>NC_067299.1:629666-944500 GCF_020740795.1 Apus apus | reverse complement strand
GTCCCACTCCGCTTACATTTTTCAATAGTACAAAGTCCATCTTCAAATAAAATTATACATTTTTCCACAATTGCACTAGGCTAGAATTCTGCTGTTTTGAACACAGAAATCAGAGGCAGTCTGCCTGTCCTGCAAGCATAAGAAATTAACATTAAATAATATATTTTTAAACATTAACAAGCACAAAACAATTTTAACCTTGGAAATAAAAGTTGATGATGGGTTTATAGCCTAAGAAGAAAAAACAAAAGCCACTTTTTGAGTCTCCAGTCCACTTATTATTCAGGGAAAAAGAAAAAGCCTCTTTGAGGTGGAAAGCCAAGCATCCATCTATCCCAAACACTAGTGGATCGAGTTACCCTAGAGTGTAGGTTGTCAATGGTTTCTGTGTCTGCTGCTGGCAATGAGCTCCCAGGAGTCCAGGCACTGTGGTGTAAAGCACTATTGTGGGAAGAGCAGAGCCAGGCACAGCTTGAGCAAGAATGATTTTCCCCAGGCTTCATCCTTCCCTCACTTCCAGCAGGGTCCATGTGCTAATCTCTGACCTAACTATTTGTAGGGATTGTGCCTCCAAGAGCAGGTGAGGCTTTAGGGCACCACCAGTCCCAGTCCTCAGCACACTTAGGACTTGAAGACGTGGACGGCCCGGATCACGTACTGCCGGCAGATGGGGCACTCGCTCATCCGCTTCCCGCACTTGGTGCAAGTGACCATGTGGCCACACTCCAGCAGGACACAGTCGATGGGGGCGTCCATGCAGATTTTGCAGAGGTTGTCCTCTGTGCCAGGGAGCCCAGCACCACCTGAGGAAATCAGAGACCATGGTTTGCATGGGACAAAGACAGGTAGGCTGGATTTGTGCAGTCTATGAGTTGGCTTTATCAAAGGGCTTCCTCCCTCTGTGTTCTCTTGCACACTGAAGGTCTGAAAACAATTCCTCCTGCCTCTACACTAGTGTGGATACATCTGCTTCACCAGCCAGCAGGGAGCAGAAAGTTGTGCCCTTCACACTTTTCTGTGCAATGAAAACAGAAACATGACTGGGATTCTT
This sequence comes from Apus apus, assembly GCF_020740795.1. Lineage (NCBI taxonomy): Eukaryota > Metazoa > Chordata > Aves > Apodiformes > Apodidae > Apus > Apus apus. The sequence goes on along the minus strand of NC_067299.1, from coordinate 943,449 downwards.
AGCAATGAGGTGAATGGAACAACATGAAGAAACGTCACTTACCAGTTTGATCATCGGTGTCAGAAACTGCAAAACAAGAAAAGAAAGTTATTTTGGTGAGAATAACAAAATCTGGGGAAAAATTACTGAAGTAATATTACTAAACAGGAGAGAAGAGCCTGGAAGGGAGGTAACTAAACCAAAACTGCTTTTTGCTGCTGCCCATGCAGAGGTTCAAGCTGATTATCCCAGGACAGGTCGTTCAGCTGCTCAGAAACTTTCTCTTCTGAGCTTATACAACAGCAAATGCTGCACAAAGATAAGCAACTACCTAAAGTGAGGTCTTCATTTTTAAGACAGCCTTGGAATTGATGCAGTGTTTGGCTTCCTAAAACCACACTTTCAGCAGCCCTTTGTGCCAGTTTCTTTGGTGTTGCACAATCTCACCAATACTGTTGAGCACAGCTGAGACACACACAGGTAACAGCAGAGAAAAGAATAAATTCTGTCAAAGCACAAGATGCAATGAAAGAAGAATATAAAACCAAAGTGGTTGTCTTAAATCTTTTATCATTCAGAAAGGAGAAAGCTTAGAGAGATGTTTAAGAAAATGCGACTTTGGACAACACTGAGAAAACAACCTATATGAAATCAAAGTGTTATATTTCTTCTATAAATAATTTACAAGTATTTGTCAATTTCTCTCTGCACTACTCCCCCCCTCAGTCAGCTGTGCAGGCAGGACACAGGAGGGATGCTCTTGTCATCGGGAGAGCAGAGTCACAGCACGAGACACTCAGCAGTTCAGCAGGGGGAGCCACTGCCTGAGCCTGCCCCGAACTGCCCGGCTGCTTCTGGTGGCCCCTTCCTGCTGGCTTTGCCAGCGAACTGCTCAGCAGCTTCCACTCCAACACGCACAACACCCCCTCCCTCCTCACCTGCACCAAACACAAGAGGAAGGCAAGTTCTATTTCCTTCTGTAGCTGTCTGTAAAAAGGGAGAACCTGGAAACAGGCACTTGTTTGCCAAGCTTCTCACCTAGATGTTGAAGGTCTTTCTCTTTATACAGACGAGTCACCCTCTCCAGCAGCTCCCACTTCTCACAGCAGCCCTTGTAGTTGACAAAGTTGCGAGCGAGAATCTCCTTCAGCTGCCGCACCGAGAGCGCGTTGATGTCCCCGATGCTGGTCAGGTCAGAGAGAGAAGCCTTCCTCCCCTGCACCAGGTTATCTTCTGAGTCAGTAGACTGAGAGGGAGGCAAAGATGGAATCAGTTTTGCCCTCAACACCAAGCACTACAATTTAAATCAGTTTTCAACATGTGCACTAGCAGGAATTCACATTTGGATGTACATGTCACTGATTACTCTGGGCATTCCTCCATCTAACAGAAACCCAAGTCCTAGGATGGAAAGAAATACATTATTTCTATTATTATGGTGTCCAGGTGACACCAATTCTTTCCATATGTGGAGGACAAGGTGGTGACAAAGGGGTTGGTTGGGTTTGCCAGTGGTCAGTCTGAATTACTGTTCTAATTACTTTAATACAGCAATCCGTTACTGAATGACAGCCACGCCCCTCTGCAGTCATGACTCTGTGGTGTCAAATATGGCCTAAAAACCCTGGTATTCCTTGTCATCTGATTCACACAAACCTGTGTCTCCTCCTCTGTTGGTGCTTCTGCTGCATCCTCAACTCCTGTCAGACTGACTTGGCTTGCAGACATGTAACCATTTGCCTAGAAGAGGAAATAAAGCTTTCACCAACAGTCTATTGCAGTGTGTCCAGAGGGAAAGAAGCTCAGTAGTTCAGCAGAACTGCAAACCCTGCCCACTGGGAGGATGAACACAGCACAAGGTAAAAGCAACGTGCATGGACAGAAGGTATTTCCTATGCAGCACCTACAAAAACAGATGAACTTTAAACAAGTAAAACCTTCTGAAACTGAAGCACAGCACCTGACCCTAAAAAGCCCCACTTTACTTAAACCCTGATCGTGTACTTGTACAGTGGGATCCCCCAGGATGTTCTTGTGAGGCTGGATCAGGAGGAAACCAAATTTATATACAAACACACACACATCTATGCAGTCCTTCCCTGAAGTGTTGCAGGGGGACCCGGGGTGATGGCCCAGCTCTGCTGGCACAGCAGCAGGTCATCTTCACAGTAACCATGCATAAACACCTCCTCAGGTGGGTTCTAGACTGGACACTAAGTGAAGGACCAGCAGCAGCAAAGCTGGAGAATGAGAAGGGGCAGTTGCTTTGAGCAGGCACCAAACTGCAAGCGACTGCAGCACGTTTCCAGCTGCCCTGCCCTCAGCAGCTGCCGTTGGCCCTGGTTCCCACAGACAGAGGGAGCTGCAACCCACCTTCCTTAGCTAAGTGGGGACTCATTCATGTTTACAAAGTGAAAGAACAAGGATGAAAGAACCCAAACTGTAGCAGGATCTCATGCAAGTGGCTGCCAGAAGCTGGAATGTACCAAGGGGCAGCACGGGAAGGGAACTGAGCTGAATTTGCTGGTAAAAATCGGGACAGCAACAACCAGAGAACCAGAGACTGGAAAGGCCCTTCAACAATTTGTAAAAAACATCCTCCCAGGAAAACTCTTTTGTACCAGATATATCCACTGAAGAAGCAAAAGGTGCACACACCTTCACAGCTCAGGTCCACAAGGAACTAAATATACCTATTATAATAGGTCCCAGTAATAGGACTGGGAGCAGATGTTAAACACCAAGTAAACTTCCCAAACCAGACAGCAGAAAGACAAATAAAGCAAAGTCAGTAACAAACAATTAGGCTCAAATGCCCCTGACAAGGTTTGTCAGAACTGCTGGGTTCATCATAAACTGAAAACTAACAACAGACTTGGGTTCTGTCTTCTATTCATCTTGGTGCAGGAGATACCTAGAACCTCACTCATCTCACAATTAACTTTCCCAGCAGTTTCCAATCCAAGACTGCTTTAAACTGTGCTTGCAGTCTTGCACATCAGTTAAAGAACTGTAGTAACTATTCCACCTAACATCTCCATAAAACTGCCAGGAAGTTGTCAACATCTGCACACAAAACAGAACTGTGCACCAACACAAACACCAGGTACCAAAGGGACCAGTCACAGGAGTATTTCATGGCAGTGGCACATGTGGACCAGAGAAAACACATCTCAACAGAGTGATGTTGGGCTCAGAGAGTGTTCAGTGCCCTCAGCACTGTCCATCAAATTAAATGCTACTCATGCAGAAAGGGAATGGCACACCAGAGTTGGTGCAGCAGCAACACAGTGCAAAGTAACTCCTCTTGCTTTCCTAATGATCCTGTAGGAAAGTGAGGTCCTCACTTGAAAATCTGAGGAGCTTGTATAAAATGCATCTGAAGTATTCTGTCATCTGTCTGAGCAGAACTTCTTTAACATCAAAAACTTTTGCATATTATCTACTTGCAAAACCTCATGCAAAAATCTTAGTTAATCCAAACCCAGAGATGAACGAGTTTGCAAAAGATGCTTCTGGCTAGAGCCTCCTACCTGTTGATGTTCCTGAGCTAGTGAACTTGAGATGGGATCTGCAGACGTGGGAGACGCATCAGGTGAGGTAGGAGATGCTGTGCTGGGTGGTGGGAGAATCACAAAGTCTTGCTGTCCAGAGGCACTAGTATTAAGTGGGTTTGTTCTTATCTGATCTTCCTGGGTAATTACAGGCTGCTGGCCAAGAATCAGAAATACCAGGTCCTCCTTTTCACGACACAACTCTGTGGAGATCTCACGGAGCGCCAGATAGTCTCGCAGATCCTTCACCTTCATCTTGATCAGCTCTTCCCGTTGGAAAGCCGTGGCACGGACACGCTGGCAGAGATGGCAGAGAAGGGGACTTCCTTCAAGCTGGTTTGAGCAGGAGGTACAGAAGGTCTTTTTACAGTCCAAACAGACGTGCTGGCAAAGAGAAGGGAAGAGAATCAAACCGATCCAAGCCCCTGTTAAAGCACACAAAACCTTCTCAGTTATGAAGAAGTGCCAAGTATGTCAGTCATGTTCCCAGGTCAGGAAGAGGATTGATCCTCTGAGCAGGTCACTAGATTCTTAGCTCTTAGAAAAGCACTATTTATGCTCCATTTACTCAGAATGCAGTACTATATTCTTAAACAATCCCCTCAAATGACAGGAGCTTTCTGCACCTTATTCCAGACCTGCCCATCCAGTTTAAGGACAGGTGAAGCCAGGAGGTGTCCATCAGGCAGCAGACTTCCAAGTAAATGACAGTGAGCTGGGCACTGCCTTATGGAATCATGAAATACTGCTCTGTGCAGTAAGAAAGATCCAGCACTGGAGGGAACTACTTTAAAACATTTCTCTGTTTCATAAATATAAAGACTTGCTACAAACAAATCCCCTCTCCCCCCGCTTTTATTTTTTCCCTCCAATTTTCCCTCCAATCACTAAATGAATCTCTTTTTCACCATAAGAGGAAAATGAAATTTAAGCAGGGCTTACAGTGTCTGACAGACAGCAAAGAATTCAGGATTTATTTATGCAGCAAAAATAGCCAGCTTATTTTGAAAATAATACACACCCTGTGTGCCAGCTAGGAGGTAGACAGAAAATGTTGGAAGTTTTGGAAAAATTAGGCCCCAGATGTTGAAAAACTTTACAGAATAAATGCTGTTGTTCAATATTTACTTTTTTACTGGTCTGGTCAATAAGAGCTCGATTTTCAGAAGTTCAGAAGTGTCCAGAGCAGGGGAGCAAATGCTCCACAGGGACAGAGAATAGGAAAATAACCCCATGGACACAGTCCTGCTCCCAACCACCCATCTCTGGCAGAGGAGCAACCAGAAGAACCGAGAGGGAAAAAACCCAAGAAAACAAATAACCCTGCTTTCCTCAGGTGGGGGGAAGCCTCTCCCATGCTCTGCTGACTGCCAGAGCAGCTCCAAAGGGAATCACTGCACGGCCAAGGACCTTCCAACTGGAAAAATCCCAACTGGAGCACTGACATGTCTAGAGGCCATGGAAGGGAGGACAGTACAAGGGCTGCATTTTCCTTCATGGGTTTTGCAATTAACAGCAACTACATAAGTCTGCCTTAGTTATCAAATGGTAAGTTGGAGAAGTCAAAATAAAACCAGGCATGTCTCTGGCTTATCAGTTCACCACTAGGATTCATCTTCAGAGAAAAGAACTTCCCCAGCCTGTATCTAAGCATCAAGTATTTAACCATGTCCAGGAGCTGCTGGCCATGTCTGGGGATTCAGTAGGTTCTGTAGCTCCCAATATTTGTTGAGCTCTGACTGAAAGGGCAATGACTGGAGGCAGCAGTCTCTTCAGAATTATTAGTTTCAAAAGTTGTTGTAAATTTAAACCTGTTACTAAAAGGTCAGGCCACTTTTGAAGGGTGTTTGCTAACTGGTAGCACAATTCCAGGACAGTCAAATAGCAGTGAAACATTTTAGATCAGAAGTGTGTCCAGGATGGAGCTGTTCCTGGCTGGCCAGTCTCCCAGAGATACCCGGATGGGGCTCTGATGCACTTGGCTCTTCTCTGCGTGCAGGATAAAATGAAGAAATGCCAACAGTCAAGCTTTCACTACAGCTCCTGTTGTTCCACTCTGTCTTGCCAGGAGCTTTTCCTGTGAGTATCAAAAGAAAAGCATCTTCCTGAAAATGTCAACCAATTTAAGGCATTGAAATCAGAAAACGGGGGAGGAAGGAATAACAATCTGAGCTAACCAAGAACGCCTGCCAGAGCTTTCTGCCAGCAGAGAGGGAAGCAAAGAATGCAGCTTTAAAAGATAAAAGATTTTGTGGAATGAGTTCACTGCAGAAAACCAAGATCAAAAAGTCATCTAAGAGAAGGAAAACAAAAAAACTCAAGAGACTTTTTTGCTATCATGATTCAACTTTACATCCTTTAAAGATGCTCCAACAAGTTATTTAAAACCATCTTATAAGAACATGCTCCATTCTAGTGCCTCCTGCCCTAATCCATTAGTAGGTGTCATGGTATATGAGAATTAAAATACAATTAGGATAAAAGATCAAGTACTTAGGATACCATCATTCTGCTTTTGGGGTTTTTTGTATGTTTGTTGGTTTCAATTTCTTTTAAGCAATCCAGGTTATCTTTATGGTCACCAACATGGAAGGAATCAATTTTTATCCATTGTATCTCAGTGTAACATTAACTGGACACCACAGTTCAAAGGTTCTGACTCTCCTGGGAGAGAATCCAGTTTTCTGTGCTCTTTTGTTCTGCAAGTAGAAGGCAGCAGCTCTGCCAGGACTGACCACTTCTCAGGTATGTGCCACCACGCACAGTAAAGAGGTACAAGACAGACCAATTTATTAATTTTGCCCCCCAATCTAAAAAGGGCTCTGGCCAAAATTCACTGTAATTTTTAAGTTCTCACATTATTAAGTTCAGTGACATGCTATATCAAAGGCTCTTCTTAAGCCACAGAGTTTGGACTCTGAAAAACTTTCCTCAATAAAGTATTTTGCAAGCAGCATCACAGGAACCACCGTAACCCAAATAATGTCCCAGACAGGCTTTACTTCTCATTAAAAAATCTCATGGCAACAATTATTTTGACATCTGTATGCCCACAAATAAACTTTACAAACAAAGCAGAATGGACTGGGAGGGTGGCGGGAGTTTTTTGTTGCTGTTGTTTCATCAAGCTTTAGCTATTGAACACACACCCTCCAGAAACTTGCATGTTCGAGCTCAAATTTGAGTTTGAGCAACACTTTGGAAAAGAGATACATGGATTTTCCTTTACTGAAGGCACAAACAGATTGCTAAACTTCTTGTCACTTTTTTTTTTTAAGGGCATGTTTTTAAGTGACAGATTAAAAACCTGATGCTGGAGTTAATGCTCCTGTACATGAGGACAGGCAGCTTGACTGGCTTCTTCTGGCGCCTGGGAAAGCCCAGTCTGCCCAAGGTTAACTACCACCTTGCCAAGATCTTTAACTACATCTGCTAATTGGGAAAGAATGACTCAAGACAGAGCAAAGACAAGCTGTCTTCTTCCATATGGTGTGTCCTCAAACCAGAGCCCTCTAATGCTCACCCATGGCTCATCACATCAGCAGCTGGCGCACTGCAGCCAAACTGAACACTCCCTCAGCCAGCAGTGCCAGAGAAGCAGTTTGGGACTCACCTTCCTAGAGGAGCTGTTGAAGTGCACCCCACAGGCCTTGCAGCTCTGCTCGGGAGTGGTGGGAGAGGGGTAGGAGCTGAACCCAGGGTTGGAATAGGCCTGGGCTCGGGCTCCCTGCGGCGGCGGCTCCTCGGCCGAGCTGTCCAGACAGAACCAATTGCAGCAGCTTGCCCACATAGTCACTGAGAGTGGGAAAGAGCTATGTTAGGAATAACATGGGAAACAATATGTCCAGCTACACTGAGAACCAAGCAGAAAACACATATTGGAATTTCCCACCAGCAATTCATTCCGACAGTCTGGAGGTTCTGATCCTTCCCCTCACCTACAAGCCCAAGCAAAACCCACACTCTCAGACCAGCACCCTGCACCTCTGGTGAGAAAGAAGAAATCAAGTCCAGGAGAGTTATTACTGGAATAAGGAATTAGTGAAGAGATAACACAAAAGATAAATTCTGTGTTCCAGTTGGCTGTAAGAGACCCTGAGATGAAGGCTGCTGTAGCAGGCTGTCTCAATTCCACGTAAGCTGTAACACAGACTTCGGGTTTGGTGCATCAGGAGAAGCAACAGAAGCTCAAATTTTGTCTCATACATTATTTAAATAAAATCAGCAAGATCATAGATGGCTATTCTTCAGTTTTATTCTATCTCTCTGCAGATTTACAGCTACAAACCTAAAAAGACAAGGACAGTGGAGCCACTGATTCAACATCTATCAATTCTTAACTGAATTTGCAGCATCGTGGGGCTAAATTGTCACACACCAAGTACATGTCAGAAATCCCAGAAAAAAATCAAATAGCTGCTTTGTGTAACTAACTTGGGAAAACATCTGAGATACAATTATTTGTTTGGTTTGGGGTTTTTTGCAAGAAAAATAATTAGAGTTATAAATACACACACACCTAAAATCCTAACAGTTCAGTGCAAAATGCACAGGTTTGGAGTCCTCTGAGACCACCCCTGAATCAGTGCTCCAGACAGACACTGCCCTGAGCTTGCACTTGGGAGTTTACAAAGAAATCCGAGTACACCTGGGCACTCAGCTTCCAGAGCATGCACCATGTGTCATACTCCTGGCAAACAGAACACAAATTGCCTGCTCTGCTTTTCTGCATCCCTGCTGTAGTTCCAGGACTAGGTTTCTTTTGTGTCTTAAAAAAATCAGGTCCATCACTGAGAGTTTTCAGCAACTGCTCAATTTTATAGACGCCTGGAAATAAAACACCTCTCAGCTACATAGCCAATTCATTTCTTTCCCCTCAGTAACTGTTGCTACTGGAAAACCCCAGATTCCCAAGGGAAGGGGGTTGGTGTGAGTCCTGAAGGTTGTTTGGTACAACACATCAACACACTCTTCTGTTGGTTTTTGGTTCGGGGGATTTGAAGCCATGTTGAGTCTTTTGGGTTGATGCACTTGAACTGGGAAGCTTTTGCAGCTTGGTGCAGCTCCAGCCTCTGTAGCTTTAGTGACACCTTTAATCCTTTCCAAATGGAGCTGAATTGGGCTCATCAATGTCCCTGCTGTCACTGCAGGGGCCATGTCCCTTTCAGAGCTCACAATGGGCAGCTCACCAGTGACCCTGCCCTGCAGGCTCAGCAGATTTTCATGTTTGAGTGAAAATCTACAGATTCACTGTATGATAAACAATGTGTAGTGTAACTGACATGCACAATATGCTGTAGATTGCATTAAACTACCAACTAGAACTCTAATAACCGACTAGTAGCAGCAGAAAAGAGCCCAGCCGGCTGCTGGAAGGGTGGGGTGGCCAAAGGCAAAGCAGACACAGGGGACACAAATATTACATACAAATGTCTGTGACATCAAAGACATCAGGTGCTGACTCTCTCAAACACCGAAAATCCCAACACTGAAGTGGCATCACCACGCTCCCCATGCCCTGCCTCACTGAGTGCTGACATGGAATTTTGGAGGTACCTCAACCATCCTCCTCCCATGTAATTTGGAGCTATCCTCAGGCATAAAAAGCAAGGTGCTGGGTGTCCCCAGCAGCTTTGGAGAGCAAGATACCTTGGCAGGAAACTGTGATCTGCACAGAAAATACCCGGGATAAGAGCTTTGATCCATGTAATAACCCTGTGTACAAAACCTCGTGTCAGAAAACAATAACCTTAACCACAATTATTACTTATAAGCACAAACAAGAATCAATGAAAACCAGTCAAGTTCTTCCTGGCACAGGGATCTGAAGCCTGAGCCCAGCAGTGGCACAACTGGAGAGTCTGTGTCCAACACGGAGCTTCACATCCCTGTATTCATCCTGCCTGGGCAGGGGTAATTGTCCCTTGATAAGTACATGGAGAGAAGTGTTCCATGAACAGAAGTAATGTATCATCCATCTGCATTAGCTCTGCACTGCAAACAAAACACATACTTTTGGTATTATCCATTAAAAAAAAACCCAATTACTCTTTCCTTCTGCACATTAATTTTCAAGCAATTAGAATTTAACACATCCTTTCTATTGCAAAAATCCTAAATTGCTATTTTAAACTATTCTGTTTGGAGGTTTAATTCGTTCCTAGGAATTGCAAATCTAAACATGGAAGCTGCCCAATAAAACCAGCATTAACAACCTCCACAGCCATGGAGATCTATGTCCACAGTCAGCTAGTTCGCTTCCTGTTTCAAGGATCCTGAGAACTGAAGGCCGCCCATGGTAACAGAGCACATAAATGCCACTGCCTGCCCCCAAAATTCGTCTTTCCTAAAAAAGACAGCCCTCTAATGCACTCTGGAACATTGCAACATGTCAAACACTGGGACAAAAAATACGAGTGCACAAACCAGGATAAAATACAACAGAATTCAGCAGTCAGCTGGAGTCGTAGCTGTGTGGAATTGCCAGGAAATTAACAGACTGACACAAGGCTAAGATGTTGCTTTAGAAGAACCTTAATCCTGCTTATCTACAAAAGCATGGAAAGGAATTGTCCATAAACAAGCAACTGAAAACCAGGACTGTCCTCTGATCTGTAACGTTTTTCCAAAGGTAACTCCCATCTTCAAGAGAATGGCTTTGGGAAACTGAGCTCAGCAGAGGAGTCCTGACAGCCAAACAGGGGCTGTCCTGAATCCTGCTGCAGGTTGTGCCTGGAGCACCTGGAAGAGCAAAGAGAAAAGCAGCTTCACCATGGGTGGGGATGCAGGATCACAGTGTCTGCCCTCGACCTGCAAACATATCCACCCACAAGGCAATCATCATGCTGGGCTTGGTTTTGGGGAGGGGGATTGTTTTCTCTTCTTTCTCCAATTTCTTTAAGGAAAAGGCAGAGGAAATCACAAATATTGCAGGAGGCAGGTGGTTGCTTGCCATGGTCTCTGGGCAGAGCTGTGCTAGCACTCCATCATGCTCTGCTGGGGTTTTTCAGTTCGAAGCTGTAAATATCATGACTGATTTTAAATAGAAGAGAGAAGTTCATTTCATCAACTGCTCAGTAACATTTTCTGTGGTTTATGTTTGAATATAAAAGTTCCCTTTATCTGCCTAAGAGTGCAAACAATCAAGGACTAAAACAAGTAAAAGGAACATCTCTTAGAATCACTGAGCTTTGGGCTCTGTGTAATTAACCTCTCAATAACTGTGTTTAGCTTCTCCTTTTAGTGACTGCTCAGGAATTTGGGAGCTGGAATGCAGCAGCCCCAACGAGGCACTTGAGTTAAGGGATCAAAAGGAACTGAGCTCCCAAAGCAGCATATTTTGCTCCCACAACAGGAGAAACCACAGCAACATGTTCTCCTCTTCCTGCTGAGAGGCCTTCAACCACTGGAACACCAGGGCTGGTGACCCTTGAGGCTACTGTGAACAGAGGAGGGTGCCAAAAAGGGAGGGAGATGCAGGACAGTGCAGCTTTGCTAGGGCACGCTTCTGCACTCGTGTTTGCTCGTTAACTCAGCAGCTGCCCTTGTACCTCCTCATTTAGAGGAAGACTGTTCACCACAATGAGCTGCTTTTCTCTGAACTCTCTGAACTGCCCAGCTTCTCTTTCCACCTCCTTCACTAAGGGGCCATCCTCTGTGTCTACTTTCTTACTGCCTTTCAGAACCTCCCTAAGATCCAGAATTGCCTTCTCCCATTTCTCCATCTTCCATGAGATGGCTGCAAAGTGTCTCAATCTTCTCTCTCCCACTTCCCCACAGTCTTTGCCAAGCACCAGCTAACTGCCAAGCTGCAGACTCCAGTAACACCAGTCCTTCCAGTCCGGATGCTGACCAACAATTCATGTCCAGTGAGTGGCCTCCACAACAAAGCCTCATTCACTGGTGAAACACAATTTTGAGGGCAATACACCAAGACTGGGATTAATGTTACTCTCAAAAGCAGTAGCTTCTGCCACATTTAGCAGCTTGAAGATCACTGAAATCTATTCAGAAAGCCAGCACGTGGCAGTGTGCCTTTAAATATTGATGTCTTGCTAAAGTACATTTTAAATTATTGTTTTTGCATTATTAGTCCATGCTGTACCCCCTGCAAAATTAATCAGAACTCATTTTCATTAATGCTGTTTTGCAATTATTTAAGTATTTAATGAGTTAACCCTCTTGGTTCCTCAATAATTGCATTATACAGTTCATTTTTACAATTTACTTATTAAGTAAATCTGCACTGATAAGAAATGCTTTACTAAAATTAGTTTCACTAATAACCTACCACTTACAAACTGAATTCATAGCATGCTTGGTCAAAAATTAGCATTCACTTGGTAACAGAGCTATCAAATCATCTGCTCAAATGACATTTCTGCATGAAGTATTTTTATCAGCCTGTGCCATCGGCAACACGGACCTGAATTATGACAAATGGGAGCAACCATATGCTGGGACAGGTGGAAAAGTCAGCAGATGAGCCATTCCCAGGAAGCACAAGAGAAGGGGGCAGGTCTCCAGTCTGAGGAGGACATTTGCAAAGGAGGTATCTTAACCAGTACAAAGCATAAGAAAATGAGGAGCGGGGACCTGCCCTGGCTGGTCACAAAGCACGTTAATCTAATTTGCTTCGTCCAACAACTGGATTCAACACAAGATTTTTACCTGGGGATAGAAAAAAAAATGTGATTTTGAGTAAAGGTACTAGTTCACGTGTGTCTAAGGTGACAACATGCACAACTGGCAAAAAATACCTAACTAAGGATCAGCACAGCTAGAAACATGAGCATTGAGAGGGAAGAGAGACTGACATTTTGCTATGGAGGGAGGAGAGATTTTTCCATTTTGTTCTGTGCCTCCAAAACATCTGGACACACCTCACATCTCAAATCCTCTAAGTATGCAATACCAACAGACTTTACAAAGACAAATTTGCTGGCTCACCAGTCTGATCAGCAGCTCTGTCAGCCTGCCCTGTTCCAGGTGACCAGCTCCAGAGGCAGACGGCAGAGCTCTCAGGTCGAGCTGCAGTGAGCACAGTCAGAGCCAGGTGTCCAGGTTAGCTCCTGTAGTGTCTTGGTCAGGCTTCTCTGCACCCAGCAGCAGCTGTGCTGTCGAGCCCATCAGGGCTAGCAGCTGAGCAGTGTCTCCACACTCACATCCACTGGCTGCTTCCCATGGACCCGGCAGGCTGGCACAGGCAGTGCCTGTGCCTGGATGCTCTCTAGACCTTCCCCGTGGGACGTGGGCTGCACACGGCCGGTGGTTCCGCTGGTGCCTGCTGGTAATAATTCATCTTCAGACCCTCCTTCACACAGCACAATACAGCTACACCCATGCTCCCCTACCTCTGAGCTGCTCTCAACAGCTTCTGCATGTGGGCACCAGGTGCCTCAGAAGGCAGGAGACACAGCACATCCCAAGGTGTCCAGTGGGAGCCAGGTCGCGGAGCACGGACACACCTGGACCCGGCACCATGCGCAGCTGCTCCCAGCGCCAGCCCAGAGGAAGAGACCTTGGCTGTGCCCCAGCATTTTAATCAAGGAAGTGACATCCATTTACCACCGAGCAGAGTCAACAGCAGAGTCCGCCAGGGCAGGGTGCAGAGCAGCACGGGGAGAAGCTGGAACGGGGCCAGAGCAGCTCAGCACAGGCAGCACACACAGCTCGCCCAGCCGCCACCGCTCCCACTACTGCTGATTCCCAGAGAAGTACCAAAGGTGACTTCCTAGTTATGAGGTACAGAGGAAGCCATCAAAGATCCTTTTATACTGCTATAACCTGGTTTACTTTGGAATAAATCATTTGCAAGGTAAGCCCTTAGAAAATACACTTATTTGGAGGAAAATTAGGAATTAGAGTCCTCAAAAAAAAATACAGTGTGTATTCTAAGAAGATTTTGCAGCTTTGCCAGTGTTTATCAGCATGCTCTGCTACAAGGCATTTGCACGCTCACAAGGCTTGCTGGTGTTCTCTTTGTGAGATTTACAGATAGACCTTCAGCAAATCCCACCAGTGCTGCTACAGGCACAAAGGATCTGCATTCAAGCACCTCTTCAAAACTAGAGAGCTGCAGTTTTCATTTTAAAATTGAGAAAATAGTTTTAGAAAGCTGTGTGATTCATAGAGCAGCACACGGGAAGCCAGTTCCAGAGCCTTAAACAGAAACCCTCTCACTTTGACTCCCAGCCTCGCACCTGAATTGCAAACTCAACACTCACCCACTTCCTCTGCAGCACAAGAACAACCAAATTATTCTTCCCAACTTCAACATGCAAAGTCTGAAAATCCTGTTCTGTTTTAGAAGGATCTAGGTACCTGGGGTGTGTGTTATTTCAATATAAACTGTTTATTTCGACCCAAAATTGCACTTTATATATTGAAAAATATTTGGATAAGAAGTTTGTCTTGCTATTAATTGTAATTAGGACTCTAGGCGTGTGCCAAGATGGAAACTCAACAACAGCCTTTTTCCTTTGCAAGTCAGTGACCTTGTTTCAGCAAGTTAACACAAAACAACACGATTAATGAAATCATGTGACTAGTTTTAGAAAATTATTTCTCCTACCCGGTCCATCTTAAATCCTTATCCCACACCTCTTCCCAGCGTGCTGGGACCTCAGACAGACTCCCTCCCTTCACTCTCCTGCTGTGCTGAAAAGCAATTAACAAATCCAGAGCACACTCTCACACTAGTATGGTATTCATCAGCAAGATTAAATTAAGTCAGCTGTAAAATGTAGCATGAACCAAGTCAGAAAGAGGAGAAAGCAAACTCTGGAGAAGTAAGATTCTGCAGCATTCTGTCCTGTTACCATTCTGACCTTCCTAACATCCCATGTGGGTCTACCTGTTGGGCTGCCCTCTGCTCCACACACAAGTGGCAATGAAGGTGGAAGCTCTGTCAAAACTTTAGCAATGAGCGGTCCAGGAATCCTTGACTATCCTAGACTACAGGGCACCTGAATGGAAGAGAACAGGAGGCATCACCCTGCACACAACTCCTCAAACTTATACAAACCCTTATTCCAATCTATAGAAACAGGGCAGGGACACAGAAAGTAGGAGGCACCTCACCATGAGTTGCAGCCATCTGCACCACAACTGCCTGTCCCTCCTGGTGCACCAAGTGCAGGGATCCAGAGAGATGGAGCAGCTGTTCCCAAACCAGAGATGGCTGTAAAGACAATCTGAAGTCTTGCAGTATTGTTCACGCAAGACCTGAGCTTGTGTTGGAGGTGGTACCATGTCAGCAGTTGGAATTACATTGCTTGTCTCTCTCAGACACCCAAAATAGTGTTTGCTGATAAACTACAACACCAGTTGGAAATCCTGTAAGTTACTTCTCACGTCAAGCTTTCGGTTTATTCTTTAAACAATAAACTTGTAGATTTTAATTATTTTCTTTTTCCCAGCAATCAAAAGACAACCTCAAAACTCCTACACAAAGCCTACTCTTCTCCCACTTTTATTTCAAGAGCTGTTAGTAGAAAATTAACATAAACCCCATGGAATTCACAAACACGGAAAAACACACATTCAGATGTGGCAGCAAAACTGTAGGCAAAGATCTGTGCAGACTGGGAGGCAACCTCTAACCTATTTAACTGTAGCCTGAAAAAAGACTGTTTTTATTTGGCTAGACTGAAAAAGATCTGAATGGATATAATGGAGGCACATCATAACAAGTACAAACACTGCAGAGTCATTTCACAGCTATGCCTATTCCAAATTAATCTGAATTCAAATCCTAACTAGGTGCTGAAATAGAATAAAATGCAACTGCAAATCATCTCCTTCAGTAGATGTGTACAGAGAGCAGCACATGCATCTCAAACAGTGTGAAAAGCTCTGTTCTCCCAGACTGCAGAAATACTTCCGAGTTTGTCAGCAATTAAAGAACAGGCCAGGATACTGAACACAGCACCAAGAGGCAGCAAGCCTGAATCCTGCTTGTGGTATCAAGATAACAACAGATATTGAAATAAAGAGTCAGTTTATTTATGGCTTAGTCACTTCATCTGTGCACAAGGGAAAATACCCCACCTTCTTTTGAGATAAGTTAGCACAGGTGAAAGTTTGAGAGAGACTTTGAAGTTACATTCTTAAAGCATTTCCATAAACACCAATCTCCCTCCAGTGCCAGTCTCCCATTATCTCTGCAGCGGCTGAAATTCCAAAGTGCTCCCACCCAGCCCTGCTTGACAGCTTGAAAGCTGAAGTCCAGGCCTTGCCACCCAGGGCCTGCCAGGGGAACCAGCATGAACCACTCACGGCGCTCACAGGACAGATGGGAAAGAATCCATTTCCAACCATCTACAGGGCTCTGGGCTTTATTCAAACAAACACCAACAGTTTTGGTTACCAAGTTGAAGGGTAACATCCCTAGGAGATCTAGACACCAAGAAATACCAGGTAATGAAAGCTTCCCATGGCCTTTGAGGACCTGTAGCTTCCAGAGTCCCTCCCTTTGTCACCAAGAGGAAATTTCCCATATATGGCCCAAGCGGACGAGGGTCACATTTCAGTTCAGGGCTCCTGGCAAGCCCAAACATTCAGACATCATGAGTCAGTGCTCCAGAAATCATTTGGTTTGAGAAACCAATAAATCTGTTTCACTTTTTTAAATTTGCCTTGAGTTTGCCAGGGGCAGAGGATGTCTCAACCTCTGCAGCCCACAGGCACCATCATGTTTTCCTTTTGACTCTCTGTGACTGCGAGGAGCACTTTTTTCCATTCTGGGTTTGTTTGGTTTGTAAAATGAGACAAGATTTTTTTATTAGACTAAATCTTGATATGGGTCATCATGAAAGAACCAACACACCAGCTGTGGTGGAAGCTGGGCACAGGTACTGTGCTGTCCTGTACTTTCACACAGCCTTTAACAGCAAAGAACACTTTTTTAAAATAAAACCTCAAATTATCTTCACTTCTGTTCTCAAATACCAAATATTGTTATCTGGCATCTCAGCACAAGCAGAGGTGACTTCTGCTGCTAAGAAGCTCCCCGCAACACAATCTGTTCCACCCATAATCTTGTAACAACATGAACTTCCTTCCATTTTGAGTTCTACATCTCAGTTCAGTAGTTCAGCAGAAACTGCCCCATTTTTTTAGTACACACAAAAATCACATACCACGTATTGCCATTTTAAAAAAGACCTCAGCAAACATCATTGAGCAATGACTTTCAGATTAGCAATGGGATAAACTGACACGGGACTATTGGGGCTGAGGATTCTCACTTTCAGTTTCTAGCTCTGTTACAGCTGCTCAGTGCATCTGGGCCACTTCAGTTTTCACATGTAAAATACAGATAAGACCTCAGCAGGGAATGGAATCAAGTTAATATTTCATTTCCTCGAAGCAGTACTGTATTCAGAACTCAGTACTGTCAGAGAACCATCACAGCTCACAGAACAGGGACTTCTGGGAAGAAATGTTTACAGTAAATGACACTCCTGCCTTTGGGCAGTGCATCCCAACCCAGTCACATCAGAACACACCAACATAACTAGGCCAAGACAAGATGATTTTGAGGCCAACTTTGTTTCACACAAGTGCAAAAGACCATGCAAGTCCAGTTAGGTTTTTGGTCTTTTTTTTTGGTTGGGGTTTGTTTTAGCTCTTTCTCCCTTCACAGTGAAAATTATGGTAACATGCAGAACAAAATATTGCTCAAAAAGTTTGTTTTTACTTAATGGGGCATTTTAACTTTAAAAACAGAGTCACTGACAACCGTGGCCTTATAAAAAAAGAGTTCTTGGTACTTGAGAGAAGAATAACAACTGAAGGAGGCAGCATGCTATCAAATTGCTGTTTAGAAAAACACCTTGGATTTTAGATGTCAAATCTTTAGTGAATGTTGCAAAAATTTCCTTTCATTTATAAGTTCAAAGGTTTAATAAACATTTTTTAGACTGCTTCCCCCATAACCAAGGATTAAAACTAAACAGGCAAGTATACAGTAATAGTTTATATCCTTTTCTTCACATTTGTTTTTATAAGGGGGTTTTTAGGGAATACTGCCACATATGAGAGATTTAATTTCAAGCTTGCATCTGTTATTCCACAAACAGCAATGAAAGCCTTAGCTTGCACTATCAAGAGTCATACCCAGATATAAAGAAACAAGCTTCAGCCGCCGTAACAACATCCCCCTGATTTACTGAGGTCCTCAGCAGAACAGCACTTGGAAAACCCTGACAAAGACACAGGGCTCATTCCAAGAGTGATCATCTTACTGCACTGAGACAAAGTAAAGCCTTTCATGAACTAGGCCTGGGTCTGGCCCACATTCTGTCCTAGGGAAAGGCTTAGACCCAGCTGAACACGTTTTTGGAAATGTGATACAAATGGCATCTAATGCAGCAAAAGGTGAACAGACTAAAATGGTGAAATTGCATTAAACATGCTATTCATTATCTCTAAAATATACACATTTTTTAAATCTTCAAATAGGTTTTCACCCACAGAGGATTTCAGAGATGGTATCAGCACCACTGATAACTATCAGTTGAGATGTCTCTACAGCAGACAGCAGATACACAGAAACACTGCAAGTACTTCGTTTCTAAGTGTGTTACTTTGCTGTACACAAGTAGTCATTTACTGGTGCTTTGAATTCCAACTGCATTCTCCATGTGCATCTTGTAGGCATTACACACCACCCTGCAGCTCCAGCAGCAAGCTAAACAACATATTTCAATTATTTTCAGGACTTTCTTGCTTCACTCAGAATGACACTCTTGATCCAGTTATTTTCATTGCAAATTGGTGTATGACCTGTGGTCAAGTCAGAGAAGCAAGTCACAGGAAGCAAGAAGTGTAAGTAACAGCAGGAATAGAAAGGACAAGAAGTTTGTCAAGAAGGCGGCTCAGGTCTGGGGCTTTATTTCTATTAAATACCTGGATTACCTCCCTCTCGCTCCTCTGCATAAGAGACAAGATCTTACTCCTCTTACCTGAGAGCCCTTTGCAGGAAAAGATGCACAGCAACAGATTGGGTTTGACTGAGCCAACAAGGAAATGCAAGATCACACGTAACAACTGACAAGCCTTTCAATGCGAGCAACGCAAGAATTATGCAAGAATCATTGCAGTCTCTGCCTGGAAGAAACCTGTGTTCTGAGCTCGGGGAGCACAAACCACTTGCTGCATAAACACCAGCTTCAGTTTCTGCTCTTTTGATTACAAAGCCGCAAGCGACTTTGAAATCTACACTTTATTTGAAACTTTATTTGAAACTGTTTCCAAACTGTTTTGCAACGCTCCAGCAGCGGCCTCAGGACAGGCAGGGGCTGAGGCAGGGGCTGAGGCAGGGGCTGAGGCAGGGGCTGAGGCAGGGGCTGAGGCAGGGGCTGAGGCAGGGGCTGAGGCAGGGGCTGAGGCAGGGGCTGAGGCAGGGGCTGAGGCAGGGGCTGAGGCAGGGGCTGAGGCAGGGGCTGAGGCAGGGGCTGAGGCAGGGGCTGAGGCAGGGGCTGAGGCAGGGGCTGAGGCAGGGGCTGAGGCAGGGGCTGAGGCAGCTGTGCGGCCGCAGCGCTGCCCTGGGGAGCTGGCCCTTCCCCGGAACAATGGAAACTTTCTCCAGGACCAAGCCTGCACACACAGGGCTGTGTTTCCCTGCAAGGATACAACAGTTTCATTATTGTTTAACTACCAAAACCCAGCTCCAACAATCTATCAAGCTTGACATTTTATCCCTCTCTGCTGCTAGCCCTGAACACAGCGCACGTATAGGAAGAGGTTCAAGGATTCAGCAAGTTATTTTGTTAATATAAACAGATAAACATTTGCCTTCTTTGAACAATTAACTTGCCATTTAAAAAAACCTGTTCAGGAAGCCATGGTCCTGTTTGTTCTCCAAATTATCAAATCCAAGTATCTATAAAGAAATCTATTCTACCAGATTAATAAAAGCTCCATTTTAAGATACATATCAAACAAATTGGGAGGCAGTCTGACAGAGGAGGTGCTCCTCACTCACTGCAACAGAGCAGCAGTACTGCGGTGCTTCCAGCCCAGATCTGGTTATTGCAGCAGCCAACTACAGCAGGGTCTGACCTTGCTGCTCACCAGCTCCCCCGTCCCAGGAACACCACTGCTCAGTAGGTCAGGCAAGGTCCTAAGAACCACCAACAATGTTCAGGGAAGAAAACTTACCCAGGCATCATGCAACCTCACCAAGTGTGTCCTCAAACACAACACTGGAGAAATTAATGAGTGACTCCATCAACCCCAGGCAGCTGGGTGAAGGAAACATGGAAGTAATTGCCAGTGGCAACTGCTTTCTGAGCAAGGTATTTTGACGTTGACAAGAAGTGTCACATCAGTTTCAGTCTGGATCTCCAGGGGATGCAATGTTATGGTTTTTGACTCTTTTGGGGAGCAAGCCAAACCAGCACAAGCTCAGGAACACAGAAAGTGGCATTGATCCCATAGCGCTGCTTGTGACACTGCAATCTGAAATTATCCATGTGTATACACAGAATATATAATGCCCAAAGGAACTATGCTGCAGTAGAGGTTACTATGCACCACGCTACTCCCAAAAGAGTATTCTAAATTTGCCTGTTTAAAAACTCACTGCACATCAGTCTTAGAGGCTAAAAGATTCAACACATACACTGCTTCAATATATTCTAATAAGCATTTCCCACAACATTCTGAATATAAATAAAAAGGTGGCAGCATAAAAAAAAAGCTGATGTTAAGATAACATTTTAGTTTATGCTGTGGAAGTTCTTATTCCAAGACTATTTGACAGAGAAGCAAGAGGGCACTAGAGAAAGAAGCCTAATTAATATTTTGGAGTAAAGAGAAAACCTCAAGAGCAATTAATGTGAAGAATGTGTTGATTTTATAGACACTGAGAAGAATAAACAGTGTCTCATAAAGCAGCATTTCTCTTTAAATAAAATCCCTTATGGGAACATAAATTTAAAAAGCCAAAAAAGGGCTTTCAGAGGTTAGAATAAGCCATCTCAGTTCTGCAGAAACCAGCTGAAAAATAAGGGAGGACCTAATACAAAACCTGAATTATTGATCTGACAGTCATACTTTTTCTCAAAGAAAACGATTTTTTCAACCTTGCAATGTTCTTTGAAGACTGAATAGCCAGCTTTGGAGGGACATACCATCAGGTGGTTAGAAGACTTGGCCCACACCCATTCAGTGGTCTAGTTTCCCCATCTGCAAAACACAGACTCCCTGACCCATCCCTGACAGGGTTCCATGCTCCCCAAACACCACTTGGTGCCAGTTCAAAGTACTAACTCCTGGTTTCTTAGAGTGGCCATGCTTGGGAAGCAGAGGAAAACAAGCCTGCTATGTGGAGACACAGATGGTTACTATCAAGAGTAATGGCTGCCACGAGCTGGAGGAGCGGGAGGGCTGGAGCACCTTCAGCACAGGCAGATCAGGAGCAGCCCTGGCACTGCACACTCCTCACCTCAGCAGGGACCCCAGCGCTCCCCCAAGAGGTTAGATGGCTGCCCGAGGGTTTAGCCCACACCAGTCTAGCAACACAGAGGTAATTTACAGCCATGCTGTGCCTGCAGCCTGAGCTCCGCCTGCCCAGGACTCCGAGCCGCCATGTTCTCACCAGCCCCTACCAGCAGGGCCTTCTCTCCTGGGCAACAGCAGTTCAGGGGCAGTTGTACCCAAAAAAAGGGACATGTGCAGACATTTACCTGCATCTCACATTACCCTTCTGCCTCCAAAGTGCTTTATTAAGCACCAAGTACTTGGTTCAACACACTTCCTAATTTCATATCTCTGGCTCAGGCCCTACCCCTCAGGCCTGGTCAAAGGCCTCAGAGATGCTCCATGACACCCTGGGAAGGCAGCCCAAACCTAACTCAACAGCCCTTTTCCTCCTGAGGGTCAGGCACTGGACAGGAGAGCACTTGAGCAGCTGCAGGGCAGGCCTGGGTGCAGCAGGGCCAGCCTGCAGCCCGGGCACAGGCTGTGACAGCCCTTCTGGCCACGGCGCTGGCAATTCCACTCTGATCATGCTTTAGCCTGATTGATGAGTTTACAATCTCTGGAAGATCTAACGAACAACAAACAGTGGTAGAAAGTTGCATAACAACAAGTGAAAATTACATAATTAAAACAAAAAAAAAAAACCCAACACCCCAAAACCCTGAGGAATGGAAACCACAATTAAGAGAAAACTGAAGGCCTGGAGAAGTCAGGTTTCACTCATTACCAGTGACCACCAACCTCAAAATATAATTAATATATATTATTGGTTTGTACTCGCATTTTAAGTTGACTCCTAAGAGCCCAAGCACACGTACCTGAGAAAGCCTCACCCAAAGTCAGCCTACTTTTTCTACCCTAGAATCAAACACGATACTTAAATAATGGCTTTAAAACTAATCCAATTCAGCACAAACTTGAGCAATTAAGCATTTACCCATAAGCACCAGAGTCAAGGCTTTTAATCAGCTTTTAATTAAAGTTCAATTGCAACCAGCTGAGTAGATATGCAAACATAGTGCTGCAGCTGGGTAACTGCACCAGGAGTTACACAAGCAGAGGGAACTGCCCATCGTGGAAAACACAGCAAGAGCCAGAGCAAATTGTGTTGCTTCATTAGATCCCACTGTTCTACCAAATCAATCATGTTTACAAAGAATGAACACAAGATCCTCCTCTCCATCACTGCGGACATAAACAAAGGAAGGAGGTAAAAGTACTTGGTGGGAGGTGGCAGGTAAAGGCAAGGATCTGGAATTCCTGAGAAACAACATTTAAAGCTTACAGCTGTGTTCCACTTCTCAGTTCTGGAGAAACAAGGTAACAGTGGAAATGATGACAAAGGGTAAATAAATACTCTTTTTGCTTGTTTCATTTAATCATGTATATGCCTTAATGATCACTTCTCTTAAAACATGAGCTTCAAAGTTCCGAAATACCACCCACTATATTGTAAACACACACAAATGTCAATTTATAATGCACCTGTCATTTCCCATCCTAGTGAAATGGAGAACTATTTTGTAAATCCAGCAAGTTCTTTACCTGTCCCATTATCAGGCTGGAAAGAATACAAAACTGCCACAAGTTCCTACACTGCAGTGAAACAGTTCTCCAAAAGCAACCTCCACAACCTCCTGTGCTGCCCACAGGAAGCAGTGAGCTCAGACTAAACACAAACCAACCCTTTTTATGTCTCAGCAGGTTAAACATTACCATGCACATATCTTAATCAAAGAGCCATTAAACTAGGACATTCCTATCCATGCTTTAATGTTCCACTTGCCTCTACCGTGTGCAAGAAGGCTTGGCCATCCTTGCAGCCTCGGAGAGCAGGTGAATCCAGGCAGTGCAGCAGCCGCTCCTGCCCAGCCCCAGCAGCCAGCACAGCCACCCCCGCCGCTCTGCCGAGCCCTGCCCAGCCTCGGGCTGCCTCCCCTGCAGAGTTCACAGCTATTGACCCGCAGTCAATGCTGCAATACCGGGGAGATGCCAGTCTGACCGTAAGTCCACACTTTCTCCACAGGAAACACCTTGACCAGTTTACAGGAACAAACTGTTCTGAAGAGCGGCTGAGCACTTTTATTTTCAGAACACCTTTTGCCTTCTGTGCCAGAGGGGCTTGCACAGCCTCCACCTTGCTGCTCAGCCTCCACCTTGCTGCTCAGCCTCCACCTTGCTGCTCAGCCCTCACCTCGCTGCTCAGCCCTCACCTCGCTGCTCAGCCCTCACCTTGCTGCTCAGCCACCACCTCGCTGCACGCCCCGGGGCTCGAGCAGGAGCAGGGCAGAGCTCCTCACTGAGAAAGTAACTCGGGTCCTTGTGACCAAGGGAGCACCACCCCAGGTGTTCTGCACCCCCCCAAGCCAACCAGTCCCCTCAACGTGGTAAAACGCAAAGAGACAACAATTTAAGTCAAGAGCTGTGCCGGAGGCCGGCACTGATCCAGGATTCTGCATTTCTCATAGCACTTTGAGCATAATAACCTACTCAACCTCAGAGCACCTTTGGGAGCACGACTCAGAAAAGAGAAGAGTTTCTGAACGGCACTTTCTAAGCAAGAGAAAAGCGGCTGTACCCGAGTCCCGCCTGCCTCGTTAGGGAAACTCTTGCAAGAGCTCCCCGTGAGGGAGCACCACCTCCCCGCAACTCAAACCCAGGTGCTCGCAGCCCCCTTCCAGCCTCTCCGTCTCCCTCCCTGCCCTGTGTTCCCCAAGCCCTGCCAGCCCCCTCTTGCCCCATGTCCCCCCACCCCTAAAACACCCCCATCCCCACCCGCTCTCCCCCACCAACCTTCCAACGGCCACTCCACCGCCCCAAGCCCCCACCTTTAACTGCTTCCCCTCACCCCGCAGCCTGGCAGCCCCCCCACAGGCCCCTCTAAGCAGCGGTGCCCCCTCACCTGCCGGTTGCGGGGCCGGTTGCGGGGCCGGGCGCGGCAGGCCCGGGCGCTCCGCCGGGCGCGGCGCTATGGCAACTGCCCAACCACCGAGCGCGCAGCCAGAGCGAGCGCCGCCAGATGGACGCAGAAGAGAGGCCCGCCCCCTGGCGGTGCGGCGGACCCGGTGGCGCTCGCAGCGCTTCCGGAGACTGCGGGTTCGAGACCCCGCCCGGGCAGCTCGGGGGTCCCACGGGCTCCGGGGGGGTTATTGTGTGTGTCGGGGGCTCAGCTGCGCTGCACGGCAAGTGCACACATACATACACGTGCACCCGGGCTGCCCAGGGAAGCTGTGGCTGCCCCACCCCTGGCAGTGTTGAAGGGCAGGTTGGATGGGGCTGGGAGCAGCCTGGGCTGCTGGGAGGGGTCCCTGCCCATGCAGGGTGGGACTGGAGGATCTTCAAAGTCCCTTCCAACCCAAACCTTTCTATGATTCTACATACACAGCCAGATACCCAGACAGGTATGTCACAGCTCTGCACACAACACATGTAAGCACACACTTATGTATGTTACACGTATCCAGAGCAAACAAACCCTCCATGTCAAAAGGCACCCCCACCCCTCAGAGCGAGGGCTGCCCTGTCTGCCCTGCAACAGGTTTTATCGTCTCTCTCCAGGACTTTTCCTGAAGTTTTCCAGCAGATTCAGGCAGGGGGAAGATGCAGGGAGAGGCTGGCCTGGTGAGCAGGCACCACCAGCCCGAGTGACAGGGCTGCTGAGGTGCCTGTCTGAGCACACAGCAGAAAGGCTGAGTATTAGGCCAGAAACTCTTCTCAGCCTAATTTTACTATGCAAATTCAGGGCAAATCAGCTTGACTAAGAAGTCAAGTTTGTCTAGATCAGGTAAGAGTTTCCCATAACCCAACCCTGTGGCTGTCCCTACCCCCAGCAAGAACCAGCACTCCCAGCAACACCCTCCCTGTGGCTAAGCAGCCTGAAATCCAGGACACAGCTCACCACACACACATCCTACCTCAACAGCAAAGCCTGGGGACAAGGAGCTGCCTGGAGCTCAGCCGTGCCCGCATCACACCATCCTCCCCACACATCCAGCTAGTTCCCAAGAGGACATAAGCCTCCCACAGCTGCCAGTAGCTGACTGCCAGGGGAGACACTTCCCTCAGGTCACAGCTGTGCCCAAACCCCAGGACAGGGAGGTCTGGAGGAGCACAGCCTCACTGTACCCTGGCCTCTTCCTGACTGCCTAGCACTGTTCCTGCTGAATCACTGTCCCATGACTGGTCCCTGGTGACTAAGTGCAAGAGCAGAGTCTCTGCTGTCATTTCCTGGGGGGCCACAGCAGAAGTACACTGAGGTGACAACACAAGGCTCCAAGCAGGCTGTGCCCCTTCTCATCATCCTGCTAATTAGGGGAAGGAGACAGCAAGAAAGCCCCCTTGGGTCAAATATAACTCAAAGAGGTTTCTATTTGGCTTTTCCCCTGCTCCCCACTCCCCCAAAGAGCTTTGCTTCCCCTACAGAACAGGAGCCTCAGGCAGGTAGGCCAGAGTTTTTGTTGAAATTTGTGTGTCAGGCTCTTTATTCACAGCTTCAAGATACAGAAGCTGCAGAAGCCCCACCAGCACAGGCCTGGAACTCTATCCTCCTTCTCACCCCAGCCTGGCTGCAATCCCTGAGGCCAAACCTTCCTTCTTCCCAAGCTTGGAGAGCCCAGAAATGCAAATAAATACACAACTTTAAAACATTTATTTTCACAGAAAACTGTTTAAGGGTTCAGCTCCCACCGCTGGGGCTCATTCCCCTCCTGGGGCAGCCGTCCCCACAGCTGGGTGGCCACGCTGCAGGAGGGACCTGCCCTGTAAATCACAGCCCTGGGAGCACCCAGAGCTGGTTTCCCAGGACACAGGCTCTGACAGATGTGCCAGACAAAAATCTGTGCCCCAGACCTGGCACTGCCTCTTGGGAACTCACACTGTGCACGGACACACCCCTGCGAGCTGCCCCTTCCCCCAGCAGCTCTTTGCCCGGGAATCCCGCGCTGAGGAATGGAGCCCTGGAGGAATCAGGCTGCTCCTCCCCCAGCACAGCCTTGGAAGGCTCCAGGAGCTGTGCTGCTATGTTATCAGTGTAAGGAGCATGCCCTGATGAGTCCCAGCCCCCACGATCTACATCAGCAGCCTTGAAGTACAAGGCACAGCTCAGCTCACCTGCCAAGGAGGTTGCTTATTCAGCAGAGGAGGAGGGTGTCTAAGACATCTGGGATTGAGAGAAGAGGGCACGCTCCATCCCAGCCTCCCAGCCCCTCCCTGGCACTGCACAAGCACCCAGGAGGTCGCCCAGAGCAGGTGAGAGCAGCTGGGAAGCACTGGAGCAAGGACAGATTATTTTAAACCTCACCACATGCAACTGAGGAGGTCCTTGAGCATCAGCAGATCCAGATCATAACCTTCAGAAGGGAATAGCAATTCTTTATGCAGCACAGCAGTGCCCAGAAATCCCAGCAGCTCCCTACAGGGCCTGGTGTTACCCTGGGGAGGTCAGATCAAGCACCTGATTATGCCCCTGCCCATCAACAGCCTCTCCCTCCCCCAGTCCTGCTAGGGACCAAACCTCAAAAATTTAATTAAGCTAACAGCAGTCACCATTGAGTCCCATCTCTCAACCACCACAGCAGTGTGCAACATCTGTTTTTATTCCTGAACCAAGACCACTGTGGGCTGCCCGAGGACGATCAGAGGGCAGCAAGTTTTGGGGAGAACTAAAGCCCCCTGAGGAGCCATGGGTTTGTACAGGGACCTGCCAGCTGGTCCCAGGCCAAGGCTCTGCTGGTTTAAGTCTGCAGCAGAGGAGAGGATCTATTGTTGTGCTTCCCATGCAGCCCAGCCACCACAGGCAGCATCTGCTGAGGCAAGGAGATCTCTGGGGAACCCCACATTCTTTCTCCCCAGTGCAGAAGAACAAGAACTTCTGTGTGTTGGTCCCTTCCAGGGCTGCAGGACCCAGGGGCAGTCTGTAAAACCTTCAGTGTTCTTGCCTGGTTTTGCTGCAGCTCTCTTGGACCTCAACACTTGCTTTTCCACTCACATCAGAGGCCCTGGGTGGGTGTTGTGGGTCTTGCTGGGCTCAGCTCCTGCACATCAACATTTCCAATATCCAGCTCCACCTGTATCCCTGTGGGCTGCAAGGAGAAAGAGAGGAGCTCACCCCCACAGTGCTGGGACTCTGCAGCCAAACCTCTACATTGCTCCATCACCTGCCCCAGAGCCAAAAACCCCCAATTCTATCCCTTTGAGGGTTTCTTTCTGCTGGTGCCCTCATTTTAACTGGGTCTGCTGAACAGAGTTACAAGCAGAGAATGACATTTGGTGAAGAGCATCCTGCTCCAGGATATCCCTGGACACACTATTTGCACATCCAAGGTGCATTTGCTCATCTCCCACTACCATGGGTCACCCAGTGGGGCCTGATCCTGCCCCACCCTCAGGAGCTTCCCTCTGCTCCAAGGCCAGATCCACATCATGTAGCTGCTTCTCCACTACCAGAGGGACCAGCCCAGGGAGCCTCACCTGCCTGGGGGACTTTGCCAAGGAAGCGATGCGCTGCGTGGTGGCCTTCTCCCAGGTGGCCTTCTCCCAGGTGGCTTCTTTGCTCTCCAGCAGCACCCGGGTGCTGGGCACAAAACTCCAGGAGCGGCCAAGGGCTGGCTTCAGTAGGCCAGTGCTGCTGTCCCTTGTCACCTGATTAGTCACCTGCAGCACAAACAGGGTTCTCAGTGCCCAGGAATAGCAGTGCCACTTGGGGTATGGAACACTGGAAAGCACCAGGAGACAATGGCCAGCCTGCTACTTCTGTGAAATTCTTCTCCATTCTCAGCCCTCCTCCTTGGCACACCATGCCATCCCCTCCAAACACAGCCCACAAAACTGTCCCAGACATGTCCTCAGGTAGGAGCTTACTCCTCTCCACAAGCTGCAGTCACTCCTGGTGTTGAAGCCACCTGCAAAGTTTAACTTGGAGCCTCCAAGCACCCTCCCAGACCCCCCCTCCTTGTCACTTCATTGCTAATCAGAGCTAAGGGCAGGACTGACCCAACACCAGGTTCAGCAGATCACCACTTTCTGTTGTGGCCTTCACAGTTCAAACACATTAATGGTGGTCCCAGCAACCTGTCCAGATGCACTGAAGCAAATACAATTGCTGGGCCAAGAGCTGGAGAAGACAACAGCAGAGCCCTTCCAGTCCCCAGCTCCATCTGGAGTTCCTCCAAGGTAACTAAGCAAGAGGTTACACAGTAAGCTGCCCAGCCCCAGAAATGAATGGTGTTATATCAAAAATAAACACAACCTTTCAACCTGCACTTAACTCATCTTGCTCAAACAAGTGAACACTTTGATTGGCTGAGGACAGCAATAAAGGCAGGGAGCAGACCAGCCCTGCTCTTGCTCCACACTTGCTGGGACATCCACAGGCTGCAGAGCAGCAGATCTATGTCAAGGAGCAGAGGTATCTTGCTCCTGCTCAGCAAGGAGTGGGGACTCCCCTGGCAGGGTCTCCAGAGCCTCTCCAAGGCTCTTCAGCATCGCTCAGACCAGCACGTGAAGAACAAGACACAGCAAGACTCACCACAACAGCAAGGCTAAACTCCCTGGCCAGTGTCTTCAGCTCCCTGGCCAGCTGCATCATGATGGCCAAGCCTGCAGGAGGACAAAGCATTTGGGTGTCTGGGGATCATGGACACCTTCACCCCATTTCCACAACCACCACCCCAACGTGCCCATTGCACCTCTACACTGCAGGGCAGCTCAGCCAAATGGATGTGACACAGACAGACCAATCCCCAAGTTGTCCCATCCCCTCCTTTCTCATCTTAGAAGCCCTGAGGCCAAAATAACCCTACAAAAGCACCAGGAGCTCCAGACAATGCTGGCCACTTTGATTCAGCAGATACAGGACCCTTCGCTTGAGTTCACAGCTTCATTTCCTATACCCCCTGGCTCCTCTGATAGCACTGGCTGCCACTCAGGTTTGCAAGACCCTCTGGAAGGTGTCTGAGGGGCCCCCTTGGCCTCTCAGCCAGAAGAAAGCCCCTCGCTCCTGCTTTGTGGTCCCTTCTGGCAGAAAGAGCCTCAGGGAAGCTTTGCAAACTGGGCCAGCAGCCACATTGTACCTGTGACACTGTAAACTGAGGGTTTTGCCTACAGGCAAACAGTTCAGTGGCTCCTCAGCCCCTGGCCAGGTTTCAGACCCCCAGCACGACCCTGCATGGCCACAGCCAGCTCGAGTGTTTGCTGGTAACTCTGCAGACTCCACTTTTATCCCGAAGGAGAAGCCTGGAGCAGTCACACCCAAACCTGCCCTGCCCCAGCTCCAGGCACAGCACCCGCGGGAGGAAGATGCTCTTTGGGATGCCCAGAGATGCCTGCACCCCCGGCGCACCTCCTGAGGCAGCTCACCCTCTGACTGCTTGCCGCCCAGCAGAGGGTAAACCACGGCTGAGACCGAGTCGAGCACCAGGATCTTGAGCGGTCCCGCGGGGCGCAGCGCCTGCGGGGAGGGGGCTGCAGCGCCTGGGGGGAGGGGGCTGCAGCGCCTGGGGGGAGGGGGCTGCAGCGCCTGGGGGGAGGGGGCTGCAGCGCCTGCGGGGAGGGGGCTGCAGCGCCTGGGGGGAGGGGGCTGCAGCGCCTGGGGGGAGGGGGCTGCAGCGCCTGCGGGGAGGGGGCTGCAGCGCCTGCGGGGAGGGGGCTGCAGCGCCTGCGGGGAGGGGGCTGCAGCGCCTGCGGGGAGGGGGCTGCAGCGCCTGGGGGGAGGGGGCTGCAGCGCCTGCGGGGAGGGGGCTGCAGCGCCTGCGGGGAGGGGGCTGCAGCGCCTGCGGGGAGGGGGCTGCAGCGCCTGGGGGGAGGGGGCTGCAGCGCCTGCGGGGAGGGGGCTGCAGCGCCTGGGGGGAGGGGGCTGCAGCGCCTGGGGGGAGGGGGCTGCAGCGCCTGGGGGGAGGGGGCTGCAGCGCCTGGGGGGAGGGGGCTGCAGCGCGGCTCGGGGGCCCGGGAGGGGCCGCCCGGGCGCAGTGCTGCCCCCCGCTGGGGAAGGGGGGAAGCGCAGCTCCTACCTGCTGGGAGAGGCGGTCCCGCAGCTCCTGCAGGGCCCGCAGCAGTTCATAGATGTGGAACACACGGACCACCTGGATCCGCTGCAGGGCCTCCAGCTGTGGCACAACGCGGCATCAACAACAGCCTCATCCCCTCCAGGACCCACCACACCCCTCCTGCCCAGCTGCTACCAGCTCTTTGCATTTACACCGTGCCTCGGAGGCAGGGCCCCTTATTCCTGCCCTCCTCCCCAGGAACGCTGCTGTCCCCTTTGCTCTGATGGAAGCAGCAACATGGATTGAAAGCACGAGAAACTACAGCAAACCCTTCCCTTCTGCCCAAGAGAAAAACCAACGTGCAGCATCTCTTCCTGCACACAGCACCCACCCAGCCATGGGGGAGAGTTTGGACCCAAAAAAGCCCCTGGGACAAAGGCAGAGCTGGACAGACCAGCCATCTCTGGGGGTTGTCTGCAGGTGAGAGTCAAGGCAGGTTTAGTGTGATGGGAGGGAGCAGCTCCAGAGGAACATACCTGCTCTCCCTCATCCTCTGCCCGGGCCTGAAGCATCTGGTAGAGCCGAGAGGCTGTGAACCCCCCCGTGGAGTCAAGAAACACAACGTGCTGCTTGAGGCCCAGGGACACGCTGGCTGCAATGCTCAGGCACACCTGGGGAGACAGGTCAGGCATCAGCCAACCCCCCAGCTCCCTCTGCTGCACCTGCACCCCACCTGTCCTCTCCCCTCTCCTGTCCCACTCACCTGTGTCTTCCCACTGCCCGGTGCTCCCATGAGCTCTGTCACTTCCCCTGTGTACAGCCCAGAGTCCAGGAGCTGGTCCAGGCTGTGGGTGGAACACAAGGTGGGATTATCAGCACCCCTTGGGCCAGACTGGCAGGGGCACTGGGAAGCAGCAGTCCCTGGAGTCCCCTTCCCAAAGGCAGACAAGTCCCTCAGGCTCAGCTCCTTCCCTCCCGTCTTCCTTCTCCACACAGGGCAACAGATCTGCAGCGTGGGGGCCAGAAGAGGACAGCCCTGAGCTGGAGAGGAGCTGTGGTCCTGGGAGCAAGGTTTGAATACCCAGGGGTTCTCTGCATAGCAACTGCCACAACCCAGCAAGGAGAGGAGGAAAAAGTAGTAACAAGGACACGCAATGGGTCATTTCCCTGCTGGATCTAGACAGTTCAGACCATCATCACTCAGTAGTCCTCCCAGATCCTCAGCCCTCCTCTTTGGAGCCCTCCAGGGAAAGGCTGACAGCAGCACGTGTTCCAGTCTAGAAGCCAGACACAACCACTTCCCAAAAGGTGTGCTGGCTCTGGCAAGGACAACAGCAATGCCCTTACCTCGAGGGACACAGACCAGCTGGCTTTGCAGCCACAAGACAGGAACCATCTCTGCTCCCAAAAGGAATGGTTTGGATACTACTAAGTCTGCTCAGGGCATCACCACACTGAACCCAAAGCTGTGCTGGCCAACCACGGTGTTTTGCAGCAAGCCCAGCCCCAGGCAGACCCGCTGGCTCCCCAGGTGATGCACCCACCTTGGGCTCCCAGTGGACAGGATGGCCGTGGAGCTCTTGAGCTCCTCATAGAGGTCTGCTCCGTTGGCAGGGAAGGCAGAGAACTGGGCCAGGAGCACACGTCTCACCGCAACCAGCGCCTGGTGGGCAGAGAGGTGTCTGGAAATAGGACTCAGGAAGCCCTGGGCCAACCATGTCTGCTGTAGAAGGACCCTCCAGACAAGCCTATCCAAGCTGTGAGCTGAACAGCTCTGAGCTCCTTGGTTAACATACCAGGACTTTGGAGTCATCCTTTACCTTGTAAGACAGGGAACATTTCTGGGCAACATCCTCCAGGTCTGATGACACAAAGTCCACCACTGCAAATAACATGAGGGGCACGAAGTTGGAAGCCAAACCTGGACAGACCACAAACACCAAAGAGACTACCAGCTTAGACAAAACCTGTCTGTGAGCACCAACAAATGTCTGACCCCTTTACCAACACTTCCAGTTTCTTACAGGGAAAACAAGGATTACAACATCCATGGCTCCAGCACTCACAGGATCTCACAGATTCCATTTTGCAACAATAAAATGGTACTTTTCTCAGCTCTAATCCAGTTTCTCAGACCAAGTAAAGAAGCCACTGGAAGCCTTCTCCTGGGTGCAGTGTGCCAGGAGCTTGGGCATTTTCAGAGGGGAAAAATGTACAAACCCTCCTGAAATACCTTCTAAAAGCCATAACTGATTGTCTCTCAAAGAGCCCCCGCAAAGGCCGGGCAGAAGGAGAAGTCCTGACTCATCATCTCCTCCCAGAGGGGCCCAGAAGACACCCAGCAAGTACACAGGAGAGATTCTGCACCAACATCACCCTCCCAAGGGTCAGGGTGATGCAGGCACAGGAGCTGCACCCCAGGCTCCCGCAGCCAATGCCCACTGCTCATGGCAAACAACCTGTACCCACCCTCCTTTTATCCTGGGGAAAACTAAGAAACACCTCCCTGCGGCTTCTGAGCGGCACGAGGAAGCCAGAGGCAGGAGATGCTCTCCAGGGGCTGCCGCACAGCCCAGGCCCCCGTCCCGGCAGGCGGGTCCTGCACGGGAGAACACGGTGCCCCCCAGACGTGCAGGGGAGATGCTCCCCGAGCCCCTGCTGCCGCCTCGTTACCCGTCCGGATGCCCTTCGCCTGGAGCAGCTGGATCATCTCCTCCGTGAGTCCGGGGCAGAGCCCAGCCCGCAGGACCACCATGGCCCCGGCCGCCCCAGCGCAGAGACCGCAGGGCCGGGAGAGCAGCCCTGGGGAGGAGGCGGGACAGGGGAACCGGCACCGCCCGGCACGGCTCGTGCCCGCTCCCGGAACCGCGCGGCCCCGCCAGACCCTCCCCAGGCTGCGTGCGGGGCCGGCCCCGCGGCCCCAGCGCTTCCTGCGGGCGGCGGAAGAGCCGCGCGGGGCGCCCGGCCCGCACTGCCCCCTGCCGGCTGCGCAGCCCCCGGCCCCGCACAGCCCCGCACAGCCCCGCATCTCACCCCTGCGCAGCCCCCGGCCCCGCACAGCCCCGCACAGCCCCGCATCTCACCCCTGCGCAGCCCCCGGCCCCGCACAGCCCCGCATCTCACCCCTGCGCAGCCCCCGGCCCCGCATAGCCCCGCACCTCACCCCTGCGCAGCCCCCGGCCCCGCACCGATCCGCACAGCCCCGCACCTCACCCCTGCGCAGCCCCCGGCCCCTTTGTGCTCCCCAGGGTTTTCCTCCCCTGTTCCTCCCCGGGCCCAGCACAGACCCTGGAAGCAAAGGGCTCTGCTGGTCCTGCCTGGTGGGAGGCGCCGCAGCCCCCCCCCCCCCACCCCGCACACACACAGACCCCCCCGCTGCAGCCCCCGCAAGGGAAAAAGGAAAATTGTCTCCAGCTGCTGGGACCCAAGGGTGCTTCTGGAAGCACACACAGGGGACTGGGGGTTTCAGCTCACAGCCCAGCCCGGTACCAGCAGGAATACTGGAACAACCAGAACCTGCTCAGGAGCTGCGGCAAAGCACAAGCAAAAGACACAAATGAGGTTTCCCCCCTTATTTATAGCCAGCACCAGCTGTCGCTACATGAGCATCAGCACAGGTGCCAGCAATGCCACAGCCCCCGGGCTCTATAAATAGCAGATCCACAGCCTGGGCTGGCTGGTTTTTCTGGGGTCACTCACATTGAGACCTAAGACTCTCATCACAGCAGGAGGCCTGTATGCTTCAGCCCGGGCATCTGTGTTAGTGTGTGTCCCTGGGCTGCTGAACAAGGGGAGGTGGCAGTGCTGGACATGGGTGGGCTTTCCATCAGGGTGGGCTCCTAAAGGCCCTGCAGGAAGGGGGTGAGTTGCCTTTCCAGCCCAGGGCTTTCTGGAAGGTGCTGGGTGCTGCTGCAGCTGCTGGCACGGGGCCCTTTGTCCCAAGGCTCAGCTGTCTCAGCTTCCCTAAATAGAAAGGGAAAAGGGTCTGAGCACTGCCATGGGGGTCAGCCGTCCCAGACAGGGTTTTTTTTTTGCATGAACCCTGCCTCTCTTTCCCCCTCCTACACCCAGTGCAGCTCTGCAGGTGGAGGGGAGCTGGGCTCTGTCCCGGCAGGGGGACAGGATGCCCGTGGCCGCGGAGGCGCTGCCCGCTCGCACGCAGGTGCCCCCCTGGGCTGGGCTGGGCTGGGCTGGGGCCCGGCTGCCCCGGCGCTATATAGCACGGGGGAACGAGGAGGGGGACAGGCTGTGGTGACAGGTGACACTGACAGGCAGCAGAGCTGCCAGGTCCTGCCCAAACTTGGAGCGGGAGGCGAGCTCCTTCCTGAGCCGCACGGAGCCTCCGTGGAGCTGGAAAACTTCTTTAATTCTTCTTTCTTTTTTTGTTTTTCTTTTCCCTAATTAAGCCACTTCTAAGGATCTCCAGCCAGGGGAAAAGCTTCTGAGAAGCCACAGCCTTTAGGAGCAATTTAAGTCTTCATTTTCCAAACTCTTCAGCCCGGTAAGCTGCTTTTATTAATGTCTGTGTTAATTATGTGTCAGCCTCACAGTGAAGCTCAGCCTGGCGGCGCAGGCAGGAGACACCGGTGACCCAGGGAGGTGAAAACGGGACACAAATTGATGTTTCTCCTTAAGGCTCTCCAGATGGAGGATCCCATCCAGCTGAAAGAGGAGGGCAATAAATATTTTCAGAGCAGTGACTACGAGAAAGCTGTGCAAAGCTACACTCAGGCCATAAAGCTCAACAAAGACAAGGCGCTGCAGGCGGTGCTGTACAGGAACAGGGCAGCCTGCTTCCTCAAAAAGGTGAGAAGAGCTCCTGGTTTGCCAGGGCACTGATCTTTAGGGTCCCTTCCAACCCAAACCAGTCTGAGTCTGTGAAAAGGTACCTAAGCCCCCAGCTTCTGTGGGCTGCTGATTTCACTGGGGTGTCCTGTTAGTAAGTGGGAAGAGGAGTCACAGTGTAGGTCAGCAATGGAGATCCAGCCCCACCACTAACAAACCTCCCTTTGGTCTGACAGGAGGAATATGCCAAAGCAGCCTCTGATGCGTCCAGAGGTAAGGAGGGGGCTACTCTGAGAAGGGAGAGCTGCACTGCTTGGGTTTGTGTGCTGCAGCCCCTCTAACATCTGCTCCTGGGTCTCTGTGGTCTTAGTCCTTGGTGTCCACTCACACCGAGGAGCTGAGGCCACAAGTAATTCGGAGGATGCACCAATGTGGTGCAATTGGTGCTAATCAGTTCACTCACAATATTGTTGAGGACATCTCAAGGAGCTGCAGTCACTCTAACACAAATAACAGTTTACATAGAGGGTTTCCAAGAAGCAAACTCTGATGCCTGGTTTTGGATCACTTTCCCAGCTATTGACATCAATGCTTCGGATATCAAAGCCTTGTACAGGCGCAGCCAAGCTCTGGAAAAACTGGGGAAATTGGATCAAGCATTCAAAGATGCTCAGAAATGTGCCACCATTGAACCCCGCAACAAGAACTTCCAGGAGGCCCTGAGGAGACTGGGGGCCAACATCCAGGAGAAGGTGGGTGCTAGGGGAGCAGCCCCAGGGGCACAGACAAGGTGTGGGAAGTCTTTGCTCTGGGCTACATTGATGGATTGTTGGAAACTCAACAATGTACGGGGATAAATAGGCTCAGTTAACTGGAAGTTCATACTTGCTGCATGTAAATCTGAGGATAATGTTGAATGGTGACATTAAGAAGTGTGGCAGCTCACTCCTGAGGCTGGCCTGGTCCTCAGTGTCTTGGCAAGCTCCTGCAAAGGACTTGGGCTGGCTTTGGACTGGGTCTGGTAGTCACCACATTGACTTAGTTAGCTCTACAGGAGAGCTGTGAAGAAGTCCCTGCATCTCTGTGAGGTCTCAGAGATGATGGCTTAGGGCTGGTTCTGCCCATGCCCACAAATCTGAGATGGGTAATCACTGCTGAGGGCTGAGGAGTGATGCCTGCTTCGTTATCAGCTTAGATTGTCTGCGGTCTGAGGGTCTGTGTTGTCCTTGAAGTGATAAAGGAAAATTGCTCCCAAATTTTCTCCCTCTGATGCCCTCTGTTTTGGCACAGCTGCACATTCAGTTCTCCACAGACCTGAGGGTGCAGAAGATGTTTGAAATCCTGCTGGATGAGAACAGTGAGAAGGAAAAGCGAGAAAAGGTGAGAATTGTCCTGGACTTGGCAAAATTGCTGTTTACTGCCAGAGGCCACACCAAGGAGCATAAGGCTCTGTTCCCTTCCCCACCACTCCTAGGTGGAGGACCAGGTAAGGAACTGGGAGATGAACCAAAGAGGCATCACCCCTGTGATGAGGGGAGATGGTGCAACTTCCCAACATACCAAAATAGGGATCAGTCTGGACTTCTGCTCATGCCCATCTCTGCCACCTTCCCCATGTTTCCCTCCAAGGTCCCCCCCTAGGAACCCAATTCTCTTGGGCAGAGCAAAGCTGCACCCCAGATCTCCCAGAGAAACTGCCTGGTGGGTCAGAGCTAGTCCACTGCATCTGTCAGGAGATCCCACATCAAGGACATCACGAGGTGTTTGGAAGGTGCCCTCAGGGCTGTGCTGCTGAACCCTGGCTCTTCTGTCTCCCACCCAGGCTGCCAACAACCTCATAGTCCTGGGGCGGGAAGAAGCGGGTGCTGAGAGGATTTTCCAGAACAATGGGGTCAGTTTGCTGCTGCAGCTGATAGAGACCAAAAATCCTGAGCTGATCCTGGCAGCTGTGAGAACACTTTCAGGCATGTGCACAGGGCATAAGGCTCGGGTAAGTAATGGGGTGCTCAGGACCTTTGCTGCTATTGCCTTGCACCTGGGGGAGTGGAAAATTGCAATAGTGCACGATGTTTGTGAGAAGTAGGGGACAATTAAATACTACCAATAAAATAGGGGAGGCTCGTTCTCCTGGCTAACAGCTGCCCTGCTCTCTCCTGCCTGGGCCAGGCCACTGCCATCCTCCACTACTTGGGCATCGACAGCATCTGCACGTGGATGGCAGTAGACAATGAAGAAATCTCCCTGGCTGTCTGCAACCTCCTGCAGACCATCACAGACTGCTTGCTGGGCCAGGGGAAAGAGGAGCACCACGGGAAGGAGGAGGCTGTTGTGCTGGGTAAGGGGGTACAGCCTGGGGACCCTTCAGTCTTGCTGCAGGGGATGGGGGGAGAGCAGGCAGGGCTCTGCTCCTGGGATGTCTCCCCCTTCCTTGTTATTTGGTGAAGTGGGGACTTTACCCCTCAGCTGTCCAGGGTAACAACCTGAACACAGCTCTTTTCCTCGTGGTGTTAACTTAAATACCTACATTCCAGCCACACCATGGCTTTGAATGGTTTTCACTGGGTGCACCTGCTTTCTAAGATAGTTTCTTGTAACTGGCTGCTCCTGCCTTGCTTCTGTATAGATACCAAGAAGGACCTGAGGATGATCACAACGCGCTTGCTGGACATGCTGGTCAGTAAGAGTGTATCTGGGCAGGGACGAGACCGAGCTCTAAACCTCCTCAACAAGAATATACCAAGGAAGGACCTGAAAGACCATGACAACAGCAGG
Source organism: Apus apus (assembly GCF_020740795.1). Classification (NCBI taxonomy): domain Eukaryota; kingdom Metazoa; phylum Chordata; class Aves; order Apodiformes; family Apodidae; genus Apus; species Apus apus. The sequence goes on along the minus strand of NC_067299.1, from coordinate 905,888 downwards.
TCCATATTTGTCATTGACAATGGTGAGTCCTTCCCCTCCATCCCAGTTCTGGTTTGGGAGATGTGGAGCTGTGTATCCTTGCCTGAATACCTGTAGCACTGATCTTCTCTACCAAATGACTCCTTTCTGCCTTTTTTTTGGTGCATGCAGGTCCTGGAGCAAAGTTAGACTTAATAGCAGGGAACAGTTTAGGAATAAGAGAACAAAAAGTGTGTATGAGAACAAGAATTTTCCAGTTTCTAAATGACTGTCTTAGCTTCTCTGATTAATTTAGTCCTATCTATTGCTAATGTTAGGAGGATTTGGCTTTGACAAGTTGTCTAGCTTACACAGGAGGAGATGAGTTTGCTGGATCATTAAACTGGTCTTTTCTTAAACTGGGAAGGGGTGAGGAATTTCTGCAGAGTGTGTTTTATACTGATTCCAACAAATGTGTGTCACCATTTTGGTGGAAGTTATTTAATAACACTTTAGCAAAAGGAGGGGGGGAGGTAAGACATCCAGAATCACTGGAAAGTCACTTCTCAAAGCCTGCAGCCTCGCAGGTCAGTCCTCTGCTGCCTCCTGATAAAAATAGCTGGGCCCAAGTGCACAGCTCTGTTTATCTTGCTCTGAGAGCTGGGTGAAAGCCTGATGCTGCAAACCTGGTATCTGACCAGCAGAAGCTCCTCCCCAGTACATATCTGAGTGCCTCCGTTGTTTAAGGTTTATGTGATTAGGCTGCAAAGTAATTAAAAACCATCCAAGCAGGCTATTTCACTGCAAGAAACCAACACATAGTACCTAGTGCTCTGTACAGACTGTCTCCCTGCTAACAGCCACATCTCCCCATTGTTTCCAGGCTTAAAAAAGATCCTGAAAGTGGTGGGGCAGATTCCTGAGATGCCTGACTGCCTGCCCCTGACAGAGAACACCCAGCTGACAGCCTCTGTCCTCCTCAACAAACTGTACGACGACCTGCGCTGTGACCCGGAGCGGGACAAGTACCGGCTGATCTGCGAGGAGTACATCAAGTGAGTGGGGCAGGAGGGCTTCACCACGGGATGGGGCACCTGCAAGCCACCTGGATGCCAAAGTGAGGCCCTGGGAGATAATGATGTACTTGACACCCTGCTGGATCCTTCAGCTGGGACCCTCAGGTCCTCACACTGTAGTTCCACCCGCCTGATCACAGCCTTTGCATGAATTTGGGCTCAGCTGTGTCCCAAATAACTTCTTTTCCCAATCTGTGGGAGGATATTCCCTGCCCAAGGGAATGAGACCTGTAAGCAACCACTGTCCCATGTGCTGACTCCCTCTATTCCATGCAGGAGCAAAATCGACCCACAGAACATGGATAAGACACTCCATGCCATCCAGATAGTGTCTGGAGTTCTGCAAGGGCCCTTTGACTTAGGCAACAAGCTGCTTGGCATGAAGGGAGTCATGGAGATGATGGTTGCCCTGTGTGGGTCTGAGAGGGAGATTGACCAGCTGGTGGCAGTGGAAGCCCTCATCCATGCCTCCACCAAGCTGAGCCGGGCCACCTTCATCATCTCCAACGGGGTGACACTCCTGAAGGAGATCTACAAGAAGACTAAGAATGAGAAGATCAAAATCCGAGCCCTGGTGGTAAGGATGGCAGCCCCTGCCTCTATCTCCTGCCATACACACCACTGTAACCCTGGACTTGGGAGAGGGGGAGGTCCTGGGAACCTGGCACCCTGGGAACTTGTTGGGTTCACTCACCTGGCTAGGGAATGGTTCATGGTGCTTCCCCCTGCCAGGGAGGGGGAGATGGCAGGCCAGGAGAACACATAGATTATGGGTAACTCTGAAGGCAAAACTGGTTATTCTTCCATTAAAAACATCTGAGAAGAGCACAAAACCTCCCCTGGCTGTGCTACAAGCTGAACCATCTACTGGGTATTAGGATGTTTCCTCTTTGTTAGACCTGACTTCAAACTTTAGATGTGGGATTAGGCCGACTTGGGGCAGCAATACTGGAGGATTATTGAGCCTTTCTCACTGGTGTGTCCTCTTCATCCTCCTCAGGGTCTCTGCAAGCTGGGGTCAGCAGGAGGCACAGATTATGGACTGAGGCAGTTTGCTGAGGGGTCCACTGAGAAGCTGGCCAAGCAGTGCCGCAAGTGAGTGGCTTTACTTTATTCTCCTGTTGTTCCATGTTTTGCAAAATATGAGATGGTCCTTTGCCCAGAGACCCTGCCCACACTTTGCCTTCACTTGCTGTTACTGCCTAACAGCTGACAGAGCCCCCAGAGCCATTGCACTGGCACCTGGAGCTCTTCTGTGCCTCAAGCTACCATGTTCCTCCTGCCTCAATATCCAGATGAGCCTTCTCCCCCACGCACTTCCCACGTGAGACACCAGACATGGTGCCTCCCTCTGCCAGAATGGCTCAGCCTCATCAAGTGCTACCTGGAACATGCAAAGCACCTTTTGAAGGTGAATTTACCAGGTGCCTGGGGACAAGTTCTGGCCTGAAACCACCTCAGTATCTGTTTTTCCTCCCTCTTCACCCAGAGAAAATAGTCCTGGCTCCCAGGATAGAAATGTGGATGTTCTCTCTTCCAGATGGTTGTGCAACACCAGCATTGATGCCCGCACCAGGAAGTGGGCTGTGGAAGGGATGGCATATCTGACCTTTGATGCAGATGTGAAAGATGACTTTGTTGAAGATGAGCCAGCCCTGCAAGCTATGTTTGAATTAGCCAAGGTCTATCTCCTTGCCTTGTTCCCTCCTTCCCCTGGTAGCATCAGTCTCTCTCAGCTCTCCAGCCCAACTGTCTTCCCAGGCAGGAGGAGCTGTGACCCCAGCCCCTCACCTCTAGTTTAGCAAAGTTTCAGTTGTGCCTGTGCCACGGAGACACCTCAGGGGGCTCACCCTCTTGCTCTCCTCTCACAGCTGGGGAAGGTTGCTCTTCACTTTCAGCAGCTGCATGAAAACCAAAGGCATTGAGGTGTTGACAGCATCTGATTATGTCAAACAGCCTGTTTGACCATAAAAATTTCTGGTTTTCCTAGGCTATAAAACCGAGGATAAGCCTAAGAACGCTCCAGCTAGTGCAAAGCACCACGATGGCAGTCCTAAGGGACTCATTTCCCTGCTGTGACCTCCTCACCCTCACAGAAGCTTTTCTTTTTCTGTGCAGACAAGTGACAAGACTATTTTGTATTCTGTGGCTTCTGCACTGGTGAACTGCACCAACAGCTATGATACCAAGGAGCTGGTCCCAGAGCTGGTGCAACTGGCAAAGTTCTCCAAGCAGCACGTGCCTGAGGAGCATCCAAAGGTAGGTTGTCTACAGCTGGGGAGCTGGCTTGGATGTGAAGCCTTTCTTTGGTGTCTCCTTGGTCACAGACCTCAGGTTTCCTGTCTCCGAGGCTGAAATTGCTGCGCTGTCCAGCCAGGCTTGGCTGTGGTTGCAGGATGGCAGCTGCTAAGGGGCTAATCCCTCTCCAATGTCCCCCCTCAGGACAAAAAGGATTTTGTGGTGAAGCGGGTGAAGCGGCTGCTGAAAGCCGGCGTGGTGTCTGCGCTGGCCTGCATGGTGAAGGCGGACAGCGCCCTCCTGACCGACCAGAGCAAGGAGCTCATCGCCAGGTGCCCCGGGGTGCTGGCCAGCCCCTCTGCCACGGAGATGGGCACGGGGCTGGCTCCTGGCTTCGGGGGGTGGTCCATTCTGCCTGGGGGCAGGTGGAGAGAAGGTCTACAACCAAAGTTTTTCTTAAGCAATGTCATAAGAGTCCACGTTCCAACCTTGAAGCTGCCTTGCTAGGCTGCAGTTTGAATTTCCAGTCCTCTTCACTGGTTTTGGCTGGAATAGAGGCCTGGAAAAATCTTACTGTGCCATTTGTTGCTGCTGGGCTCAACATCTGGAATTAATTTGGTGGATCTGGCACCCCTGAAAAACCTTAGCCCCCTTCTCTTGGGGGCATTGCCCTCCCTCATGGCTGTTTGACTCAGTGATGCTGTGCTTCTGCAGGGTGTTCCTCGCCTTGTGTGAAGACCCCAAGGACCGCGGGACCATTGTTGCTCAGGGCGGTGGAAAGGTGATCACTTCTTTGTGTGCAGCTGCCCCAGATGTGCAGCTGATGCCTGCTGGGGCCTGCCCTGTGCCAACAGGCAGGGGAGGTGTCAGAAAAGCATGTCTTGGTAGCCCCTGGGCCCAGGCTGGTGCTCCAGCCCAGCTCTGCAAGCCTCCAAAGAAGCTGTCGTCTTGTGGGCTGCAGTCCAGGCCCATTTCTGCAACAGACACATCTTTGGGATATTTTAAACTTATTTTAGTACATTAAGGCAATACTGTAAGTCTTCTCAGAGGCACTGAATGCTTTCCTGTGTGTCACTAGGCCCTGATACCTCTGGCTGTGGAAGGCACAGAAGTTGGCAAGATAAAGGCTTCCCACGCTCTGGCAAAAATTGCTGCTATCTCCAATCCAGACATCGCCTTCCCAGGGGAGAGGGTGAGCTTAAAAATAATAATTAAAAAAAATAAATCTCAGTAATTCCTTTAGCAAATGAAAACTGCCAATATCTGAGAGCTGGGAAAGCAGTGACATGGCTTCTCTTCTCAGGTGTACGAGGTGGTGAGGCCCCTCGTCAGCCTCCTGAACACGGAGAGAGATGGCCTCCAGAATTATGAGGCTCTGTTAGGTCTCACTAACTTTTCAGGAAGAAGTGATAAACTTCGGTGAGTTCAACTGCTTTTTGACCTCCTTTCCTCCCCAGGAGTGAACATGAATTTCAATTCAACACTTTTCTGGTAGGACTATGAAGACTGGTCAGTTTGAGCTACTTTTGGCAGAGCTACAAAGGTCTCAGAACTAAAAGATGAATAAAATAGAAAGGGGATTAATAAAAGATGAATAATAAAAATAAATAAAAGATTAATAAAATAGAAATTTTCCTCTAGAAAGAGGAAAGGCATGAACCTAATCTGCAATAGATAAGGAATGAACCCCATCTCATCAGCTCCAGTGCTGTGGACACTGATTTGTTTCAAGGCTTTTCCTGTCTGCAGTTAGTATTTTATAAGCTGCTTGTTGCTTGTCCCGTCGTGTATTTTATTTGGCTGCTCTTCAACACAGGATGAAGATAGTCAAAGAGAAGGCCCTGCCAGATATTGAAAACTACATGTTTGAGAATCATGACCAACTCCGACAGGCAGCCACGGAGTGTATGTGCAACCTGGTGGTCAACAAGGAGGTAACTCCCTGGACACCTTAGATGTGAGGTGTCCATGAGCCCCTGCAATGAGGCCTAAATATGTTGTTTCTGGATGTCACGGGGTTGTGGGTTTGGGTTTTTAGGTTCAAGAGCGGTTTGTGGCTGATGGGAACGACCGGCTGAAGTTGGTGGTGTTGCTGTGCGGGGAGGATGATGAGAAAGTCCAGGTTGCAGCAGCAGGAGCCCTGGCTGTGCTCACAGCAGCACAGAAGAAGCTCTGCTCCAAGATGACTGAAGTGGTAAGACCATGAGTCTGTTTGGTGGCAGCACAGACGTGCCCTCAAAGGGGCCTGGCTCAACCATGCAAACGCCTCTCAAAAGGAAGGTGTAGTCCCACCAGTTTGGCAGGGAGGAGCTGAGACCTGGGTGTGCATGCTCCTCGTCCAGCCCTGCACTGAGTAAACCACCTGCCTTCCACTAGACTCCATCTCAGAGCTGGGACTTTTCTGTACAGCTGTTCCTCCAGCTAAGGCCAGGATGCTGTCAAGCAAGGTTAGAAATGCAAACTGTTTCTCTACAGACCCTTAAAGCTTTTGATAAATAATCAGAAATCCAAACCTTGTTTCCTTCAGAAATGAGAAGAGCTTGACAGACAATCTACAGATCCCAAAACCTTTCCATTCCCTGCCAGATCTGTAGGTCCTGAGAACTCAGACCCTGCATAGCTGAGTATCTGGGAGGAGCCATGGTTGAGGACTCCTGAACCCTGTTGTGTTGGACACTGGGTCTTGTTAGAATACAGATAGTTCATCAAGCCAAAGGAAGAGCTCAGGAGGGGGTGGTCTGCTTCTGGTCACCTCAGCCATGTCAATATTCTGATCAGATTCTCTGCACAGACATTATGGGTTCTCATGCTAAGAACTGCCTTGCCAAACACTCATCCTTGGCTGAGGTAGTCTTCAGATCAATGCTAATGATCTTTCTCTCTCCCTTGAAGACCACCCAGTGGCTGGAAATCCTGCAGAGGCTCTGCTTGCACGACAACATGAAAGTACAGCACCGAGGACTGGTCATTGCTCTCAACCTGATCAGTGCTGACAAAGAGCTGGCAAAGAAGCTGGTGGAGTCGGAGCTCCTGGAGATCCTGACGTATGTTGGCAAGCAGGAAGATGACCCCAAGAAGCAGCACGTCATCAATGCAGCACGAGATTGCCTCACCAGGTGCATGGACTATGGGCTGATCAAACCTCTCTCTCAGGCATGAGGAAATGAAAAGCACCAACAAAGGCTGAGTCGGGGGGGAAGCTACAGAGATATGTTGAAAAGTGAGAGCCATGAGGAACATAGAGTGTCGTGGTCAAGGCACGAGATACTTTGGGGACAACTTCAGAGCATCAGAAACTGTATAAGGAAAAGGGGGGCAGTTGCCTGGGAAATCTGGGCAGTGTCCATCTGAGTAATTCCGAGATGATGTAAATCCTTTCTTTGCCCCATTCAGCTGATGCTGGGACCTTGAAGGCCCAGCTTTGAGGCAGTTGTGTGGGAAACGTGCCACGGGCTTTGGGAGGAAACTCAAACCGGGCAGGAATCTGCAGCTCCTGGTACTGCTGGAGCTCCAGCGGTCACCTGCCTTCTCTCCTGCCGTCAGGAACAGGCTGGGGTTTAGCTGTGTGCTTCTTTGTTCATTTACAGCATTTTTAAACAGCATGGAGTGGTGTGCCGAGCCTCAATAAAATCACCCCCTTCCTCCCCGGGGAGCTCCTGCTCTGCTTCTGAAACGAAACGGAGCCTCTAAGGCACCCGCCCCTGCAGCCTCGCATCGCGCCCCGGGACAGCGGGGCCCTGGGGCGCTGCTGGCGGGGGTCCCTGCGGGGGTCCCTCCGGGGGTCCCGGCGGGTTTTCCCGCCGCCTCACGGGCCCGGGCGGCCCCGCGGGGCGGGAAGCGCTCGCACCGCCCCGGCGCCCCTAACGCGCCTTCCTATTGGCTGCCGCCCGGCAGTGCCGCGCGCGGCCATTGGCTGTCGGCCGGGGGGGGTAAAGGCGGCGGCGCGCGGGGCTCTGGGGGTTCGGGGCTGGGGGTGCGGGGCTCCGGGGTGCGGGGGCTGGCGGGGCTCTGGGGGTGCGGGGCTGGGTCTGGGGTGCGGGGCTGGCGGGGCTCCGGGGTGCGGGGGATGGCGGGGCTCTGGGGGTGCGGGGGATGGCGCCAGGGAGGCTGGGGTGTGCGGAGGGGGCCGGCAGGGCTGGCTGGAAGGGGCGGAGGAGCTGCGGGCAGCCTGGGGCAGTGCGGGGAAGAGGCGGGTGCACGTGGGCGGTGCAAGGGGGGTTAGATCAGAACAGGCCTCTGGATCCCTGGGGAGCTACCGGCTTCAGCAGCGCTTGCAGGTACGGGCGGTGTTTTCCCCTTGGTTTTGCCTGGGGCTGGTTCTCCTCACCTTGGAGCCCTCGCTTGTGGCCTCTTGCCCGGTGCAGCCTGACCGGGTCAGACACGCCACCTCCGCCCTCCCCTTGCTCCCCTCCCGAATGTGCTTCACCCTCTTGCTATTTATAGGAGGCAATAAGGAGAAAAAATACCCTCTTAATTTATTGGGTGATTCTAAAACTTAAACTAGTTCCTTTTATCTGTTGTGTGTTTGTAGATCAGCCAAAGCTTTAACTGCCTGTTTATAGTGTCTTGTGTTTTGTGGGGCAACGGTGTCAGGAGGAAGGGGTTTTGCTGCCTTAGCTAACGGTTCCTGGGAAGGGGAAAGGTTTCCCTGTGTTCCTTTACCAACCTGGCTTTGTTTGGCACAGCTGAACACAGGCTCTGTGTGGAGAGGCTGCACCCGTGCTGCTGGGGCTTCAGTGCCAGCTCCTCCGTGCTGCTGCGTGACAGAGGTGGGTACAGGAAGGCAGAAAAGCACCCGGGGCTCACTTCTTCCATCTTCTGACAGCCACTTCTGTCTGTTTAAGGGTCAGTTACTGCTTGTAAACTGTCCTGTGGAAAGCCAGGTGGTCCTGAGAAGAGTTACCCAGAACCCAAGTTAAGTTGTGGTTCTTGGGGGTGGGGAGGTGTGTGTTTGTCTTTTCCTTCAGGAAAAAAAAACACCCTTTTCTCATTCTGACTTGGTCCCAAGCTCCTTAAGGAATGGAAATAGACTTTCTCAAAGCAATGATGAGCGAAGTATAGTCTGAACTGGTATTGCAGAGACTGTGTCTGCTCTGACCAGGGCATGATCACATAATCTTCTCTCTGAGCTTGTTTAGGCTGAGCTCGTCTGGAGTCAACAGCTTTGCTGCTGCCTGAAACTCTTTGATGCACCCTAAAAAATACCAAATATATATTAAGGATGTTTAGCAAGTTTTTTTTAGCAGCAGAAATACAGCCTTGATTTGAGCAGTGAGCAACTCAGGCCTGTTTGGGTTTGTGTGACTTGCTGCAGTGCTGGGCCTGGCACTGAGGGGGGTTTCTTGTTGTCTGCCCCACGTGTGACACAGCTGATCAGACTCCAGATGCTGGGGCTGCATCTGTTGGTCTAAGTGCAATGCACACTGCATGGAGTGGAGCCTGAGCTGCCTGTCCCATAGACACCTCCTTAGCAGTTGGCTCAGCTCTCTTGTTATCTGGAGATTGCCAGCACTGAGGCAGGAACATTTTTGGAAGCCAGTTGTGTGTCAGGCTCTGCTGTGGGTGAAATGCAGCCCAGCCAGGGCAGGGAGAGGCTGGGCTAAGCAAATACAGGAAAAGATACAGAGCTGCTGTCTAATCTAGGTTTTATTCTCTTCCAGGTCTTGGTGACAGCTTTACATCTATTTCTCTCTCCCCATGGAGAAGAAAGCTTCCCTGAGGGATATGTACCTAGGAGCATGGACTGTACAGAAGTCACAAGTTAGCATGCAGGTCCAAAGGTTGGTTTAATAAAGTTAGTGTTCCTTGAAAAAAAAATCTTTCTTGTCTATCTTTAGACCATTGTGGCTTTAATAGCACAATTAATGTCAAAAAGCAGCTACAAATGGGAATGATGGTGCAAGCTGAATTGGGTTTTGTTTCAGACAGTAAACCTGATAAACAGGTAGAAGTGTCTGGAAGTTGTACAGAGATAATGAAACAAGCACTGGAGAACAGTGCAGTTTGTTAAAGCAGGTGTTTTCCAGAGCATCTTTGGGAGGATGCAGGTTGCTGGATTCTTCCATGTGATTCAATAACCTTCCTATCTTGCTCACAGGTGAGGAGGATATTAGAGATCTCTATTTTCTGGAGCAGAGCTAAAAGAGGGGGAAATGAGATAACTGGTTGAGTGCATTAAATGTGAGACCATATCTCTTCATCTGGAAGGATGATGTACTTTGTGCAGCAAACTGTGCTTTTCATATTCCATAAGCAATGTCACTGCTGTCTGGAGCAGGGACCTGCTGCTCCCTGGGTTGAGTCAGGAAAAACCTATCCTGGAAAACCGGGTGTCCAGGAAGGCCCAACTGTAATGACACACGTTTTCTTTCTCCCCTCCGCAATGAAAGGATGTTTTGTTACAGTGTGAACATGCTACATGGCTGGGACTGGAAGGATTGCAATGCAATGATAAAATCAAACAGACATTAAAGATTCCCAGCCTACAAAATACTATTACTCTATGCTGAATATTTTATTCTGTCATCTGCAAAGATGAAAGCAGCTTTAGTCTGGTCCCCCTTATGTCGACAGGGCCCTCAGACGAGCAAACATTTTTTTCTGGTCCTCACAGAAGAAGTGTTAGGTCAAGAAAGAATTTTGCTTCATAAAAGCAGATAATAAGAGATTCAAAGACTTATTTAACAAAGAGCAACTTTAGCATTTGGCACGGTGACTGCTTTAATCTGCTTGGTTGTTTTCCTCCCTTGAGCAGGAAATGTAACCACCTCTTGCACACATCCCCTCTTGTTCCTTTAAAGAGTCCCAAGTCTGAATTTATAACTGTTGGTGAGGGTTAGAGCTGTGATGTTCTCAGCTCAAGGAGGAGCCTGAAAACACAGGGAGACTGAAGAGGAGCACAATCAGAGGAGAGGTCCAAAACTGTCCCCAGCTCTGACCACCACTGGTTCCAGAGCTTGTCCTGGGCAGCATGAGTGCCTGGGAAGCTGCTCCATGAAGAATAACACTCCCCCAGATTTTTTCCTGCTGCTTGGATGTGCTGGCTCATGCCCTGGAGCAGGACTTTTAAAAGTGATGCTCTCTGATCCTCACATCTCCATTGTTCTTATCCAAATCAGTGTTCTTCCCTTTGAAGGCATTTCTGAGCCAGCTGACAGCCTGTGGTGTCCAAGCCCTCTGGAACCATCACAGCACATTGCATCCGTGTGGAAACAAAGGGCAGAGCCCGACCAGAACTGGCAAAGGCAGCAGAGCTCTGATGTCCCAGTGACTTCAAAGGAGTTTCCAAGCTCCCTGCTGAGCTGCAGTGCTTGAAAAGTCCCCTATGGGACAGGAGGAGGGGTGACTGGAGGCTGAGGTGTGGCTGGAGCAGCAGCAGGGCTGTCAGCCCTCAGGTGTGTAGAGCCTGACCAGGTGCTGCAGCTCGGAGGCGTAGCCGGTGACGGGGCAGCGCTGGTGGCCGCGCACGTGGCTGTAGACGCAGCGGTAGCAGAACACGAAGCCCGAGGTGGCCAGGGCCGTGGGGTTGACACGCACCTTGCGGCACAGGGGACACAGGGTCTTCAGCTGGGGCAGGAGAACTGTGCCAGCCCCCTCCTCCAGGTGCACGGGAGGGGGCGGAGCTGGGAGCGCCGTCAGGGATTTGATGGTCTCCTGGTTTTCCGAGGAGTACCACCAGTCCAGGAACTGGAGGAAGAAGACGCTGACGGACAGCCCGGTGGACAGGGAGAAGGCGACGCCGCCCAGGGCTGTCCTCACTGCTGACTGCACTTGTTCTTTAATGCTGTAAAAAGGAGAAAACACACAGAAATCGTCACTGCTGCACATCTATCCATCTGCAAACCACAAAAGAAAGGACTTGGAACTCCCTGCTTGACAGAGCTTCTTGATACTAAGGAAGTTGGTTGGACAAGCCCCCTGTCTGTCACAAGGCACCTGCTAGGATGTTTCTCCCAGATCCTTTGTGTATTTGGAAAGCTTTAAGTCCTGTTTTGCCCAGAAGTCTTAAATTGGAAGAGTTTGGATTAAGGGGACCTGGACCACAGAGTTTCACTTACGGATCACTGTTTTACAGGACATTAGGTGTAGTTGTGATGAGAAAAATCAGAGCTGTTTTGGTTCTCTTAGCAGCATTGCTGCAGTCTGCTTCCCTTGTTAGAGGAGTGGAGGTGGAGACTGAACATATAAAGGCTGGACTGCCCAAAGATACCCCATGCATGGCAATTTTATTACCACAAAATCTTGTGAAAGTAATCTCTGCTGCTTGTCCCCTTATTTACACTAATGATACACCCTTTTGGAGCACATTTTGCCAGAGGGAAACTTCATCTTGAATTTCTGGAGCACAAGACAGTTTTACTTGCAGAATCGCCTCTAAATTAACCCACCCACAGACCCTGGAAAGCAGCAGCTAAGCCACGTTCTGACATACCTCTGCTTTTGACTTGAGGTGTCTCCAGCCAACTTCTTCTGCAGGGCCTGGCTGTCCTCTGCAGTCAGCCGGACCAGGCGGACGCCGGCCAGGCGCAGCAGGGGCGAGTGGTGCTGAGCTCTGCCCAGGATGTAGCACAGCTGCTGGACAAGAAACCAGCCCTCCCAGGCCATGTTGACAAAGGGGTAGGCAGCTAGAAAGGCTCTGTAGAAACGCTTCCAGGACGATGACGGAGGATGGATGGAGTACTCATCCTCTTCCCTCAGGCTGGACACCAGCTTCTCCAGCTTTCCTTTCAGGTAAGGAACCAGAACCAGCAAGAGGAGAGACTTCCAGTGCTGCCTCTTTGGCAGGCCAGCAGTAGCCGGAGGTTGCTGTCTGCAGTCTCCCACCGGGATCCTCTTCAAGCTGTAGAAGTTTTCAGAAAAGGAGGCGCTGCACCGGGCCAGGTAGTGCTGCTGGAGCAGCACATCCAGCAGGACATAGACCTCATCAAACCACCGCCAGAGGGGGCCGAACCGGCCAGGGTTAGACTCAGCAAGGACCTATTGAAAGGGACACAAAGAGAAAGGAACAGGACATGGAGTGATCTGCTCAGTCACGGCAGCTGTTCATGACACCTCCCGCTCACGGCGCAAGCAGGTGGGGAAAACTGCCACGCTGGGGCCAGGGGTGAAGGCTGGTGATGAGTGGCTTGGCACAGAGCGCTGGGGCCTCTCCGGGGTGCCCCTGCAGCCGTTTCCTCACACCACAGTCACCCTCACGACAGCGCACACCTGTGTCCCGCTCCCGGGCGGGGCCTGCGGGCTGCCCGGCCCTTACCTTGGCCAGGTGCTGCAGGGCGGGTTTCACCGCGGCCATCAGGCTGTCCTGGGCCACCGCCTCGAAGATGGAGGGGCGGTCGTCGCCGGCCGAGGCGGCCGTCAGGTGAGCGCCCAGCTCCGCCATGGCGCCCGGCCCGCCGCCGGGACACCGGCCCCGCCCCGGAAGCGGCGCGGGCGGCGCTCTGTCCGCACCCGGCTCCTCTCTATGGTGTGAGGGGCGGGGCCGCTCTAGGCGGGGGCGGGTTTAGTCTCGCGAGTCCTCCCGAGCGCTCCGCTTCCGGTTCCGCCGCCGCCCCCGGAGCGGTGCGTCCGTCCCGCCGCCGTGAGTGGGGCCGGGGCCGGGCGGGGGGGCCGGGCGGGGGGGCCGGGGGTGGTGCTGCGGTACGGGGGGAGGGGGAGCTGGGAGGGACTGGTGGGGCACTGAACGGAGGGGGGGGGCACTGGGAGGGTCTGGGGGCACTGGGAGAGGATACTGGGAGGGTCTGGGGAGCACTGGTGGGGAACTGGGAGGGTCTGGGGGCACTGGGAGAGGATACTGGGAGGGTCTGGGGGCACTGGGAGAGGATACTGGGAGGGTCTGGGGAGCACTGGTGGGGAACTGGGAGGGTCTGGGGGGCACTGGGAGAGGATACTGGGAGGGTCTGAGGGGCACTGGGAGGCGGGCCTGGCTGAGGGTGAGGATGGTCGCTGGCGAGGCCCTGGCAAAGGGTGGAGGGGGCACTGGTGAGGTACTGGGAGGTGTATTGAGGTAGGAGGGAGAGGATTCATGTTGGGGTACCGGAGGAGGAGGGGGGGTCACTGGCAGGCGGGTGCAGGGGTACTGGGAGAGGCACTGGAGAAGTGAAGGTGAGAGGAGGATACTGGGATGCAGACTGGGCCCTGGTGGGAGGGCAGGTGCTGGGGATGGGGCTGGTGGGCCTGGGGAAGGAAGGTGGGGGGGGAATGAGCAGAGCGAGCCGTGGGGGGGCTGGTGGGAGGGGCTGGGCTGCGGAGGGCGAGCCCTGCTGGAGGCCGAGCGGGGATGGGAGGTCTGAGGAGTGGGGAAGTGACAGGAGCCCGAGTGGGGCATTTGAGGATGGGGTGGGGAGCCCCAAAGGTGCGTGCTCCCCGGGGTGGAAATTAATCACCTGCCCCTGCCATGTGCTGGTGGGGCTGCAGGACTAGACCCTAGGGGCTGGCTCTGGCTTCTCAGGAGGCTTTGCAGACAAAAGGGGTGCAGGTGGGAGGTGGTGGCACCAGCTGGAGCATAAGCCAGGTCAAACTGGGCATCACTTTAGAGATTTAGCACTGGTTTGTTCAATGCTGGGGAGCCTGGTTCAGTACTGATGCCTTGCACTTGCCACCCTCCTGTGTGGGGAGCTGGTCTGGCTGTTGTTTGAAGCCATGTGTGGGGCAAAGCAGGTGTTGGTCAGGTGCAGGGTCCAGTTTCCTGTGTGGTTTTGGGCTGAGGAGGCTTATTTTTCTGGTTATGGTGGTTCCTTAGTCTTTTCATTTCATGATGTTTGTGGTTCAGTCTACATTTAAATGTCAAGCCAATGCTTACAGCACTAAGCATTGCCAGAGCTTCAGCAGAAATTCATCTGATTTGTCTCTGCTTGTTTGCTGGGCTTGGGGCAGGAGCCTTTTGCTGTCAGCTGGAACACTTCTCAGCTGTTCCCACCCTAGCAAGGGCTGGACACAGGACAGTGGTAAGCAGGGGAATCTGATGGAGGTTTTCTCCTACAAATACAGGAATATTTGTGATGTTGTCACAGTTTATCTTGGCTCTCCTCAGTTTAGGTTTGTGTACAAGAAGCTGGCATTTTCTTGAGTTATTTAAAATGTTGCTATTTGTGTCTCTGGGCTGGTTTGTTTCTGGCCCTGCCCTGGGACTGGCTGCAAACCACGCTGAGTGTGCTCAGGGATGAGCTAATGCTGCTGGCTCTGAGCAAGGCAAGCTCTGACACACGTGAAGCAACAATCTGTGTGCTGGGGGCACAAAGAGCTTTCTCCTGAGCTGCACTTGGAACGGGGCAGTTTGCTAACTGAGCAAAGTCAGGGCTTCCTCACATCTACCCAAACAGGTCGTGCAGACACGTGCTGTGCAGGCCTTTCTCCCAGTCTGAGGGGTTTTAGGGTTCTTCCAAGTGTGTGATCTGAAGTTAGGAAAATAGCAAGATGTCCTGCTCTTGGGCTTAAAGGTAGTCTCTGGAATCCAGCAAGGTTCCTTCCTCTGTGAAGCTTTATGCAGCTGGGATGGATGATGTGTATGGTGGTTGGTTGTTTTCTTTTCCTCCTGGATTTTCTCTGTAATTTGCTGCTCTGGCCACTGTTAAAGCAGTATCAGCCCAGCTCATCTGGGAGATGTGACCCACACTGGCAAATCCACATATAATAATGCAAACAAAGACCAGCCAGGCTGTGCTCAGAGCCTTCTGCAGGGCACCATGCCAGAAACTCTTGTAGAGGAAAACATTTAAGTCATCTTTTTAAGCTGGGCTCAAAACCGAAGGGCTGCGTCAGCAGCAACATTGCAGCTGGACAAGGGCTGTGTTTTCAATTACAGAAGACCCACAACAACTTCTTTTGGGATGCTGGGCTTGTTGGTTGGCATTTTTTTAGCTGGAAGGACAGCAGTGTTGTGGCTCGTGTGGCTCTCCCAACCCAGCTGCTGGTTTGGAAGAAGGGCAAACCTCTCCTGCAGGGGGAAAGTTCTTCCAGAGCTGTCCCCAGGCATAGTTTGCTCTCCAGCTTGGCAGGAGGAGAAAGGGAGAGAAATCAAACCAAACCCAGTAGTGCTGCCCAGAGAGGTTGTGGAGTCTCCTTCACTGGAGACATTCAAAACCCGCCTGGACGCCTTCCTGTGTGATGCACTCTAGGTGACCCTGCTCTGGCAGGGGGGTTGGACTAGATGATCTTTCGAGGTCCCTTCCAACCCCTAGGATTCTATGATTCTATGATTGGGATGAGGTGGTAACCACAGAGGCCCAGGGAGGCAGGAGCTCTGGGGAAGTGGTCTCAGCAAGAGGTGGTTTCTCAGCTGGTTGCCTGTCCGTTGTCAGGAGCACCCCTGCTCTGCCTGGCTGGGCTGCAGGGCTCATGGAGGGGGTAGAAACTGGTGTTACTCCCCAGCTGTGCTGCTGGGAATGGAACTGCTGGGGTATTGCACTGATCAAGGCTGGGAGGGGGGGGTGGGAAGGGGAGTGGTGGTGGTATTGGGGCTGATCAAGGGATGAGGAAGAAGGGTGTTGAGGAACTGCAACCTTGGGACTCAGAGCTGAGCTGGGCCTCTTGCTGCTGAGCCAGCATGAGGCTTGGAGGCAAGACAGGCAGTGTCTGGGGAACAGATGACTTGCTGCATGGCTGGTGGTGTTTAAGGTCATAATGTATGTATAAGAGAAGAGGAATTGGGCAAAAAAATATGAAAAGGAGGCAGGAAAAAGCCTTTTTTGGGATGGCTTCAGGGTTGTAGTTTCTTAGCACTGGTGCAGACTGTTTCATCAAAAACAGCAGAACTGCCCTCTCCTAGGCTTGTTTTTCAGCCAGTACTTGAAAATTGTTTGAGTCATGTTTGTCACAGAGCTGGCAATTGTAGGGATAAAATCCACATATGTTTGGGCAGTCTCTACATATTCTAAGGTATTAAAATAATTAGGTTCTGTGGAGCGAGGAAAGTGCTGGTCAGACCATTTTCTTCTTGCTGTCCCAGCAGCATTTTCAGACCTGTCCACAGAAGTGCAGCCTGGAACTGAAATAATCAGGTTGTGGGGATGTCAGGTCTTGGCAGAGAAAGGTTTTAAGCTTGAGAGAACTGAAAAGTAATGGCTTTTCTCTTCAAGAACCCGGCTTTGCATCTCTGGTGAACAAAAGAAGGGAAAGCAATGAAAGGGCCTGGGGTGGGTCCTGCCAGTGGGTTAATTGTTCCTTCCATCAGCTGCAACACAGGAAAGTCTCGTTAGGGGGAGTTGACAGTTTCCTTTGTCTGAGACGTGGACTTGTCGCTTCCAGCCGAGATATTAAATGCTTGGAAAACAGAATTGTGTACCCAGGGGAAGGAGCTGCAGAACCTGTCAAGATCTGCTGATTATAAGGATTTAAAAACCATCTTTTCCCTTCTGAGATGGAGAGTTAAAAAGCTGGGCTGAGCACCACTGCTTTCCCAGCCTGTCACCTCAGGCTCTTGTGTTTTCACCCGCGTTGTTCATCTGAGCCCTTGAAATCCCTGGGTTTGCCAAGAAATACCAGCAGAAGGTGCAGAACGAAGCTTGTGAAATTCTGCCTGTGGCTGTGAAGCATTTGCTGCTTCCCTCATGTTACCCACTCACCAACCATCCTCCCTCTGAGCCCCTGGCAAGCTGGGTGTTGTCAGCTCTGAATGCTCTGACTGCTTGTTCTCCTTCATCCTTCTCAGGTGTTTCAAGGAGCTGGAACCATGACGGACTCCAAGTACTTCACGACCAACAAGAAAGGTCAGTGTTGAGCTGGTGCTGTCGACTGGAGGTGGTGGGTGGCTATTTTTACACAGCTCTAACTGCATGCAGAAGAACTTGTGCTTTTCTGTTAGCTCTGTCCCTGTTTCTTGTCTTAATCATCCAGGGAGAAACTTCTAAAGTAGGTCATATGGTAACAAAAGGTAAAACTGGTGCGATGCTTAAAATGACCTAAATTGCTGCTTTTTCAAGGATCAGAGAACAAATCATTGAATCATAGAATAACAGAATGCAAGGTTGGAAGTGACCTCAAGGATCATCTGGTCCATCATCTGGTGTTTGAGTGCAGATCTGGTCAGAGACAAAGTTTTATTTATGGACTAAGCAGTTCGAGGCAGGATGGTTGTTCTGTTGGGCATCACAGGATTAAGTTGCTGGAGAGACATTTAATAATTAAGGTATAATGTATATCTTTACATCAAGTTGTTGCAAAAATAATGGGGTTTCCTGTTGCTGTTTCCCTCAGAGCTGCAGTGCTCTGTGTGACTCTTGCCCTTGGCTTTACTGTAGGTGTGGTGGCCACCTCACCTCAGGACAAACTGCCCTTAACAATGGGAAGACAGGAAAGGTGCTTTGGAGACATTTTACCCATTCCCCTCATTAAGCAGAGGACTTGCTCTGCTGAACTGTCCAGGCAGATGTTTTTTCTAACCTCTTGTCAAACAAAAGTGTTTATCCTGACTCTTGCTGGCTGCAGTTGCTCATCTTTCTCCAGTAGATGTGGAAAATCGTTCACATGAACCTCTCCTTTTCAGAATGGCTGAGTGTTTTGGATGAATAAAACCAGTGAAAAAAAAACAACTAGTGTTGATCTGTTTGGATCTCATTAAGCTTCAGAATGAGCCCCATAAATTAAGCAGCTCACATCTTCCCAAGGAGCAGCTCTATCTGTAAGTTCAATCCTGAAGTATGAGGCAGACTTTGCTGGGCTGGCTGGAAGAGGCCAGCCTGTCCTGAGCTGTGCTGAGCACTCTGCTGCTGGCTCAGCTCCAGGGCATGAGCTTGGGGGGAGTAATGTGGGCAGCTCTCTCCCAGGCAGGAGGTGTCATGAGTGGTCACTGTGCTGTGCTCCTCAATCACTTCTCTTTTGAAGCACCTGTTAGTCTTCTTGTGCCAGGCTCTTCAGTCATTAGTGCAGCTGTTCTGACAAAGTGACATTGGTGTGTAGGAATGGAAAGTTAGGGGCTAGTATTTTTGTCAGAGGTATTTTAGTATTTGTAATGTGTTCTCAGCCTGTAGCTTCCAGTGGGAATTCTTCTCTCTGTCTTTCCTGGGCAAAGCTGTCTGTCTGTCAGGAGCATAATCCTTCTTGCAGCACCTGCTCTGTCTGAACAGGTTGATGAGGTGACTGTCACACATGTTGCTTTCTTTTGCCAACTTGCTTTGCCACTTTTGTGATCCAGCCTGAACTGACTTTCCATGCAGAAATATCTGGAGGAATTCTTGTCAATGGGAAAAGCTGCTTCAGCAGCCTCAGAATCCAGGCAAGCTGTGTTACTTGTCTGGCTCAGAAGGAATTTATTCCACTGGACTAAATGTGCACTTCCCTGTCTCTGCCACAGCACACCCTGGGTTTGGCTACACTGCAGCTGCTCTTCCCTCAGTGCTTTCACAGGAAGCAGGGGATGATGAGCAAAAGTTAAAAAGTCTGGGCAAAATTCCTACTTCAGTTAGTTGTTGTGTTTTTTTTCTTGCAGACACTAATGCAGCATCTCCAAATACCTTTCCATCAGGGTTATACAATAGTTGTGCCTGAGAAACAGCCGCTGCAGTGACGTGGTTTAATGCTCTGGCAGTGGGAGAGCTGCAGCAGGGCTCTGTTAACTGCTTGTTCATTAGCAGCTTAGAGCCCAAATGGTTCTGTAAGTGTTGCAGCTTTGCTTCTCAGGGAACCATGTTCTCCAGAAGGTCTGGGACAGCTTCCACATGTTGCTGTACCAGTTTTATGGGAAGAACAGTCCGCAAAAGTAAAAAGTTACTCAAGCTATCCCTAAAGCTTGACCCTTTTCTTCTCCCAAGAGGCTCAATCTGTTTTGTCTTCTGCCAGGAGAGATTTTTGAACTGAAGGCTGAGCTCAATAATGAAAAGAAAGAGAAGAGGAAAGAAGCTGTAAAGAAGGTTATTGCAGCCATGACCGTGGGGAAGGATGTCAGGTAAAAGCAGCTTTTCTTTCACCTGTAGCAGCTCTGCTTCTCCTGGCAGTCAGTTGGGTGTAGTGGCACACAGCTCCATGGAATAGCTGGTGGGTTTGTCATCTCAGCTGGGTGGTGAGGCTGGCTGTGTCCTCCCCTGTGCCTCTCAAGTTGTCATAAAAGCCATTGCAAACTGTCTTGGGAAGGAACTTGGCCTCTGAATAGACAGCAGGGCAGCAAAAATGGAACTCCAGCGTTCCTGATACTGTTGCTACCCATTTGCTTGCCCTGTAATCACAGCTGCCTGTTCTCTGTTCCTGCTGTCTGCCCAGCTCCCTCTTTCCTGATGTTGTGAACTGCATGCAGACCGACAACTTGGAGCTGAAGAAGCTGGTCTACCTGTACCTGATGAACTATGCCAAAAGCCAGCCAGATATGGCCATCATGGCTGTCAACAGCTTTGTGAAGGTAACTTGCTCCCTCGACCCATGAGGACACGGTTCAGCACGGTGGCTGTTCCTTTCAGCAAGCTGAGGGACAAGTGCTAAAGAGAAGGTGTTGCACTAGTCTGCACTGGCTCAGCACCACACACACCATTCACAGTCTGAGGTGTTGAATGCAGCACCAAGAGATGTCTCTTCTCTTGTATGCTTTGAGGCACTGTAGGAAGTTTAAACAGTGACAAGTAAATGTACCTTATGCTTTTGTGGGCCACGCTGCATCCATCGTCTTATGGGCTGATTTTGGAGGAGTATTGCTCAGAGATGTAGCTGGATTAGATGTCAAAAGGATTACATAGGCCTGAAGTGTGAGGTGTTACATTCCCTTCTGCCTATTTTCCCTCAGAAAAGCACCTCCAGACCAGCCTTTGCTCAGTGCTCCAGATGCTGCAAGCTCCAGGGGTGCTTGTGTCTACAACTGTTGGCCTGTGAGAAGTAGGCCTTGATGACTCTTACATTGTGTTTAGTTGTTGAGTTTCCCATTATATTCTCTTGCTGCTTTGAAAGGGTGAGGCTGGAAAGCAGTGTTTGGTTCTGTCTGCAAGTTGCCTGTGGCAGCTTTTCGGGTGGTGAGAGCTGCCTCTGCAGCTCAGCTGTAGCTGCTAGATCTTGCTGGAAGAAGCTTTGCCTGGGAGAACCAAGGGACACTGAGATCACAATTTTATAAACTATGATAGCCTGAAAACATCTCTGAGATGGTACAGACTTTTTCTGTGAACCAGTAAGTTCCACCTTTTATTCCTGATGTGAAATAATTGCCTTTTTTAGCATGTAATCAGTGAGAATGCTTCTAGTGTGGAACAAGCAGGCTGATGGTGTGGGAAGGAGCCGGGGGCTGGCGGTGCAGATCTGCTCCCCACACAGTCTGTCCCCTTGCAGGACTGTGAGGACCCCAACCCCCTGATCCGTGCCCTGGCCGTGCGCACCATGGGCTGCATCCGGGTGGACAAGATCACGGAGTATCTGTGCGAGCCCCTGCGCAAGTGCCTGAAGGACGAGGACCCCTACGTGCGCAAAACGGCCGCCGTCTGCGTGGCCAAGCTGCACGACATCAACGCCCAGATGGTGGAGGACCAAGGGTTCCTGGACTCTCTGCGTGACCTGATTGCAGACTCCAACCCCATGGTAACGTACAAGTTCTGGCAGCACCTTGGGTTTGTCATGGGCAGGTGATCAGAAACGTGAGGGCTCTTTGACTGCAGCTGTGAGGATTGCGTTGGTTAGAGAACTTGTTGCCTCAGAAAATACAAAGTGCCTTCAGTTCTTAGGTCTTTTGGGGCTTTTGCCTGTGTTGCCTGTCTTGAGTGCTGCAGGAAATGTTTAACTTCCTGGTCAGATGGGTCAAAAGAGCAAGAAATGCTTGGTGCTGCTCCCGTGGTGACAGCTTGTAGCTACTGCTTTCCTGCAGGCTTTGGCTCTTCTCGGAGTAAGAGGTTGGATGAATTAATTCACTAATGCAGATAAATCCACTGGCCTGTAATGAGTGGAGAAAATCAATACTTACGTTTTTAATAAAGTTAAATGAGTTGTCAGAGCAGAGGTGGAGATCAGGACCAAGAACTTCACAGAAGTAAATTACCTACTAAATCAGTATTTCATCACAGCTAATGAAGGGCTCATTTCCACACCAGGCATCTTCCACTATTATTTTGTAACCAAAAGATAATGGACAATGGATTGAAGTGCCCCACTGCATAATTCTCTCATTCAGCATCTTTTCCTGTGATCTCCCAGAACCCAGTGAGCATACCAGTGTTGTAACTCCTAGCAGGGGAGAGAACTTCTATGAGTAGTGGTGCCCATCCGAAGATACAAGCACCTCTTGCCTCTGAAATCTGGCTCTTTTGAAAGCTGCTTTTCCTCTGTGCCCCCCCTGGTGGGGGTTTTATGCCAGGTTTCTGCATGAATATTGATGACTGCTTGAAAATGCTCACTCTGCCTGGGCAATTCTGAGGCATAGAGGGGAACACCTGCTGTTTATAAGTTCATGTTCAGGGTGTGCCTTGCAGCCTCTGAAAGTACTTAATGGGGCTGCTTTATTGCTCTTAAATACTTGTCCCTGGTATGCTCTGGCTCACAAGCAGCAGAGTGTGCTGTGAAAGGGAAAGGACCCACTCTGCTCCTAGCCTTGGATTTTCTTCTGCTGATTATGGCCACATGAATGTGAGTTGAGAAGCTCAGGCTGAAAAGATGTTAGTAAGTTAATAAGGTCTTGTTTGCCCTTTCTGCTGATAGATCTCTACGGAGCTAACTGTGTTGGTAAATGAGCCAGTGCTGGTTATGAGAGCAACAATCTCTATTTCAAAATCACATTCATTTAATCCTGACCAAAATGAATGGAGAGAAGAGGCAAAAAACCAAAGGGCAGAGTGTGCTCCTTTTGCTAAATAAACCACCAGAGGTAGCACAGGGATTCCTAATAAAACATCAATACAACTAATGAGCTCCTGGGTGGTAATGAGGACAGGATGGGACAACAAAGCCTTTGCAGCTGCTGCCATTGATGGCAGCTCTGCACGGTCACGGTACCTGCCTCGTGTCCTGCTCACCTGCTCTTCCTGAAGCTGAGGAGTCACAGCAGTAGAGTGCAACTTGGAGGATGAAGGGGCCTGTGGTGTGTTTTCAGACCTGCAGGCTTCCTGAGGATCATGTGGCTGGTGTTCAGTGTATGGTTTCCCAGCTTTTCCTGTAGACAGGCATTGTACTTTTGCTTTTTAAGGGTTCCTGGGGAGAGATTTTATCAGGTTTGGGGCTCCTGTAGATTCTGACTTAATACAGTGTTTAATCTGGTTGCAGTTTTTAGTACGTGCAGATGTTCCATCCAGTTAGGTTTATTGCTTTGCTCCCCTTTGAAATTCATACCTTTGTGGTACAGCTGTTCCCTCGAAAGCACAGGAGCTATCCACCCCTAATTAAGGTTCATCTTCCTCATCAAACCATCCAGCTCACTGCTGCTTTCTCAATGTGAAATTCCAGTGGGGGTTCCTGATGACCAGGAGCTGTGTTTGCCTAATAAGTTATCTTTGTGTGCAAGCTGATATTTATTGAAGTATTTCTCCAAGATCAGATGGAAAGCAGCCCTGCCTGGAGGCTCTTCTGAAGTAAAATGTATGTATCAGTACCTGGTATCAAGAGAAAGCTGACTGAAAAGAATGGTACAGATGGTTCTACCCTTATGGCCTGTTCCCCTGCAAATGGTGCATTTCAGTCACTGCAACCCCTTACCTAAACTCATTCATATTTGTATTATGTTTCTCTTCTTTTGATGACTTGTGGAAATAGGCAACATTAGACACTTAATGGAGCAGAATTTTTTAGATGGGAAATCCACACTTGTTCTCTCTTCTGGGAAATTAGGATTTTAAGCACGAGTTAAAAAAATTCCTGATCAAAACTTGTGTTCAGGGAGGATTTTATTGTGGTTTTGTAATTGGCTGCCTCTGGCACGTCAGCAAGCACCAACCATTCTAGCTGGGTTGTAACAATTCCATCTGTGGCTCACTAATTGCCTATTGTGCAGAGATTGGGGTGCATGTTTCTGTGAGCTCTAATCACCCTCATCATAAAGATGTCTGACTGAGTTGGAGGTGACATTGTCAGAAACCTTTTGGTTTTTTGTTTGTCTTTGGGGTTTTTTTTCATATCTTTGGTATGATAATAGTTGATTACCATAGACTTGTGTGCTGGGAGATTGGGGGTGTTTAGGGCATTGCTCTGAAGTCCTGCCAAGGTGCTGTAGGTGTATGGTCAAGGTGCCTTTCCCCCTTTATCTGGACGTTTTGTTGTCAGGATCATTTGATCAGGAGCAGGATCGTCCCCTTCCAGATGAGCTGGCTGCAGTCGTGGTTAACGGGCTGCCGCCAGGCTGGTAGCTCACTGGCTTTTGCTGAAAAATCTCTGTGGTAGCTTTGCAGTTTCTCCTGGATGAATTAATCCAGACTTCTGATTGCACGGGAGTGATGTGACTGGTCACAGCAAGGTACCAGCTGGGTTGGTGCTCCCTGCATTGCAGCTGAGTTGTGTGAGGTGCCCCAGCTTGTGCGGGCGAGGGGCCCACGCTGCGCCAGGGCACGGCCCAGCAGCTGGGGGGTTACGCTGCAGAAGTTCGATTGTGGATGGAGTCTCTAATCTGGTTTCACAGATGGGCCTGATGTGCTTGTGGCTGCTCTTTGTCGTTTGGGATCCTGCCCAAGAGTTTCTCTCCATAGAGGGAGCCCTCATTTCTCCCCAGAGCTGTTTTCTGGCAAACCCTTCTTCCTGTGAACTGTGCATGTCCTTGCGTGAAGCTCAGCAGAACCAGGTCTGGATGAAGATAAAGCCATAATTTGGCTGCTTTAGGCTGTCAGTGTGCTGCTGGGCTTAGTCCCAAGGACCTTTCTTGCTGGTTACTCTGATGTAGTGCAAGTGGGGAGGCACGTCCTCCCATAATCCTCAAGCTCTAACTAAATACAGTATCAGTAGAACATCTCAGGGCTGCTGTGTGCTCCTGCTGTGCATGGGATGGCAGATGACTGCAGGATTTGATATCCAGCAGTAGTTAACAGTGGGGTGAGAGGTGTTACACACCTACTGATGACCAGAGGCTCTCTGAAATCTTGGACAAAGTTCTTTTTTCCTTTTCCTGATCGTTCTGACATGTGAATCAGACCTGGTGACTGATCATGGTTGGAGCCGGGACTGAGTGAGACCACGAGATGGCAGCAGTTTAAAGCAGGACCAGATCCATGTCTGACCTACTGAATAGCTAGTTTTGTCTCTCCCAAACAGGTGTGAGGGAATTTCAGGCTTGTGTGAGGGACCTGATTTTGTCTGGGTTTTTTGGCAGGCTTGTGGATGAGGGATGCTGGTCTGAGCACCTCCTGCAGGAGCCATGCTTCTCGCTGCCCTTTGAGTATCAGCACTCTGGCAGAGATGCCACCCGTTTGTATTACCATGCATGAATGCCCATGTCTCTGCAGAGTCTGTCCTCCTCATTTATAAAGCTCAAGAGACTAATCCATCAGAGCTATCTCCTTCCATTTACTGCCACCAGCATGTGTCTAATTTCCAAAGTGCTAGTCTTGCTGAATAGATGATTCCAGGATCTCCAATATCAGAAGGCTGGGGAATTTTGTTGACATGTGTCTAGATGTTACATTTTCAACCAGAACAGACACTTCCAGCTATTGACAAGCACCATTTGTCACAAAATGCTGTGGCAATGATGTTTTATAACTCCTGTTGGTGCTTAGCTGATGCCTCTCTCTTCAACAGCTGCTCAGATGAGAGCCCTGTTTGCCACTGGGTGGTGCCAGTGACAACCTCTGCAAGGAAAATTGCAAAGAGCCTTACAAAATACCTGAAAAAAACCCCTTCCTGTTGTGTGGTAGGTGCCTGACCCAGGCTGGGATCACACCGTGGTGCTTTCTGGAAGAAGCATAGGGAGGGGACTGCAATTTCTCTGTGGCTTCTGGGGGCTCAGTTGTACCAAAGAGAAACCCTTTGTGTTGGAGCCACACTTGAACAGCTTCTGGCCCACCTACCTCAAGAGGCTCAACAGCTGGGGGAAGTATGGTTTCCTGCCTTACCACCAACATACGTGGATTTTGGCAAGGACATGAGAGCAGGAGTTTTAGTCTGCCACAAAGTGGCATCTTTCTGCAGTGCATGGTAGGAGTGGGGAAGTGCAAAAACCAGTTAGGGTGAGCACACTGTGGGAGACATGATGCCTTGACTTCCCTTCCATTGCCACCTCCAGAAAACTTCATCACTTGCAAAGCAACAAGCAGGAGGTCTTCCCCACCTGGGCAATTTTTGGGTGGTGGTCAGGAGCTGATCACATATCCAACTGTGCTGTTCCAGACTTTGGGGCACTAAAGTAGAACCTTCTGCAATGGAATTAGTGGAAGATGAATGACTTACCCAGAGCCCTGGAACCTGTCACAATTAAGGCTGGACAGGTGAGCTGCTGCTTTCCAAGATGATTCATAGCCTGGGGATGAGTTAGTCTTCCAGGGTTTCAGTTTGAATCCATGTATGTTAAGCGTGTTAACGGTGTGAGATTCACACAGGCTCTAACTTGCCTGCTTGGGCCATTTTAATAGTTCATAGACCATTTCTAGGGAAGCAAAGGAAAGGGGGGCTTGTAGATGAAAGACATAATTACCATTAGCAGAAGCAGGGGTCATGTACTCCAGAGCTTGTCTGTGTTGGTGCTTGCTGGGGGCCTTCCAGGCACACAGCATCCTCTGGTCATGAAGACAAGTGGCCTTGTGAAATACGCATCCATGTGGATGCTCCTCATGTCCCATCTGAGAGTCTGTGCTTAATGCCACGAGTGCACCAAGCAAGCCCAGCATGCTCTTAGGAAATGTCAGCACCTCTTCTGGAAAACATCACATGTGCCTGGCTCTCTGGAGGGCAGGAGCCTCCAGCTATGTGGGGAAGGCTCCTTTTCCTCAGCAACTTTTCAGAGCATTTTCATTTTTCCTCCTCTTAATTTTCTCCTTATTTTAGTGGGATGGTGAGCCAGAGGTTCCTGTTTCAAGCAGCAGAACATTGTATTTTGTTAACTCCATTACACACTTGGTTTAATTTCCAATTAGCCTGGGATACTAGCAAAATAATCTGATTGCTTTGACTGTTTGGCGTTCTAGAGCTGTCTAGCTTCCCTTCTGTCCCCCACTCCCTGCAGAGCTTTTCTGTGTGGGTTGGTAGTCAGACTCTCAGGTTTTCACCCACCCCCTTTCCTCCTTGTTAATGTAATTTATACCATTTGCTCAGAGCTAAAGGTTTGAGCTGCCAGAAGGAATAACTGGTAAATCTGTGTTCCTACCTCTGCAGCTCTCCCTGAGGTTGGATCTGGTCTCTCTGGCTGCAGAGGGGGGTTTGTCTGTATGTGGGTTTAAAAATGTTGGGCTCTTGTTAAATCTAGTAATGTAAGTGCAGGGTTTATTTTGTTTTTAATAAGAGCCTGTGAGATTGTTATCTACATCCCAATGACACTTCTCCGAGTCTAAATGTATTGGGAAATTCCAGCCAAAAAGCAGGTTTCTTGTCATTGGGCTCGACTGTCCCTGACAGGACGTTGCTGTGACTGCACTGACATAGTGTGAAGTGTGCCCAGGGTGAACTGATAAACATCAGCAAGCCAGGGGCCTATTATTATTATTAAATTTGCAATCTGCTCTGCATTGATACTCTCTAGGTTGTTTTTAGGCTGACTCTCACTGGTTGGTACCTGTTAGCTTGAAATCTGTCTTCTCAGTTTTGAGTCAAGTGAGGCATTTTGCCACAGAGTTCACTTTTTAAAGTTTTCCCTGTTTGTTGATTGTTTTGGCTCACATATCTGTGGCTAGTGTGTTGGCCTTGGTTTTTTCATTGTTTTTGGGAATTAAAGACTATACTAGACGTAGTTTCTTGCCCTTCTAGTCTCCTCCTTCCAACCTCTGAATAAGTTATTCTACTCCTGCTTAGTTTCTCATCAGAATGAGCTTATTTCATGTTTTCAGAAGCATAGAATACTCTTCTGAAGAAGCTTGTGGCTTTTTTCGTTAGCCAAGGAAGAAACTGGCTGTGAAACTTCTCCAGTAGAACTCTGTCCTACACCACTTGTAAAGCTTTAACTTTGCTTCTAGTATGTCCCCCAGCAATACATAGTATTTATTTTCAAGGTACAAAACCCCACCCTGTTATGTAGCTTGTTTTATGACTTTGCACCTTTTACTTGCTGTTCAGTGTAGTTGGACTTCACTATTTTATGTTGCTCTGTTAAGGATCAAGTGTCAGCTGAGTTGAAGACTTAAGGTTCAGCTTTGTTGCTGTAGATTTTCTTTGGCCAAAACATCTTTCTAAGTATTTCCAGGACACTTTTGTGACTGCCAGAATACATACTAGGTTCCCAGGTCATATGATAACATGAACTGGTGTTGACTGCTTCTTAATGGACCTTTGTTCCATACCTGAGTGGTAGCTGTTAGCATCTCAAACTGTGGGCACTGCTTCAGTCTTGGTTTGCCTGTGTCCTGAGGCATCACCTGGTGAGAGCTGTCAGCACAGCAGGACTGGTGTGTCCTGGAATGAAACCCCACAGCACCAGCTCGTCTTGCTCCATGTTCCTGCCTCCCTCTGAAGCCAGTGGCAGTGCCAGTGAGGAGAGGTGAGTGAGGAGACTTGAACCAGTGTTTATATTGGACTGGTTCCTGAAATCTGTGCTCATTTCAACTGTGCTGTGGCTGTGGAAAAAGCCTTGAAGATGCTAATTATTTTTGTTGGCATACTGTAACGTATCAATATGTTCAGTGCAAATCGCCAGAGAGTACTTTTTTGTTAATAAACGTTGCTTGAAGTTTGAAGATGTTTCCCATCCCTTCCCTTACTCCTTTTGCTCCATTTATCTCCTTGTCACCAAGCTGACAGCAGCACTGCTCTGCTAAGGCAAAGGTGAGGCCCATCTGTAACTGTGCACTTTGGGGTTGCAGAATCCAGCCTACCTGGCAGGACTCAGCTGCCACCAAATGCTTCACAGCCCCTTCCAGTCCTTTTTTTGTGACACCCAAAGAGGCCACAGCCCGTGCTCCTAGGTGCATCTTGCCACCTGACTCTTTCTTGCGGCTGCTTTTCACAGCAGTTGGGCACCTGGTGGGTTGCCACGTAGTGTCTCATCCTCTGCTGTGATTGGGATGCCTGCATGTGTGCTGCCCAGGGAGTTCCTGAAGAGAGCCCGAGAAGATCCTAAGAAGAAGACCCCGTTCCCAGGCGGGTGTGTGGGCTGGAGCAGAGGTGTGCCAGGCAGCCCCTGGTGCCAGCACTTCTGCACGTCCTCTGCCCGTGGCAGACTCCAGGGGATGGGCTGCACCTCTGCAGGGGAGGAAGCTGAAGGGCAGCTCCTGTGCCCTGAGCTTGCCCCAGGGCTCAGGGCACCCGTGGCCCGGGTGCTGCAGGGAGGGTAGTGCCTGGCAGCGCGTTTGCCAGAGCTCAGCCCTGTTCCTCAGTACAGCTGCCAGGCACCTTGCTCTGGTGCTTCGGCTCTGTCACTATTTTATTACCTCCATTTTTTTCACCAAAGTCCCAATTTCACTTTATAAGTGCTTTTTTCCAATGGTTTTGTGCTTTTCACTTGCTTTTATGATTTGTCTTCACTTGCAAACTTCCCAAATGAAATGAAATTGTCTTTTACTTCAGTTTTATGCTGTGTCACCTTAACCATTCCAGAATTAGGCAAATTAAATAATGGGCAGAATAAACAGCCTATCTTAATAAGCTACTCATTAAAACAGTACAAGAAGACAGAAGTTCTGATTGCTAATGATTTTGGTGACAGAAGGCTCATTCAGCTAATGAAATTCTTAAAATCTTGGATTGAAATCCTATCTCTGACTTCTAGGTGTGAAATGCAAAGCAATCATCATTGCTGTGCTTGTGCAGTGACTCTGGAATATATTGGTTTAATGACAAGCAGTGATGGGAACAATGCAGAGAATTTTCTGGTTGTGCTGTTCTTGTTTTCAGTGTGCTGCATCAAAAGCATCTTTAGTCAGCCAAAGGATCAGGCAGTTGTAGGTAAAATGTTTCCTTTCCTTGATCCCGTAGAAAATAATGCTGTAAATCTTAATTTTTGCAGGTATGAACTGTGAGTTGGGCTGGACATGATACACATTGTGAAATATCCTGAAAGTGGCTTTTCACAGGGTATTTCAGTTTTGTGTGCCAAGCTCAGGCTTAAATCCTTTTTCAAGTCAGTTAAACAAATAAGACTTCTGTTGTCTGCAGATTTTCTATTTTGGTCTACATATTCTGCAGCTCTTCTATTTAAGAAACCTTCACATGACATCTGCTAACATAACTGTTGACTCTGAGGATAGAACTAAGAATTAAAAGTTTGTGTTGCACTCCCACTTCTTGCTCCTGTCAAGCTGGACCCTGGGCTTGTGCTGCCTTATAGAGTCTGAAATGCAGCAGGAATGGTTTCAGTGGTGAGTTGTGCTGGAGTGCTTGCTAGTGGGACTCCCTGAAGTGCCTAGCAGGCACATGGATGCTATGGAGACTATTTGGAGTTGAAATGTGCATTAAAAAATTAGCAGAAATTGTCCATTTTAGGGAAATTGTGTTTGCTTTCAAACTGGGTGACCTGACAGACTTGCTGAAGGCTTTCTACCACCTGACATCTCCTCTTCCTGAGGAGGCAGTTCTTATTTCTTGGATCATGTTAAGCAATGTGCCACATGATTTCCATGGGGAAATGAGGCAAGAGGCTTCCACTCCTCAGTGTGTAGGGCAGCTAGAGGTTTTGAAACCTTGGCTGTACCAGTTGAGCATCTCCTGGAAGTGGGGAAAATGATGCCTACTTGAAGCAAGCCAGGGTGGAAGCCTGGAGCCTGCCAGGAAGGTGAGATGTTCTTGCTCCATGTGGACACCCTCTGATGCCACCTCTTGCTCCCTCCCTCCAGAGTAGTCTCTTGTGAGGTCCTGGCCCTAGGTCCCTGTTCTGTCCAGAGGCAACTTTAACTTTTGTTTCTTTTCAGCGGAAATACTTCCAAGTTGTAATTTCTTTAGCAAAATGCTTTTGCATCGTCTGTGGTGGCTTTCCATGTTTGCTGAGTGTGTCAGCAGCCCCCTCCTGCTGTGCTGCTGTTCTTTCACTTCTTCCTTGAGAGACTTCAAACTTCAGCAAAGAGCAAAGATACAGTCAAAGCTTTGGGCTCTCCAGGCTGTTTGTGAGGTTGTGCTGTGTCCCTGAAGGGCTCTGATGACTGATATGGTGGCTGCCCAGGATCTTTCTGTTTGTTTCCCACGTGTAGCCCATGCTAAGGCTGGGTTAACCTCTGCCAAGCCCCTGACGGCCTCTCCTTCTCTCTTCCCAGGTGGTGGCAAATGCTGTGGCTGCCTTGTCAGAAATCAGTGAGTCGCATCCCAACAGCAACCTGCTGGATTTGAACCCTCAGAACATTAACAAGCTCCTGACAGCTTTAAATGAGTGCACAGAGTGGGGCCAGATCTTCATCCTGGACTGTCTGTCCAACTACAACCCCAAGGATGACCGCGAGGCTCAGAGGTAACGCTTGTTCCTGCTCTTGGCACCAGCCACCTGGGGTTGGTCAGCAGGGCAGCTGCAGGCTCCTGGCAGTGTCGCAGCTCTGAACAGGGCTTGTGACAACAGGGATCTCTGCTCAGGTGTGAGACAGCACAAGTAAGACTTGAAGTAAGACAGATTTAAAAGGGAGGCAAGTGATGGTAGTTTGGGCTGATGCACGAAACCTGCCCCTGTCCTTTGCAGAGCCACTTTCTCTGTTTATCAGTAGCTTTGTTGTTTTTTTTTATTTTTTTACTTTTTTGCATGTAAAAGGCTGGTTCTTACAGGAACTGGCTTTGTTGAGGGGGGTCAGCCTAAGCCTATAACAATGGCTGACCCATCTGGAAGCACTCTTTGGAGGATTTTCTGCTTTAAAGCAGAGCTTTAAAATCTGGTCTTGCTACTTTGAGAGGCAAGAAGCCCCTCTAGGATTGGGGGCTTCCAAAGTACTGCAGGTCTGAGACTGGAATACTTTTTCTAACTGAAAACTAGTCTGTGTTATAACAGAACTGAGGGTAAAGGTAAGAAATTATTTTTCTTAGCAATAAAAATTCGCCCTTGTGCTTTTACATTTAGCTGCAATGACTAAACCTAAATACTAAGGCCTTAAGGCTTAGGTAGTGGTGTGTTAAACTGCACTTCAAGCCTTCTCCTCATTGTTGTCTAGAATCACAAAAAGTCAGACTCTGTACCCAAGGGAACAAGGAACCAGGAGAGAAAATTACTCAGAACAGGGGAATTCTCAAACTTGATAGATTTCATGTAGGTGATGTGGGGGGTGAAGGGAGAGGCAGGGGCACAAGCCCACAAGCAAAATCCTGGGCAGGCGTTTTGGCATCTGGTGGGTTTCTTCAGGGAGTCTTCTGATGCACAACAGACAATCCACTCTTTTTTAAAAGCCTGACAGTAGTCTTGATACTTCCCTCCCCCTTGTGCTCTGTTTCTGTGCCAGAAACAGCTATTAACAAGTGCAAGAAACCTGCAGAGATCCCCAGGGTGTCAGGCCAGTGCTATCCTAGCTTTGTCAGAAAGGGACTGCTTAGTTTGAACAACTGTGAACATGTCCCAGTTCCTCACCCGGAATTCCTCTGAAGAGTGGTGTGTAAAACTGGATGGGCAGGAGCTACTGGTACTCCTTTGTGTGGAGTTCAGCTCTCAGAGCTGCCTTTTTTCAGAGAGAAGAATGGCAGACCTTGTTTTATGCAGTGCTGTCCTTTACAGCAAGACTGGTGTCATTACCCTGTGCAAGGAGAAACTGAGGGATGGAGAAGCTCTGGCCTGCCAGGTGACGAGGTGGCTCTGACTTGCAGACTCCTCTGCTCTCCAGTTAGCCATGCTGCTTCCATCCCAGGGTGGATGAAAGCAAATCTTTCAGGGGAGGAAACTTTGGGAGGCACAGATGGCAATAAGTTTGTTCTGGGTTAGCAATATGCAGGAGGGGGTGGGAAGAAACTTGACAGATGCTGTAAGAAAGACCATATGAACCCAAACTTCCTTTCTACTTGGGATGGGTTGTTTAGGATACTGTTCACTGTAGGATCTGCTGAGGCTTGGGAGGGTATTTAGGTCACTCTTTCCCTGTGTCCTCAGAGTCACAAATCTTTTTCTTTCAGAAACAATTGGCACACATGGCAGGAAACCCCCCAAGCAACCCAGAAGTGTATATCACCTCTGAGTGATTCTGTGGGGGCTAAAGTGTTTGTCTGATAGCTGCTTTGCTGAAGTTGTGTTTGTAGGTGACAGACAAGATCACAGGAATAGATAATGCCACCAGGCAAGGACAGAAAAAGCTAATAACTGAGCAAATGTTGGGACTCTGATGCTGAGAGCTGGAAGGGTTCCTGAGCCAACTGTGGCAGGAGGGAGATGTGAAGCTGTGAGAGGCATTCCTGTTCCCCTAGTGCTGTGTTCAGGAAAGCAGGACATTTACCATTCTTTGTGAACAAAACCAAATCAGAGAAGTGTCTGAGGAAGCTGTATTCAGCTAAATCTCCTAGATTCAGATAAGACCTGAAAAAACTGACATTCTGAAAGGAATGTGAACCCTTTTTTATTCCTCTGTCTCCAGCATTTGTGAGCGGGTGACCCCTCGGCTGTCCCACGCCAACTCGGCAGTGGTGCTGTCAGCAGTGAAGGTCTTGATGAAGTTCCTGGAACTCCTTCCCAAGGACTCTGACTATTACAACATGCTGCTGAAGAAACTTGCCCCTCCGCTGGTGACCCTGCTGTCTGGAGAGCCCGAAGTTCAATATGTTGCCCTGAGGAACATAAACTTGATTGTGCAGAAAAGGTAAAGCCTCTCAGGTGTGTTTTTCCTGGTTTGTTGAAGGGCATTTGGTTATCCCAGACCTTTATATATTTCCACATGCACAGCACTTCATTTAATACAGGGTCAGATCCCCTGAGGGACAAAGTAAACAGTCTCATGACTGGTAACTTGGATTGATTTTCTTTACAACATATTTGTGGTACCAGTATCACAAAGTATTTCTTTACTTGCCTCTCTACTCACCACCTGTTTAAGAGCAGTAAGAACTGCCCTCCCATTAGACTGTAAATCAGATTGCAAATAGGAAGGAGGATGTAAACCAGTTCACAGTGACCTGTAGAAGCTCAATGTGCCTGTGCCGTTCTCCCCAGCACAGAAGAATCAAGCTGGTGACACACTCATGTACTGTGGGTTGTTTTTTTTCACCAGTTTACTCCCACTTGCATGTTTAAATACTCTTCTTCCTTGCTGGAAAGGTGTGATAGGTTGGAAAGCACTTTGTGATTGTATTCAGGGCAGAGTTACTGTGCACTGGCATCCTGCAAATGAAAGCAGAAAATGAGTTTGTAGGTGGATCTCGCATGGAGATGAGGATGGTGTGCTTTCCCTGAAAACACTGACGTCCACTGACTGCAGGGGTTGGCTCAGCAGGTCACAGGGAGGAGGCAGAGATGTAGGCATAGTTACAGAGACTCGAATTCTGCAGTTTGTATTTAAACAAACTTTTTCTCTAACCTTCTAACTTCAGATTTTGTTCTGGTATGTTGGTCGGTGTGTCCTGGACACGGTTCTGTTTCTCAGTGAATGTTTGGTTAGATTTCTAAACACAAGATGCATGGTTTTTTGCCTGTCTTGAATGAAACCACTTATGTTCCCTCCAGGCCTGAAATCCTGAAGCAGGAAATCAAGGTGTTCTTTGTGAAGTACAACGACCCCATCTATGTCAAACTGGAGAAACTAGACATCATGATCCGCCTGGCTTCTCAAGCAAACATTGCCCAGGTCAGCTGAGCCAGTTCTGATGTGTCCTCCTGGGTTCTGACTTCTCAAGGTCCTCGCCTGAGGCTGTAGTAACCACTGCTGGTGTTGGCCTGGCTTTGAGGCATCACTGTCCCTGCTGTAGGGCTCTTTGCAGCTACTTAGTAGGAGGTGTTGGGCATTTCCTCCATGATTTAAGTGTTAATAACATGGCATGAGGCAGAGCTTGGTTTACAGATCACAATTCCAGAGGGAGAGCTGATGTCTCCTGTCACATGAGTCACTGCCAGTGCTGAGTTGGAGTGAGAGGCTTGTTTCAAGTGAGGGCTGTGCCTGCAAGAGAGGCATTCAGAATGGCCAAACATTACTGAGCTTTGAATTTCAATTGTATTAGTTAAATTGTTGAACCCTTGCACAGGCACTCTTCAGCTACAATAATCCTTTTCTTTTTTTCCCTTAACTTGCTTCCAGAGTGGAAATTGTACAAAGCTGAAGCTAAACTGAATTGAGACTGATTTACAATGTAGGTTCTCCTTGGCTTTGATGTAGTTTTAATCCAAATTTCTCTCTTAAAGGAAGACTTCTCAAGTGCCACCCTAGCTACCAGGCCTAACACTAATGCAGAATGATTAATGCCCCTGGTTAGTGCTATTATTGTCCTCTCCTAATTGTCACTGAGCAGTTTCATTTAATGTGACATTTTAAAGCAGCCCTCTTCAGCTTTCTCCTCTGGTGGTTGTTTTTGTGTTGTTTTGTTTTGTTTTTTAACAGAGCAAGGTAATTCACACCCTTTTTGTGCTGGACACATGGAAAACATTCCGGAAATCAGTTTCCATGAGAATGTAGACAGAATTTTCTGTTTGCTCTTGGGAGGCTCAAAACAGTTCTAATGCAGGATGTTTGGATAATGCAGGTTGTTGATGGAAGGCAGTGGTGTCTGGAGGGCACAGTCTGGGGCTGGGATCTGCAGACTAACAGATGAGTCTCTTCCTCATTCTAAAGAAGCATTCCTGAAAAAACCCTCAAGCTTCATCAAAAGTACACCCTGAAATAAGACCCAAGGAGAGCAGCCCTCTACCCACCTCCCCGCTGTGCAGCTTGTTGAGCCTCTGCATCTCTCTGCCCACTGCAGTCCAAGGCACAGACCAGTTGAATCCGGGGCACTTGGGCAGTATTTGAAAAGCACAAGCTACTGAACCTGTGTGCTCTGAGTACTGTCCAACATAGATCATCCAGGAAATAATAAAGCTTCAAAACACAGATGTCCTGTCTACTCCTTGCAAATTTATTTGTCTGCAGTCTGGCCCTTCAAGGCCTCTTTATCTTGTCATTGTTCTGAGCAATTGGCATCAACTAGAGATTTTTCAAGCAGCTGCCTTGCTTTGTGCTGCTCACCTCTCCCTTGCAATCTGTTTGTGACATCACAGTGAAATCTCTGATGTCATGTTTGACATAAGAAACTGAAACAAATGAGATTTTGGGGAAAGTAAATTGCATAGCGTCTCTTTTTAAAATTGTTTTTTTAAGCCAAGTTATTTGTTTAAAATAAAGTAGCTCTTCAGTTAGTCATCTGTAAGATCCCAACAGGTCCTGGTTTAAACCCTTGTCCACTTTCCATTAGAAAAAAACAGACAAAATGGTAAATCTTGTTGTTAAGAAGGGAAAAATCTTCACACTATCATTCATCTCTGTGTCGGTGTTCCAGGGTGTCCTCAGATCTCTACCTCCTCCTTTTGGATCCAGTAGAGATCCAGAGGTTCATCTCAGCACAGGAAAGGAGAGATCAAACATGGTTGTTGCTTAAAGCTTTGCATGCAGTGAATGTAGACAAAGAACTACAACAAACTGTAATAACAATCCACGTGCCTGGATGTGACCCCATGTCCATGGATTTTCAGCGTAGGAAGGAACAGCAGCATCCAAGTTTGGCAGGGCTGACTTTTCTCCCAGCTTTTGTTCAGGGGAGCTTTAAAATGAATCTAGCCCAAGCCACCTTTTGGCTTTGGCCAGCAAATCTTGCTTCCTAATCCAAGGCAGTGGGTCTCAGAGGCAGAGACTGATGGCAGAGTTTGACCGTGCTGGCTTTGAGCGTGTGTGGTTAGCTGTGGGAGAGTCCATCCTGCTCACGTGCTGGCACACAAGTAGCATGGCTTGTCCGTGGGTTGTTCTCCCTGAGCCCAGGGACTCACCCTGCTGTGCCTTCCCTGCAGGTGCTGGCAGAGCTCAAGGAATATGCTACCGAGGTGGACGTTGACTTTGTGCGCAAGGCTGTCCGGGCGATCGGGCGCTGTGCCATCAAGGTGGAGGCAAGTATCTGGGGCTCTGTGGGGCTGGCTGTCTTCAGCAGCAATGATGAGCTTTGCCATCTCGTTCCCATCTTACACAGATTTTATTTGCTTCTGTGTTGGCCACCAAATGACCTGCATGCATCACACTGATGGGCCCCAGCTGAGCACCTCACAGGAGGGTGGGTGCTCCTCGGGCCTCAGCTTGCAGCAGAGCAAGGGAGCTCCAGCATCCCTGATGGAGTGTTTTACTGTTCTGGCCTCAGTGGAACAATGGACTTCCTTTAATAGCTGTGGCCTGACCTTTTGAGGTGGGAAGGAGAAAAGATTGAGTAGAGGAACTCAGGAAGTGCTTTGTGTCCCCCATTTCAGCTGAACAGAACACACACAGGATTACAAAGATCTGGGGCACTTCAGTGCAGTTTGCACAAACACAGAGTGACCCTCTCTGCTTATCTAATATTGAAGGTCTGTACAGCTCTTAGCTTTGGTGGGTGTGTTCTCTGTAGCCTACATGCTTAAACAAGTAATTTCCCAAGAACCTCTGCAGTTCACAGTACAACAGTCTGAAATGTCCTCTGCCAGTTGAACATCCACCAAAATGC
Source organism: Apus apus (assembly GCF_020740795.1). Lineage (NCBI taxonomy): Eukaryota > Metazoa > Chordata > Aves > Apodiformes > Apodidae > Apus > Apus apus. Next base: position 869,073 of record NC_067299.1, on the reverse strand, counting down.
CCGTAATAGAATGTTGTTTTTTTTCTAGTGATATCCCTGTTGGTTTCCCTGTAAAGGAAGCTGCTATGCCTGACAGGAGCTCAGAGAGCCTCTGAAGAGAGAGAAGACTTATACTGTGCTGGTGGTACTTTTCAGTAAACTGATAACTGAGTGCAGAATGTCACATAAGTGGTCTAATTTCAGCTGAGCCTGTTTAGCTTTTGCAAGTGTGTTCCCATGAGCATTGCTTGACAGCAGATTTAATTAAAACCTAATCATGCCTGGCTGAGTATAGTGTCAGGGCACAGGTTTCCCTACTGTAAATCTGTGTGAGGAGGGCACCAGCTCCTGTCTTGGGAGAGCTGCCTCCTGGGCAGCTCCTCTCCCTGCAGCTCTCAGAGGCGTGGGGCTGCCCGGCTGTCGCTGCTGTGCCTGTGGGTCAGAGCAGGAGGAGCCTGGATGGAGCCCACAGCCCTGACAGGACAGAACGCTCCTCAGCAAGGGAGGGGGCTGCTGAGAAGTAAGAATCAGCTGATGGCAGCCCTTTGTGTAGTGGTGCTTTAGTTCTCAGTAAGGACTTTCCTCACTAGGACTTGGCTGTCTGTCCTACTGTCACACGAAAGGTCGTGTATTCCTTGCAGCATCAAGGTGGCTTTAGGAGTTTTTAGCCTTTCCTGCCCTCATCCCCCCTGCTCTTTCTTCCCATCTCTGATACCGTGACAGTCACACTCAGTTTGCAAAGGACTAACAATGATGTCCCAGCAGATGAGCAGTGACCATCTAACTGTGTAATTGTCTCTCTCAGTAAATAGTGTTAACCTTGATTTTTGGCAATGATCCTTTGATGACAGTGCTGCTAAAGGTGAGACCTGTTTACTCCTCTGACAAGAGCCAGTTTTAAAGAGGGCAAATATAGAAAAACTCATTACAGTGTCCTCATCTCTAGGTTAATCCCCGTCCCTGGTGCATCTCTGTTTATTAGAGGCTGTTTGCACTGTGAGTTATGACTAATGGAAGGGTGAGTGCTCTTACAGCCACCAGTGTCCGAGCTCCCAAGGCTTAGAAATCTGCTTTTTGACACAGGGAACAGCCAAGGAAGCTGTTGATAAATGAGTATTGTGGGGAGCCTCAGCTCTGCCTTCAAGGATTCTACCTTTTGTCTGATTGTCTCTCCTAGAAGAGTAAGACAGTAAATTCTGCCAGCAGCCCAGGTCTTAGAAATCACTGAGGCTTATGGCTGTGAGCATGGTATGTACTACAGGAATCTTGGGGGCTTTCATTTGGTTCCTACAGAAAAACAGTAAGTTTCATGTTGGTTGCCTGTCCTGTGTCATTCCAGCTTGCAAGCTGTTCTGGTTGGGGCACTCTTTCATCCATTTGCAGAGCATTGCAGGCCCGAGGGATGCCCACCTTCACACAGCAATGTGTTTACAAGGGATGGTGTGAGCTGAGATGTATTTTGTTACAGGGAAGTGTTGTTAGAGGGACTGCTTGACTGTGCCTGTGCCCACATGACTGCTCACATTCCAAGGGACTCTTGGGATAAAAATCAGTACTGCCTATTTCAGAGGGTATGTTGTGCTCTGCCTGGAAAAAATCAGGCCTCCAAGTGTTTAAAGAAAAGAAAAATAAACTTTAATTTTCTTTTAATTCTGCAGCTCTGAAGCTTTGTTGGTGGCAGGCTCTGAAGGGCTGGACTACTTGTTGCAAACAGTGACTGATGCTGTAGGTTCTATAGAGCAGAGTTGTTTTAGGACAGATTTATCCAAATGCCCCTTGAGGCCACTTATTTAAAAAAAAACAACAGTGGAAGTTGATGAGAAACTGGTAAGGATTAAATTGCAGGCTCTGAAGTGTCTGGCTAGCAAGGACTTGCAGTGAGGTTCCCACTGTGAGCAGTGTCAGTCACTCTTGGGCCAGGGCCATGTTCAGTCTCCATGAAATCAGAGTCTCGGGTCACAGGCCTCAGATCTCCTCATGAGCAGGAAAGGAGACCAGAGCAGGACATTGTCAGATTGCCTTTTGGCTGCCTCCATAGTGGCAAAGTACCTGTGAAGTTGTGCTAAGGAGGGAGAGGCATCATTAAAAATAAAATACCATTAATACAATTTTATATTATTTTATATATTTTGTATATTTTTCTGTTCTATGTGAATTTCAGGGGAGAGTCTCATGGCCTTGAGTGTCAGTTTGCAAAGACAACAGATGCTGAGTGATAGTGTCTCCTCTCTTGGCTGTTGCCAGTGCCAAGAGTCACAGGGGCAAGAAGTCACCAGGAGGCCTTAGTCTCTGCTTGTCCCAAATTCGTCTCTACAAGTCTGAGATTTGCCCTTGAGATTTTTGCCCATTCTGAAAAATCTGATTCCTGTGACTGACTTAAATGCCATTTCATTCCACCTCCTCCTCCCCAGCCTTCGAGTGCTCTGCAAGTGAAGGGGTCAATGAACTCACTAGAACTGGAACATCCTCCTAGGTGGCTGCCCGTGCCTGCCACCCCTGTCTCCATCCTGAGTGCTTTATGAACGTTCTGCTGGTGGCTGCCCAGGCAGTGTCCTGAGCAGTCTGCTGCTCACATTAATCACCAGCTGTGTAATGAGGCTTCATATGTGCTGTGCTGATTGCCAGATCCTTGTCCTTATTTCAGACTCTGTGGTACAGGAGTTGGTTGCTCCTGGGATGTCCTTCCTCTCTCTTCTGTTTGGGAATAGACCTCCCGGAATTGTTTCCCTCTAACTCCAGTTCTGGTTCCTGGAGTGTGCCAGTGTCCAGCCCTTGTTATCTTACAATGCCTGTGGCTGGGAATTTTGAACTCATTCATGTGAAAACTGCATTGGCAACAGATGGATTTCTATTTATAGCTGTATCTTCACATGTTGATAGTGACCTCACCCCCAAAATACTGAGCCTGTTGCTGGTGTGAGCTGGTTTTTGCTGCTGTTCTTGCTGCATCATTGACAGCATGGTTTTCTCCTGCCTTCTAACCTCTCCAGACATCTTTCAGTAGTCCATGTCAAAACTCTCTCAGCCTTCACTGCCACAGCTTGGGCAAGTCCAAGAGAGCTTGTTCAGTGGCCTGTTTCACCTGCTAGGCAGCAAGAGGGTGGTATGAGTAGTAATGCAAGCAGTGTTCTTAAGGTCTCGTGTGGTGATCCAACTACCTACTGGCACAGCTGCTTCAGCCATTACTTTTTGCAGGAGCTGGAATCAGCTGCTATCTCTGCTGTCATACACAAGCATTTGTCAACCTGCAGTTTTTTTCTGGACACACACATAGAGTTGGTGGCTGTCATCCTCTTGGTTTCCACCTCTGGACCTTTCCTTATCTGCATGTCTCGTTCCTCAGCAGCTGCTGTGGGCTGGGCAGGAGTTTTGCTTCCACGTGTTTCATTGTGTTGTTCTGTTCTTCTCTCCAGCAATCTGCAGAGCGCTGTGTCAGCACCCTGCTGGACCTCATCCAGACCAAGGTCAACTATGTGGTCCAGGAGGCCATCGTGGTCATCAGGGACATCTTCCGCAAGTACCCCAACAAGTAGGTGAAAGCAGGAGAAGGTTCTGGGGAGCCCTTGTCTGCTGCCATCAGAGCAGAGCGATGAAACACTCACTTGTAGCTTAGCAGGGCTCTGGAGCAAAGGTGGCTGTGTTCTCTGGGAAGCAGAGAATCCCTTCTGCTTCCAGCTCCTGGTGTGGTGGGTTCAGGTGTTGGCTCTAGATGAGGGATCAGTGTGATGCATTATTAGTTGGAACTGAAAGCTTTTCCCTCCCCACCACTTCACGTTGATGCTGAACATAAGCCCTCATCAAGAGGCAGTGAAGCTCTTGCAGAAAATGCCAAAAGGCAAATTTGACCAAGTGTTCAGCATTGGGCTTCTGGTTTTGCTAATCTCCTCTAGAAGACTTGTATACAACGCCATAAAAGTTCATGCATCTCATGGTCTGAGATCTTAAAGAGCTGGTACTGAACAAAATGCTGCTGGCTTTGTCCATCAAGTGTGCTTTCTGGCTCGGGCAGCACCCAGCTGCTTTTGAGCTGCTTGTGCAATAAGGTTTTGTATCTTCAGCTCAACAGCAGCAGTGTTCTTCTGCAGACAATTAATTATCATCTAAACAGTGATACAGGGCATCCAAGGGCCTGTCTGGCCTTTTCTGCTGTCAGTTAGAAGACAGATTGCCTGCTTATGAGAGGGGTACCCACATGTGGGAATGGGGAAAGCTAAACAGATAGTGAGATGTGTTGTCTGTTCTACAGCAAAGCCTTTGGGAAGTGTAATGCCCAGCTCAGAGCTGCCAGTGAGGCTGCAGGATCTGATACAGACTCATGGTTTGAACTGTTGAATCAAATGTTCCCTTTAGCAAAGCAGAGAGGGAGGCAGCTTTGCTTCAGTTTCACATCTGGGTGGTCTTGCTGATGAAAGAAGCTGCAAATCTCTCGAGGACTCTGAGAGCTTAGTGCTCAACTTGGACAAAGAAAAAGCCCAGGAATATCTTCTGTAGTTAAGGGAAAATGCTGCTGGTTCCTTGTTGTGCAAGACATTGTAATTCAGTGTGGGATTCTCTGTAGAATGCTGTGGGCTGAGATGGAGTAACTCAAGTTGAATTCACCCCAGTAATCTACCTGTACTCTGGCAAACCAGGTATGAAAGCATCATTGCCACTCTGTGCGAGAACCTGGATTCCCTGGATGAGCCAGATGCCAGAGCTGCCATGATCTGGATAGTGGGTGAATATGCAGAAAGGATTGACAATGCAGATGAGCTGCTGGAGAGCTTTCTGGAGGGCTTCCATGATGAAAGCACTCAGGTAGGATGGCATTGTGCATCTTGCCTGTAGCATTTCATGCAGTGTGTGTGTGTGGGGTGGATGGCAAATGTTATTGCTGTGGTCAGAAAGTACCTCCCAATGAAAGCTTCCATATTGAGTTAACACAGAACTCTTAGGAGTCTGCAGACTGGCTGTGTTGTCTGTATCTCCCAAGCTTAGAATAGAAGGGGTTTCTAGATGTTGCATCCTGCTTGAGGAATAATCCTACCAGGGACCAGAACATACAGAGCAGTGATTAGATGCATAGAAGTACAGCATAAATCTCAGTGTGCTGACCAGGGACTTGGATGTTGAGACTTGGGAGACATTGCTAAAGCATGAATGAATGTTCTCATCTCTGCTGTGTTACTTTCTCAGGTGCAGCTCACCCTACTGACTGCTATAGTGAAGCTGTTCTTAAAAAAGCCTTCTGAGACACAGGAGCTAGTTCAGCAGGTCCTCAGCCTGGCCACACAGGTAAGCCAAGATACCCAGGGAACTAGAGCTCTCCAGACACTGGGCTGGCCTCCCCTCTGCCAGGTCAGTCAGCAGTGGGCAGGATTCAGGTTGTTCCCCCCTCTCCCAAAGAGCAGGGATTTGACTCCCATTTGAGAGCTGCTCTGCCTATTCCTGTGCCAGACAGCATCTTCTCTCTCCTGTTTAACTCTTGCTTCCTACTAATTCCTTCTCTGTTCCCCCACTAAATGAAAAGTCAGGGACAGGGTGAAGTTATGAAGAAACCGAAGGGCTTTCTCCTTGAAGATTGCTTGCAGCTAAAACATCTGGAGCTATGACAGCAAGAAAGGGCCTGGCCTTTGTTCTGTGAACAGCAGAGCTTAGGCAGTGCTATGGAAAAGAAAGAACTGAGGTTTGGGGTTTTTCCTTTGTCCTTGGATTCTGTCAACCGGTGTGGCAGCTTTGCTGGATGCTGTAACTGTGTTAAGGTCCTGGATTCATTATGCATGAGGTGCTGAGTTATGAGCTCAGATCACTGCAGGCTGGGCTGGAGCTGGCAGACAGGAGCCTGTAGTTCTGGAGGGCAGAAGTGGAGATGTCCTGGTGGCAGAAGTGGGTAAGGCCTCTGCCCATCCTGCACTCCCTGACTGTAGTGGCTGTGGCAGCTGTTTCATGGTGTACTCCAAAAAGAGCAGCTCCTGGCCAGACCTGCTGTGCCAAGTGATGAAAATAGTCCCCCAGCTGTTTGGAATGGGCTGCGAGTGCTTCTGAGCAAGCAGCCTGGAGTCGGTCACCAGCTGGCCTTTTGGTCCTCTTTGCTGCAAGAAATCATGCCTGTGGACTTAGTACTTTTCTTCATCCTTGTGTGGGTGTGGAATTGGTCAGTGGCAAGAAATCTGTGGCCTGCTTTTCTTGCTTCACAACCTGCTACAAGGCAGGCTCTGAGCCCGAGAGGGGTGGGCCAAGGGCACGCTCTGTTGTTTGTCTGAGCCAGCAGAAGAAAGGCACCAAGTGTTAAAACCCACTGTGCTGAGTCACAAAACACTTAATGCACCCTAGGAGTGTAACAGGCGTCTGCTTTTTCTCTGTTTGTCACAAATGTTGACTCAATCTGGCTCCTTGTGTTTGATGTGAATAATGTCAGTGGAGGGTAACTGGCTGTAAAGCACTTGAGGCCTCGTGCTGCCAGGTCTGATTTCTAGGTCCAGATACTTGCGTGGGAGAGTAATTACATATGGTTTTCTTTCCCAGCTTAGGTATTGTTGCACTTTGAGTGTCTCTTAGGGTATGTCTGCACAGCAAACTACAGGTGGGATTGTAGCTGGGACCAGTTTACTCCAGCCAGCACTGGTAAAAACAGCAGTGAAGCAGCTGGGGCTGGGAGGGACACAGATGTGCAGCTGCCATCCGGGTCCCTGGTGAGCCCAGAGCCTAAGGGATGGCACAGAGCCCCTGCACCTCCACTGCTGTGGTCTGCCTGGCATGTGGGTGCCCAGGCTGGGTTTGTTTGTAGGCACCACTGATGCGGTGCCCTCTCCCTGGAGAGGGGAGAACTGGGGGAAATGTGGGAAGATCTGAGCCTCTTGTTCCAATAGATCTATTGAAGTCTCAAGCCTGTATATTTGGCTGTGGGAAGAAATAGTCAGTCTTGAATCTGTATGTACCTGCAAGATGGGAGCACATGGTCTTTTCATGTCTGCCCTTGCAGAACTGCCTGCTGCAGGCAGGGCATGGAGATTCTTATAGGAATTGTTAAGGGCAAAGAGTTTAGAGAGTCCACAATTCCACTAACAAACTGAAAAACAGCACTGCAGAGAAATCTATCAGTTGACCCAGACATTGCACCTAGGTCCTTATGAGCAAAATGAGCTCAGCATGCTCAGTCTGATTACAAACTGAGGTTTTGCTCTGTGCCTGAGAATGTTTTGAGACAGAGGGCAGAGGCAGATTGTAGCAGGTCAACAGTGTGCATGAGATAGCAGAAGAGGAAAAGACATGCCGGGGAGGGAGGCTAGTGAGGTGTATAATGTATTGCCAGAATTTTACAGGGGGGAAAAGAACCTCAGAAGCATTTACCATGTTATTCTACTGACATGGAGATTAGAAATCCCAGCTCGTGTTTCCATGAACAGTCCCAACATGTCGCATTACAATATAAAACTACACCATCCCTCTGTTCCTAGAAGATTAGCTGCAAACCATCACCACTCACTTTGCTGCTCTGGGCAGAGCTGTTCAACAAGGAGAGAAATAATTAGCACTTCATGCAGAGGCAGAAGTATCTGCACTAAAACAAGGGTATTATTGACAGTTGGAGAACTGATGAAGTGTCCTAACTGTGTATCATTAGCATCTTTCCATACCTCATTAGATAACTAAAAGGCAGGATAAATAAGATCTCTTTTGGTATGAAAATACAGCTTATTTAGATCCATCCTGTAGCTCTGCAGGGTCTTTTTGTCCAGCAGTGCCCTTGAGTAGGTCTGTATTTCCAGGAACCCTGGATCATTCTGTTACAATATACAGTATTGCATGACTACTCTGAGTGCGAGACAGTAATTTTGACTCACCTTCTTTTCTCCTGTCTACACCCCTGGAGTTCTTCTGGTATTTACTGTGATGTTAAGTGGTAGGAGAGTTTGGAAAGCAGTTGTTAAGTCTGTGGGTTGGGGCAGTTGTGGGATGCAAATCCTGAGCTTTGTGCTCCCTAAGCAGGAAGCTAGACATGAATACTTCAGCTCTGGTTTTGAATTCTGGGATGTTCAGCACAACAAGCAGGTTGTAACATCCTGCTGAAGTGGATGGCTGTGTCACTGCTGGATGGTTGGGGGTTCTTAATCCAGCAGAATCACTGCTAGAAAAGTGGATTTCGGAGTATTAGTCCCTTCAGACCTGTGAGTGATGCATGACTTTGTCTCAGGATTCTGACAACCCAGACCTGCGGGATCGTGGCTACATCTACTGGCGCCTGCTTTCCACGGACCCAGTGACTGCCAAGGAAGTGGTGCTCTCAGAAAAGCCACTTATTTCTGAGGAGACTGATCTGATTGAGCCGACTCTCCTGGATGAGCTGATCTGCCATATTGGGTCTCTGGCTTCTGTGTACCACAAACCACCCAATGCTTTTGTGGAGGGGAGCCACGGGATCCACCGCAAACACCTGCCCATTCACCATGGCAGGTAAGCAGAGGCTGTGCTGGCAATGGACAGGATTGGTTGTTTCTTTCTAGCAAACAGTCCCAAAAGATGCAAGAATCTTTTCTAACAGTCTGGTCGTTTTTTTATTGATTGTGTAGGGCTTGTAGGTCATGCAAGGAGCCATTTCATTGCAGGATTTCATCCTGGGTATGTAGTTGCTGAGTTCCTGGGTCAGAAGACAGAGGAAGTATTTAAGTTCTTGTGTGAGGAGAAGCTATAATGTTTTTTGAAAAGATGTTAGCTATAAGCTCTCTTGACACAAAAATTTCATAAAAAAACTAGAAGCTTGGGTAACTGGTTCAAGGGCATGCTTCCAGGACTGTGGAAGTAAAACCAAGCATCTTACAGAAGAATGCTTTTATTTAATTTTGTAAGAGCTTTTGCTTCAGCAACAGCACAGCTTTACAAGCCTCATTTGTATAGAATAATACCAGTTTCCTGGAACTGGCAAGTACAGAGATGCTTTGATAGCAGAATATGAAATGGGGAAGGACTGGTAAAACTGCCTTTCTCGCTTGGTGCCTATAAAACCGGGGGAGTGTAAAAGCCATCTAACCCCAACACTGAAAAGATGGCTGGACTGACAGGGTTCTGTCTGACCTCTGGGGCAGAAGGGGAGCCAAATGCTTTGGTTCATTGTCTGGAGCTTTAGTGCTTCCCTGTGATCCCAGTCCTGGAAGTGGGTTAGATCTGCAGGCAGCGGGGTAGTCCTGGGCTGAGGCAGGGCTGCTGTAGAGCTTGTTCCCATGATTCCTCATTCAGGTAAGCTGTGCTTTTTGCACTAGTGGCATTAATTACAGACCTAAGTGTGCTTTACAGCAGGAGGGAGAGTATCCAGGCTTACCTCCTAATATTCCCAGAGTGACATTTGCAGTGCTATTTTTTGCTGTTGCACTGATAAATCAGTGTGTGATGCTGCACCTTCTCTATTTTCTGACAGCACTTCTCTGCTATTCTTAGCTGCTAAAGCTATTTCTGAAATGACTGGCTTTGGGAAGCAGAGTTGTTTTCTCTCTGCCTATGAAACTAAGTCTGGCTGCGTTGACCCAGGACCAGCAGGCACCAGTCTCTGTATCAGACAAGGAAAGCAGTGCCTGTGTCCCTTGGCTACTTCTCCTCATCAGAGATTTGCCTCAGGAGCAGAACGAACCGGGGCTGGGGTAGCTTTGGTCTCTGGTGTTACCAGCCTTCCTGTGTTGTTTTAGGTCAGCAGAGAAGCTGACGTTTTAGGGTGTTTTAGTCAGGTCAAGGAATTCAGCTTTTGCATGGAGTGATGAATCTTGCTGCCTCCTGGCCTGTGCTGTGTACGTGGCTGGACTCTCGTAGCTACTGCTCAGGCTGTGACCTCAAACCTGGTGATGACGGCAGCTCTGGGCACTGCCCTGCTGGTGTTTGCTGCTGAATTACCCAGTGCTTCAGCACAAAACCTTCCAGCCTCAGTCAGCAGTGGCAGCTGAGGCAGCCAGAGCTGGGGGAAGTTTAATTTACCACTTGGTAAATTGAAGCGAGTGGTGCTACCTGATGGCAAGCCAGGGTTCCCTGACGTGAGCTCACCTCACAGAGGGCCCACTAATGTGGCTTTCTGCTTTACTGTTAGTAAAAGGATAGTAAACCTTACAAGCTGATGCCAAGGCCTCCTTGTGTGACAGCATTCCAAATTGCCACTGTCAGCCATGAGGATTATAGTGAGCAGCTCTGCATTGTTGTGGGGAGCCTGAATTTGTGCATCCAGTGTGACCTCACTGATTGCTAAGAAATTGGTTTGCCTTTTTTTAGTGCTGAATGTGCATAAAGAGATACATGAAAATCTGTAAGTTTAAGGCAAGTTACAGGTGTCCAGTAAAAGATAACCTTCTCACCTAGCTGTCTGGAGTCATCTTCATTACTTCTGCACTCTGGTATTGACCATTCTGGTGGCTGAAACACCTGCTAGAGAGAGAGGTTTTCCTTCAGGTTGCAGTGAGATAGAGGTGGAGAAGGATGGAGATGTCCACAATGAACGTGGCTTAAGCAAGTCGGGATAGTGTTGCCTTGGGTAGATATCTGGGCAGAAGTAGCTCTTTCAGTGTTGCTTTTCTGGGTATAAACCTAGAAGTTGTTAGTGGTGGTTGGCAGAATACACTACAGTGCATTTTGATGAGTTTCATTTTCATTCAGAGCAGTGTAGGACAGGTTCCTTTTAGCTCTCAGCTGGGGAGACCCACTGAACAGCTCACAGATGGTGAGATGTTCCTGCCTCTTCAATGAGCCCAAGTGTCACAGAGTTGCAGATGAATCCTAAAGGTGGGGGAGAAATCTCCTTATTGCTTGGCAGTGTTTCCTCATGTGGTGGCTCCCACCATCCCTGCTCAGCTATAATGCAGCTGGGAAACCTGGGGAGATGTTTACAGGGCTGCTGGGAGGGGAGCAGACTCTGGCAGGAGTCTCCATTCCCACGCAGGTGGCTTCAGGAAAACCTGGATTCTGGTTTAGGCTGTGCATCCCTTGTGACACCCAACAGCTGGGAACTGCTGGAGGTTGAACTCACAGGAGGGTCACATCAACTCTTGTGGGCAAACCCAGCTGCTGGCCACTGCCCAAGACTCTTAAGGGAGAAAGCTTGTATTAAGTATTTTTGCCTGTTATGACCTACATCTTCTTTATTCATTTTTTTGTTTCAAAGAAAATGTCAAGTTGTTTATACAGATCTCTTAGAGAGGCCCGTTCTGTGCAGGAAGCGGAAGCCTTGGCTTTTCGGGTTTTTCATACAGACCTGACTTAGCTTTGTCCTTTCCTAACTTCTTGTTGGGCTTCAGGGCAGCTGCAGTTACACAAGACCTTGAGGGACTGCTTTAACTCTATCAGCAGGATGAGTAAGTGTTGAAGAGGTGTAGTGTTACAGGGATGAGATGCTGGGAAGGGAGCAAGCGTGTGCACACGCCGGCTGGTGCGCGCCTCTCGCAGACAGTCTGTTCTCCCCGTGCTCAGGTTGGGGGTGGGAGTGGATCACGGGAACCACTTGCTCTTCAAAAATGTTTTCATTAGCTGTTCAGCACACTCAGAAGTCAGAAGCAGAAAGGACAACTAATATTAGTACTACTAGGGTCTAAAGCTTTTAACGCAAAGCAGCTTTCAACCCTTTCTGTCGCTGCCTGGTAACTAATTCATGCTGCAGTCCTTATGCTACAGCTTTTCCTCTTGGCACTGGAGCTGGGAGCAGCTTACACTCTGTGTCTGAAGCTTTCCCCTCAATAACTGAATAAGGGTAAGGAAGAGGGGGGTGGTTCCTTGGAATCAGGAGCTGCAATCCTCACAAAAAAGCCCCAGTGTCGAGCACATTGTCAGGGCAGTAATTCCTGTGGCGTTTGTGTGCAGTGACCTGCATCTGCACTAATACGAGCTGGAAATAATTTTGTCAGTTACTGCTGGCAACAGAACACAAAATAGGTACTTAGTTATCTAAACTATTAGCATCTCTGGATTTAAAGAATAAATGCATTGTAAGGAGATCTCCAGGAGCTACAATCAATCTTACCTTTTTGTTTTTTCTCCTCCTTGTAAAATCCAGTGGCAAGTGAATATAAAAAGTAGCCAAACTGCTAAAATTTTGGAAGCTGTATAGTGAACATTTCTAGAGTGCTAATTAGCATGTCTGCTAACTCAGAGAAAAAGAAATTATTGGTAGAAAGGAGGTATCCATTTTAGATTGAGGTCTTTAATTAGAAAGAGTTGTGGAGCTTAGTGCTGCTCAGTAGAAGGTGACTAATCCAGATCTGTGAGGAGTGGTTGAGTTTGCACTGATTAGAGCAAGGGCTCAAGGGTGTCTGAGGAAATTTGGGGGGTTTTTTCATGTTTACATGTTCTCCAGGCCCAGTGGGCTGAACATTATCTCCTCAGGTTTCTTCTGAGCTGGGAAATAAGTATTTTTAGCACTGTAGTCCATGTAGTACTCATTACTTACTTCTTTTTTTGGGGGGTGTGCAAACAGTGGGCAGATTTCACACCTGAAGATCTTTCCTGAACTGAAAGCCATGCACAGCCTGTGGAAAGTCAGTGTGCTCAGAGCAGGTGCTGAGGAACCACTTGCCATAGCATGCTGCCTTGTATGTGGCAGTGGTTGGACCAGCTGCTAGGATAAGCTTTGAACTGACTGCTGCTCAGGAGTCACCTCTTGCTGTGTTTCCTCCTGCTGGGAATCTGGAGACTGAAGGTGACTAATGTTGCTCTCTTCTGGCTCGTTTCTCCCACCCACAGCACTGATGCAGGTGACAGCCCTGTGGGCACAAAGGCCACCACCAACCTGGAGCAGCCACAGGTCATTCCATCACAGGGTGACCTGCTGGGTGATCTTCTCAACCTGGACCTGGGACCCCCGGTGAACGTTCCTCAAGTGTCCACCATGCAGATGGGTGCTGTGGACCTCCTGGGAGGAGGGCTGGACAGCTTGGTAAGCAGCATCCTCTTTAGCTTCAGCTGGTGCAGAATAATTGGAGCTGTGCTTATCTCTGCAAAACCTTGATTATTTGTGCTTGTAATGCTTGGATTGCTGAGCTCGCAGTGCTGAGTCCTGAAACTCCAAGAGGATTTAACCAGTGCTCTTGCACCAACTACCAGCAGGTTTTTCCTGCTGTCATGTCAAATGTTGCTGCATGCTATAGAATCCCCATGGTTGGTGGATGTATTTGTTCCACGCTTTTTCTGTCTATAGAAGAAAACCAAGAAGCTGTTTCAAGCATGTGAAGTGTCCCACTGGTTTGTCAGGCATTCTGGCTCTCTTTCAAGAGGACCTTTGTTTCACCTGGTTCCCAAACCTACTGAATTTCAGTGCAGGGCTCTCAGGGCTGCAGGCCGGAGCCCCGTGCTGTCCTGTTTGTGTGTTCTTCAGTGGCTCATGGTTTAATATCAGCGACACTTTCATTGCAGTTAGGTCAAGAGGGAAGCACTCTGGATAGTCCTCCTCATGAGGAGGTGTTCCAGTACTAACAGGGTCAGGCTCCAGAGTATGAGTAATCCCACATTGTGTCTGCTCTGGGGTACGAGCTGCCAGGGGGGAATCACTTAGCAAGGAGACCAGCAGTGGCCAGGAGCTCAGTGCTGTGCTCTCAGGCTGGTGGCAGCCAGGCAAAGAGAAGTGGTGAATGTCAGCAGCATCCTGGGAGATGTTCCTATGGATGGAGCACAGCACACAGATCCCTTCCAGGCTGGTGACTTACCAGGGGTAAGAAGCAGTCTAGGTGTGTTAGCACCAACTAACCTGAATGAGACAACCCCAGAGAGGGCAGCTGTAGGCTCTTCAGACCTACAGTGGATTTGTCTGGCTTTGCCTTGAGGTTTGGCTCCTGGTGAGCTGGGTTGGGTTATCTGTGAGCCTGATTTAGGTGCACTTTCAGTTCTGAGTCAAGCTCTGAGTAACAGAGGTGGGAGGCAGCTGGATGAACCCAGTGCAACAAATCCTTGTTTGTCAAAGATATATATATATTTTTTTAAGCTGCCATAATCTTGCTAAATGAGAAATTAAACACATTTCCAGCCCCAGTGTTTCATGAGCTAATGAACTGGCCACAATCTAATGGCATGGTGTTCATGGAGGTCAGATCTGCTTTGATCTCTGTCACACCTAAACAGCAGTTTGCTTATTTAGCAAGGACTCTTCCTTTGCACTTGGGAGACCCAGGATCAGGGAAACTGTTTATGCTGGAGTTGCTGGGAGTGCAGCCATTGAGTCCAGAGCAGTGGCAGCCTTTGCCCTGTGCTGCTAGAGCTGCCACTGGGACACTGGGGTGTCTAATAGTGGGAAGGCATTGCAGAAAGTGGTGCTAGCTCTGGCTGCTCAGAGTGGCTAGGAGTTACATTCCTCTGGCTACTGTCTTCCAGGCCACTTACAGTAACCCTTTATTTCTTGTTGGTGTCAGAGACAAATAAATGGACACAGCAGCAGGACTAAAACTTGGTTTTGGGAAAAGATTTCTCTAGCAGTTGGCTTTGATGGGCTTAATTTAGTGACCCCCTTTGGCAGTGGAGCTGCTAATTGACATGACATTAGGCTTTTACTTAAGATTTTTGTCAAGCCTTAAGTAAATTCACAGGGCTGTGCAGTGTGATTTAACAGTGTCTGGACAGGGAGTAGCTGTGCCTCGGGCTGCAGCACTGTCTCAGCTGAGGTACTAGATGGGGAGAACACTAAAAAAATAATCTGGATGGTGTTTCTTTTTTGTCCCCTGGAATGCTTTCTGTTGGAGTGCTCTTGCATCAAATGTCCTGTCTTCTGATGCCTGCGTGTATCAGTGAATCTTTTCCTGGTAAATCTCTGTATTTCTCTGGCTCTTCCTTCCCTAATAAGCCTAATTAGTGTGGGACTGAATGTGATCTGTCTTTGTTTATTGTTGTGTTCAACAAGTATGAAGCTGGGTTAACCCTAGCCTGGTATTAGCTGAATTGCTGGCAGTGTCTCTTGGCTGCATGGCTAGCCAAGGGGATTGGTGTTTGGATCTCAGGCAGATACATGGAGCCACATTTGTGCAGTGCCAAAAACAGTCTCTCACTGCCTGGTTTCTCTTTGTGGTGGTGAGATGTGTCCCAAGCTCTTCACCCTTCTCCAGGGATGGAAAATGGCCATGAGCCAGGGATGTTGGCCACTTGCGCTGCTCATGCAGTCAATTAGTGGGGTGGGTTAGAGACTGAAATAAAATCTTCCTCCTCTGTCCTTATCAGTGTTCTGCCTCTCAGTGTATCAGTAAGTGTCCTAGCTGTTGGTATAGCAGTTCCTTCCTCCTTCTCCAGATACCTTATCCACGTACTTTCTTTGTTACATTGCTGCCTTATTTGTTCCACTTTGAAGTTTCCCCTCTTCCTTCTCCTAAAGTTTTGGGGTTTTTAAAATTCATTTTCTTCCCCTGCTTTGTTGGGAAGACTGAGGCTCCCATACCCTGGCATGAAACATGGACTGGTGTGAGAAGTCTCTCATCCTCAAACCAGACAGTTTAATCTACTTTGGGCCCCCACGCTACAAGACAGTACAAGACACCCTCTGGATGTGATATGGAGGCAGTTGTCCCCCTCTCTGTGTGTGCAACTTGGATCTTGCTTTTCTCACCCCTCTAGTTGACTTAAGAGTCCAAATTAGAGAACTGGAATCAAGGGTGGTTGGGATTGGCTCTAAGGAAGGACTGAATATGTATTTTCTCACCAGAGCTTTGTCTCATGTAATATTTTTTTAAGGCTTCCAGTGATGGAGTTTGTACCACTTCTACCCCATTTTCTGTTGAGGTCCCTTCTGGATCTCAGGTGACCTGAGAGGAGGCAGGGGAGCACGAGGTATTAGAATGTGGTCTGTTTTCTACCTCATGCCTCTGGTGTCATCCCTCAGGCTGGGCATGGATGGAAGCTGCTCTGGTGTCAGAGTAGGGCAACCCCAAACCCTGCATCCTTTTTCCTAGCAGCTGTTTGATATGTAAAAAAAGCCTAAATAAGCCTCTGTTACAGTGGAAGGAAGTGGTTTGGGATGTGCTTGAGCGGGTGCATGAAATCATGGTCTGTTGCTGTGATGGGGAGATTGTGTCAGTTCTGTGGGTATCTCAAAGGCAGCTGAAGGTCTGCCAGAGGCTGCTGGCAGGATCTCAGGCAGCGTGTCACATTCACTCGCTGTCATGTCTTGATCACCTCAGATGCTTGCTGCAGCTCTTGTGTATTTGATACTGCCTCCTTTTCTTTGGAGGGGTTGTCTGCCTTCAGAGGGATATTCTTGCAGGCCAAGTCCCAACAGGACTAACCCAGGAAGATCAACAGAAGCATTAACTTCTGGCAACATGGCAAATTTCATCCTGAAGATGATGTCTAACCTAAATCTCCCCTCTTTCAGTTTAAAACCATTACCCCGTGTCCTGTCACTCCCCTCTCTGGTGAAAAGCCCCCAAGCTTTCCTGGATCTGCTTCAGGCACTGGAAGGTGCTCTAAGGACTCCCTGGAGCCTTCTCTTCTCCAGGCTGAACACCCCAACTCTCTCAGCTTGTCTTCAGAGCAGAGCTGCTCCAGCCCTCTGGCCATCTTTGTGGCCCTTCTGGACCCTCTCCAACAGCTCCATGTCTCCTGTGCTGAGGGCTCCAGAGTTGGACACAGTTCTCCAGGTGGATTCTCACCAGAACAGAGCAGAGGGGAAGAATCCCCTCCTTGCTTCACCCTCCCTGCTAATTTTTTGGAGCTCCAAATGCCTCACCTCTCATTGCAGAGGGATTGTAACCCCTCTCAGATCACGTGAACACGTCAGCAGAGTCACTTCATTACAATCTGCTGTTAAGATGCAAATAAACCCTGCTGATGCAGTACCTCCAGCACTGCTGCACTTCATAAGTCAGCGTCACTGCTTGCGGGGAGCTGGGAGCTCAGGGCAGATGCTCCTCAGCTGCAGAGCAGCCGCAGAGCCACCCCAGCCACAAGCAGCAAGTGACAGTGCCAGTGCAGCTCGGGGAGAGGTGCTGCTGCTGGTTTGGCTGATACAGGGTCAAGCTCAGCCTCTTCTTTAAACCCATATGGCTGCTTGGGCTTGGAGGGAGTAAAGAGAATTCCTGTTTAAAGAACTGGGTTTGTTTGGTGGCCAAAGGCTCCCTGTTCTTCCCCTGCTCATCTCCTCAACCTGGCAGCTCCTCATTGTGGGCAGAGGCTTTGTGCCCTTAGAAGCAAGGCAGCCAACTTTGGGCTCAGGGTCAGGGCTTTGCAGTGCTGCAGGCTCACAGCCAAAAGTTCCCCTTGACCATCCTGAGACCCCTTGTCCACGCACCTTCACAGCCAGTGTTTCAGCCTGGGCAGGGCTGGTGGCTGTAGGAACATGGTCCCATCCTCCATGGGGCTGTTGCCTGCTCCTCTGGAAGGCAGGTTCACGTGGTCCTGCTGACAGGAGAGTTCTGCCCAGGAGATGAATGGAAACAGTTAACTGGAGCTGCAGCCCTGGGGAATTGGTTCAGCAGCACTTCAAGCCTGACTAATATCTGCTGCTTTCCTTCTGCACTCTGCCTGTCACTCCAGATGGGAGAGGACACTCCGTGGGTAATTGGTTCCTGTTCCCTCTGTCTTCTTCCTTCCCTCTTACTCACACACGTCGCTGTTACCATCTCTTTCATCAGTTTGGACTAAAGTTAGGTCTTGGGCATCTTGCAGGAGGATGGGGTAAACCAGACCTGGAGTTTCTGAATGGGAAAGTGTTGGTGCTGTGGGAGGGTGACAGGCAAGAAAAATGGAGAAAGGGACTTCTGTGCTGCTGCAATAGGTAGTGCCCCTGGTCTGATGTGGAGCTGATTAGTTCTTTATTAACTCCCCCTCTTTATTTCTTTTGAAGTAGGTATGTTGTCACTTCTCTTTTCTCTACACAGGTAGAGCCAGCTCAGTCTGTAGGGACCTGGTGGAGCTGCCAGCTCTTCGGAGCTTGCTCTGTATCTCACATCTGCAGTGCCTGGTCCCAGGCATGGGGGCAGAGGCAGGCTGGTGCCTGCAGGGCCTCAAGAGGAGCAGGTCAGAGTCCCTGATATCAGAAAGAGAACTTTTCTACTAGTGAGCAGAGATGTTTGGTGCAATCTAGGAATGTGAAGAGGCTCATGGTGAATTCTCTGAGCCAGTGAGGTTTTTACCTCTGCCTTGCAGGGGGTGAGAGCTCGAGTCTTGACTCAAGACAAGCAATACATCCAAATTCTGCTTTTCCCCCAAGGCGTGACAGCTATGGAAAATGGAAGACTTGCAGATAGCTTGAGGAACCCAAATATGTCACCCCTTCCCTCCCTCACAGTGAGTGCATGCAGCTAGTGCATGGGTTTCTTCAAGGTTGACTTCCTAGCCTGCAGCTTCTGATGATCAGTGTAGTAGGAAGTGGTAGAATAGTTAACATCTGTCTTGATTATGCAGAATTATGTAGTCATTTCCATAATACCCTTTGTAAAGTGCTTGCTGCTTGATAAACCAGCTTTTCTTCTGCTTCAGACCACAGCACCAGAAGTTCTCCGTGAATACAATAATATCCAGAAATGAACGAGGTGCTTCACCTTGTTTCCTTTTCCTCTGGACTTTACTATCTGTCAGTATAAAGTGTGAAGTTCATCTGCATGCAAGACTGTGAATAGGAATGAGGGGTAATAGTTGGATTTATTACTCCTCAGTGAGCCTCAGTTACAAGATGTAAACGATCTGATAGATTAATCTAGAACATGGTGTGGCTGGAAGAGCTGTCTGGAGAACAGAGCTCTGCCCTGCCAGGCTGTTTCAGTGGGGGAGACTTGACAGTCTAATAAGCCCTATTTCATAAACTCAGTATTAATTGGATTTGCATCCTCTGGCTGGCTTCTTTTGGTCTGTGACTGATCTTCTTTTGACTTTGAAATCACTCGCTCTTGTCTCTGAAGCAAGCTAAGAGGAACCAGCCCTGTGGCCTGCACTGCCCTGGGCTGCTGTACCAAGGGGTGGCTGCTGCAGGAGGTGAGAGATGTCCTATAAATTTCTTCCATGGCCTCAAGGAGGGAAAAACTGAGTCTCGCAGAGGAAAAAAGCTCTTAAGGCTTCTTAACAAAAGACAAATAGTATGTGAATTGTACTTCTCTTAACACATACTTAAAGTACCAGTGGCTTCTGCAGGCACATGGGGAGGGTGAGAAGCCAGAGGATAGAAAGGGAATCCAGAATAGCACAGGGATTTGTCAAATCTTGCAGGTTTTTTGAAGGCTAGTTATCTGATAAGTCATTGTCTTGCAACTATACTGCTGTTCTCAAGGCATTTTATCCTTTTATCTGTGCTCTGAGGGAGGGAAGTATGAAACTTTATGGTATCTCTTGACCACTGTAAAATACATTTGCCATGAGATCTCCCAGGAAACAGGCTAGCAGGGCATAGAGCAAAATTGAATTTCCAAGTCTTTTGTGCAGAGGGAAGAGGTGTTGTTCTGGTCTGCCAGTCCAGCCTTTCCCCCTGGGGCTGTCTCCTACCTCACCCCTGCACTTGCTCCATCCTTTGTTCATCTTGTCAGGGCATAATCCTTGTCCCAGTGTGAGGGGAAAAAAGCCCAACAAACAAATCTGTACTGTGCAAAAAACTGCCATGATCATCTGATCAAAAGCTTAGGACACAGATCAGCCTGGAGACACCTCTGCAATGAATAACTGCTAGGGATCCGTGCTTGTTTCCTCCTGACTATCAGTCATCTGCCAAGTGCTTTATAAATATTCACAGGAGTGATGTTGTACTTGCAAACAGCACTTGTAGCCAGCTTTGGAGCCCGGCCTGATGGCTGAATTCTCTCAAGTGTGTGCAATGGTGTGGATGGTTAAAAAAAAATGAGTTTTATCACAGAGAAAGTGGATGCTTTGTAAAGGGAGCTGGTGACAGGACAGCTGCTGGGGGGCCTGCAGGCTGGTTTGGCAGAAGGGCTCCAGGGAGGGTGTGGGGTTTGGGGGGATTGCACGGGGGGTGCACAGTGGCTCTTTCACTCTCTTCAAACCGTTGCTGTCTCACTTTGCAGGGATCGTTACTGGAATACCCTTGTGACCTGTAAGGTCTCTGTACTATTTGAGAGGCCCATTAGATCATGAAGCTGTTTTTTTCCTGTCTAAGGGAGGGGAGCATCCTCAAAGGGAAGACAAAGCCCACCTCAGAGCTGCTGTGATAGCTGCACATAGCCCGATCTCTTTCTTCCTCATTACTGAGAAGAGCCGCATGGCAGAGGAAGGGAGCCAAGATGCCTTGTGTCTTCCCGCAGTTAGTAGCTGTTCCCTAGAAAACGAAAGCTTTCAGGAAGTGAGCTTCCTGTCAGCTTTATTTTTATTCCACTTCACAGTTACCCCACTGGGTTTTGTGGAGCTGCTGAGAACTGCTGGCAGCCAGCGGGGTGGGTTGAAGGGAAAGCACCGATGCCTGGAAGAATTGCGCAGAGCTGGTGGTGCAGATGACAGGGATGAGGTTTTGTTCTTGTTAATCTGCAAAACGCTCCTGTCTGCAGTAGGTGTGTGGGGTAGTTCTCCACATAGCTTTGCTCTCACAACCGCAAAAAAAAAGCCCCTCTGCTCCCTGTGCTTTCCCATCATTGCATCTCTGTCTGTCCTGCACGCAGCAGCGCGAGGTGCTGGCGGCGGAGCAGTCACTGAGCTCCCCTCCGCCATCTGACACTTGGCTTAAATGAACTGGGTCTTTCTCTCCTCTCTCTCCTTCTCTCTTTCAGCTTGGCAGTGACCTTGGCGGGGGCATTGGAGGAAGCCCGGCAGTAAGTGCCATTCCATTTTTTTCCCCACTCTGAAAAGCTGCTCAAAGCTCAGGGTTTTTAAATACAGCCTCACCTGTTATGTGCTGGAAGATGCTTAAATCCCTGAAGATGTTTGAGAATGGGCAACTGCAATGGAAACACACAGGTCCCCACCTATGTTGCTTTGAGTCCAGATGTCCTCTGAGCTTTCCTAAGAGCAGCCAGGGGCAGAGCTGTTGACTCTATCTGCTTAGCTCTTCTTTCTCAGCTTTTAGCATTAACATTGGCAGTACCCCAGTCCTTAAGCAACTGCTGGGCATCTGAAAGGTCAAGGACACTTACCCCTCTACTCATACAGCCTGTTCTATTGTAATCCTAACCTGGTGTCACCACAGGCTTGTCTGAACTCAGTGCTTTTCTCCTTCCAAATGCCTCATAAGATTTTTTCCTGGGCATCAGGATTAGTGCTCTGAGCTTTCCTATGATGCGTGGACAGTGCTGAACTCTGCCTGCCACCAGCCTCCTCTCTGTGCCTGTGCTTTGGGAGTGTCCTACTGCCTAGAGCACTTGCCCAGGACATGAGAGACTTTCATGCTGCTTTCAAAGCACCATTGGCTTCAGATGCATACCATCTTCTTCCAGGAAAGCACGGGGAAGAGGTGCAAGATGACTTGCAGATGTGGGCAGGAGGGAGGGTGCCTCCAACCCACAGTCAAAAACAGTATCTTGGAGAAAGCTCCAGTCCCTCTTCCCAGGACTGTGTAGCCAGTAATTCAGTGAGGAAAGCATACTCAGCTCTGGAGTGAGGGCTTTTCAGGGACCCTTGTTATGGCTGCAGTAGTTCTCTCCTTCTTTCCCTGTGAACCTGGCATTCCTTTCCAGCTCCAGCATGAGGGCAGAGGAGAGCTGGTGGTACAGTACACCTGTAGCCACCAGGCAGAACACACCAGGACGTGGGAGATACTTTCTCTGTAGAGATCACACCTACAAAGCCAGGTCTCTGCCTTCCTGGGCCATCATAAACCTGCCGAGCTGTTATGTAAAACCACCAGTCCTCCCTGTCCAGAGGGTTGATTGAAACACCACATCTCAGGTGGGTTCCTGAACACAGAACAGCAGTGTAACTTCAGACCCAAAGCAGTCTCCAGTATTTTCTACTACCTGCCTTAGTCATTCTGCCTGTTTCTGGGCTGCTGACTGTAGTCAAACCTATAATTTTTTCTGCTCACAGTAAAGAACTTGGGAGCCTGACGTGAGTGGGAATGTCCCACCTAGAGCTGGGCCCCTAGAGGTTAATATTCTGGGTTTGGTGCCCTCATTTTAAGTCCTGAGAGGGAAGGATTGCCCTTCTTGCAGAAGGGCTGTCCTCTGGCACACAGAAACAACTAGATCTGCCTCGTGTAATTAACTTTTTGGATCATAGTGCCAAGAATGCAGAGATCTGGCTTTGGGTGAGAGTAGGCAGTATGGACATGGCTCCCTTGCTATCTCTGGATATGCAAAATTTTGTAGATTCCTGGAGACTCTCGTAGCTGGGGGAAGATTTGGAGCATTTATTTCCCCTGGGTTTATCTATCCACAAAACATTGTCTTTATGAGAATAAAGATTCCTCTACAGTGGGGGTAACTGGAGGTATAAGAAGTGCTGTGAAACCGTGGATGAGGTGACAGCTGAGCGTAGGGATTAGTTGTCAAGAGCTTTGGAATTTGAGTGCGTTATTTAGCACTATTGATAATTCAGCAGGAAAGTTGCAAACGGCTTGAAAATATTTAGGTTACTGCCCAAGCTCATGTTTTATTTAATAAGTGGTTTTCTTTGTGTGTGGTGTTAATGGTGCTGGTTCTTTCTGACTCCTCCAGGTGGGGCAGACCTACATTCCCTCCTCCGTGCCGGCCACCTTCGCCCCCTCGCCCACCCCAGCTGTGGTGAGCATTGGACTCAACGACCTCTTTGAGCTCTCCTCTGGCATAGGCATGGCTCCTGGAGGATATGTGGCTCCCAAGTCTGTACGTAAGGACAAGGAACACGCTCAGTATGTTGCTGTGCCTTAGCTTATAAGAGGTCTGCAGCTGCACGCTGGTCCCTTTTACTGTTGGTCTCCCATTAGGGATGGCCTGGGACTTTGCCAGGCAGAGTAACTGTGTTGGAGACCCTGTCAGTTGTTAGTTACAGACTTCTTGGTTTTTAGCAGCTCCTTCATTTTGCCTGTAACATTATTTCTCTAAGGAATGGCTTATATAAGATAATGAGAAGTTCAGTTTTGTCAGAGCAGCTTTCCTGGAGACCTGCTTCTTGGCAAGTTTCCCCAGCAAACTGAACTCAGGATTTAATTTGCTACGACTTTCATAGAAGATGGGTTTATTTGGAGGAATCCAAGGTGACAGTGAAGATAAAACCACATGATTGGGAGGAGCCTTCTGCAGTGTCACAGGGATAAATGCTCTGTTGGTGACTGAGGCCACATGCTGAAGGGTTCCTGAGATGCACAGCATGGTTCTTGTAACAGGCTGTGGAGTCAGGGTTAGCCTTTCATGCCTGAGAAGGAATAAACAAAAGTTAGCACTCATTAACTAGTCAATGAATAAATAAACCAGTCATTCTATGAAATCTGGGATCTCAAGGTACTGCAGAGCATGCTCGAAGCTTTTGGGCTTTGGCTGATTACAAGTATTACATTGTATATAAGACCAAGTACAAAGGAACCCAGTAATCTTGAGCTAAGCACTTCCATTATGCACCCCTCAAATTTGAGTCTGGGCTTTCCTTGCAAAGATGATTTTGGAATCCAGAACCTGAACAGCTAATAGTATCAGCCCTGTGATTTTATTTGGTTCAAACTTTAGTGTTGTCCTGCCTCTAATAGCCCAACACATCCTTGGAGAAGCCTGTCCATCAGCAGACTTGGTAAGTCTCACATTAGTGTGATGGACACAAGCTTTCACTGTTTCTTGTGCACACTAATGTTGTAGAGTATTTGAATTCTTATGTGAGTGCTGTTAACAAATTCAGATTAGGAGCAGCAAGCTTATTTCTTACTGGTGAGCTTGATCCTTTCAGCACCCCGTGTCGTTATCTTCCCTGTAGTGGTTCTCTAGCATTGTGGGCTTAGTGTGCCAATGTAGCTGGGTTCCCCAACTCAGGACTTTGCTGTTGTTTGGAAAACTGTTCTTGTTTGTGGTCTTCAGGCCATAGCGAATTAAAGCTGAATGACATCTCTTGTGTTCAAGGTTTGGTTGCCTGCAGTGAAGGCTAAAGGACTGGAGATCTCGGGCACGTTCAGCCACAGGCAGGGGCACATCTACATGGAGATGAACTTTACCAACAAGGCTCTGCAGCACATGACTGACTTTGCCATTCAGTTCAATAAGAACAGGTAAGAAATCAAGGCACTTTGTCCACTATGGCAAAAGGGTTGTGGGCTCCTTTGAAAGGAGCCTGTGTCTACACTGCTAGATGTAGGGAGGACTTTTCTGTTAGACGTGTAATGCAGTCATGGAAACAGCTGGATGATCCAGCCTGAGCCCCCCATCACACCACAGTTGTGTGAAGGGCTGAAAATACAGACGGATGAATCTGTGAGGAAACAGGCAGCAGACAGTCCTGTTGTTCTTCTAGCTCTGAAACAGCATCTGCCCCATTTAATCTCTGCAGAGTTTTAAAGCAGCTCCATCAGTTGTTAGACAGGTTAGTGGTTTCATAGCCAGGAAGTGCCCTGAGGAAAGCAAAAGCATAAACAGGCAAGCATTTGAGCTGCACAAGTATCATTCTGTAATGCCTCTACCTCCTGACTTAATTGCTGTGCTGCCTCTTAGACTATCTGGAAGTGTGGTTCTCATTAATAAAGCTATTAGTCAATGAAGAATTGCAAGGTAAGAGCCTATAGCACATGTTTTGGCTGTAATTGGCAGCAGAACAATTTTGTCAGAAGGAGCAGACACTTGAATGTTTAGAGCATACAGATTGTTCTCAGAAAACCCTCAGCCAGAAGACATGACATGGCAGCACAGTCACAGACTCCCACAAACACCCCTCTTGGTCAGAGAGCTTTTTATGTCTTTTGCTTTGTATTAACTTGAGCAAGAACCAGGCTAGTTCTTATCAAGGCTGTAAAGATTATCTTGGGACTGAAATGTTCCCCATGTTTCTTAATATCCCTTCTCTGGAAAAGGGTTGTCTGTACTAAAGATCCACTGAAACCATCTCTTCAAATTTCACTGTTAGCCTTGCAAATTTGGGATTTCCTGGGATGAACAGTATTTACTTGCAAAAGACATTATGCTAAGTAAGTCTTTGTAAATGTTCTCCCTGGACTGCTACATTTTTGGGAGAGTTTTGCTAAGCTGCTCTATGCAAATGTTTCATGCAAATTGGCCTGAAGAAAAAGCTTTTTTTCATGTGATTTTTTTTTTTTTCCCCCATACATTAAGCCATGTTCTAGCCATACCTACATGGTACTTCTTAAGGATGTAAGGAGTTTAAATACTGTGCAGTAAACCAGCAGTTTCTCCTTTTGCAGCCTGTCAGCCCTGTGTGCAATCCACTGCTATTTACTCTTCTCCAAGTACTGTTCTGTCTCTGCTTGTTGCTGGCTCGTCCATTGCAAAGAGCTGCAGTGGGCTGGCTCTTTAGGTTTAAGATTTATGATTGGGAAGTTTCTATTGCTTTTCAACCTCTCCTGCTGCTACTAATCACTTTCACTGCAGTCATGGGATAAAGCATTAAAAAAATAAAAGAAAGGTAGAGCTCCAGTGTGCTGTGATACCACAGCCTCTTAGCAGCAAAATGCAACTTTCTTTCCTTCTGAGTCTAAGGGAATACACTAGGGCTTATGTTCCCCAAGGTGAAGTGGCTGTGGAAGGCACATCACATGGCTAGAGCCTTACTGAGAATATTCTTATTTCAGCTCCCAAGAGCTGAAAACTGTGGAGAGTCAAGAATGGGGCATCTGCTGGTTTCTGAAAGAGTGATGTGCCTGGTACGTGTGTGGCTGACTGTGCAGAGACAGAATCAGTGTTTCAGTGCACAAAATAAAAATACACACCTGTACATCTTTGTTCCTGTAAATGCTCTTTCACCTCTGAGCTAATGTGAATTGCACTTGAGAAATGCAGTCACAAGTGGACACAAAAGCTGTCTTACACATCTGAACTTCATCTGCTTTCAAAAAGAAGCTGGTACGTTGTACAGAAGTGTTATGGTAAGTGTTAGCTGCTTCTCCTCTTTTCCTCACTAAGTTGAGGTGCCTGTGGAATTAAATGCCTCTTGGACTGAAGGAGTAAGTAAACATTTGCTTTGCTGTGTTGGTATGTGTCCCCAGCTGGAGGAACCTTAAAGCAAGCAACAGAGCCAGATGCTGCCATTTGGGACCAGTCATCTGGCTGCCTTGATTCATGTCTTCTTCAGTGCTCCTACAAACCATGTCCTCCTCCTTGGCTGTGTATTTGTTCTGTGTTGGCTTCAATTCCTCCTTCCAAGGCTCCCAATGATGTATCAGCTATGCAGTGTGATACACTCCTAGTGCTCTGCAGCTCTGTAAGGGAGAGCCCACAGGCTTGAGTCTGAGTCCAGATGCCACTCCCTGCAGGGCAGGCTGCTGCTCAGCAACAGACCAGTGCCCTGCAGGTGATGGAACAGCTCCCAGATGCTGGTCCCCTGGGTAGGATTGTTGTCCTGACTGGATTGAGTTACCTGTGCCTTGTCCTACTTTGTCTTTTGTGGTGCACATTGAGACCTGTGCTCCTCCCATGGAGTAACAGCAAGGGCAGCTCAGGGGTCACTGGAAGATGAGCCAGCTTGTGCTTGGCAAAAGAGGAGTAGATGTTGGGCAATGCAGGGCTCTCATCACCTCTCTTTTTCTCTTGCTCAGCTTTGGGGTCATCCCGAGCACCCCGTTGGCCATTCACACACCTCTGATGCCAAACCAAAGTATTGATGTCTCCCTGCCCCTCAACACTCTGGGACCAGTCATGAAAATGGAGCCTCTGAACAACCTCCAGGTAAGGACTGCCTTGTTTGGAGTTGAGGGGAGATCAGCAAGTTCTCAGCCCATTTTATTTGGCTCAACACAATGTGTTAAGACTCTAGTCTTACCATGTGTCTAGGGGAAGTAGGCAGACCTCATGGAAGTGGGCTATGAGTCTGGCCAGAACTCCCTATTCCTGCTAGTCTGATAAAGGCATGACAGATCCAGAGAGATGTTCCCTGCTGGTTTGGACCTGACAATGTCTCCATCAGTCCTGGTGTGTCTTGGGGGCATTGGTCTTGAAGTGCTCCTCAGGCAGTTCTGGAAGGCTGCTTTTCCCCACTGCTGCCGTGTGCAACCACTCCGTGGGGCAGAGCTCAGCAAGTGACTCCTGTCTCTGCTGTGTGTAGCTGGGTCCTCCAGGATGATTTTCCCAGTATCCCAAAGGTGTAGTGAACTTGCACTGCAGCATATCTCACTCGCCTCAAGTCTCCAGGAGATGGATCTAGGTTGGGTTCCTGTAGCATAGCAGCCCACTGAGGGGAGTATTTTTAAACAGCTCATTCTCTTTTTAGATTAACTGAATGCAATGGAGGTTCCTATTTATTCCTCCTGAGCAACTGTTTTTTTTTGCCTTCTTTTGACTTCTATTCTGGGGCTTATGACTTACTGATGAGTCTTTGGGCAAACAGCCTGAAATAGCTTCTGTGGCGCTGGAAGGAGCAGCCCCAGCTTGGTCCTGCCATCAGGGAGCACGTGGACAGTCATGAGTTACAGGTGCTGCTCTTCCACAGAGGGCCCTCCCAGCTTGGGTTCCCTCTGTGTCCAGGACACAAGGATGTGGTTGCATCACTGCATTTGAGTCAGCTATGGTAAATACCTCCTGCTCTGAAGGAAATCTGGAAGTCTTTAGCAGGTGAGAGGCCTGGTCTGTCTCTGTAACGCTGCAGACTCCCTCAGTGAGACACTCTCAAGTTGCTGCTTCCTTTGATCAGGAAGGAAGTGAAGTATTTGGGTTCTAGATCTCTGAAGTAATCAACACAACTTGTTTCTTATAGCATCTTCTGCTAGAACAAAGCAAAGAGAAAACATGCAAGGAAACCTCCAGCTACCTTCTATCGAGACAGCGGAGCATTCATTAGTGCCAGACTTGGTTGCTAATTTGCTAGCTCTCTCATTGCCATAGAAGTTGGCTGCCCTTTTACAATCAGGGAAGCTGCCATATGGAGTAATAGTATATTTCTCTGCAAAGGGTTGAATCATGATAGCAGATGCCAAGTTAAAAAGAGCACTCCCCTTACTTTTGTGACAGCAGTGGGTTTGATGGAGATCTGTCATTGCCCTGACAGCCAAGGCTCTGGGTTTGTTTTGTCACTTCATGTCAAAATTATCTGTCTTGAAACATTCAGAAGTGGGTTTGGTGACCTACTTAGGGAGCAATTTATAGCATAATACAGGAGTAGGAAATACAAATGTTTCTGTATTCATTGAAGAATGAAAACACTCATCAAGTTGCATTTGCTTAATGCTTTTTTCTGAGCTGGGGAGCACTGAGGTAGATGCAGGACTGGTTTGAACCTGTGGACCTTATGTTCATCTATTCTGATGTGGGTTTTTTGTTGTTTTAGTAACAAGAAAAATAAGTCCTGCAGTAACCAAACTGGTAGCTTTCAGCTTTTTGTCATGTTGATTAGAAACTTCAAAGACTAGTTGTACGTTCCTTAGGCAACTGTTTCAAAAGTAATGAATTCAGGTCTTGTTCAGGTTATTTTTATTACTGTTTCTGATTTTTCACCCAATACAGCTGGTTTAATTTTAACATTTTTGTAGTCATGGAAAAAAACTCAATTATTTGACAAGTTAACAAAAAAAGCCATTTTTACAAGAAGATGAGGAAGACTTTGCCACTATGGGTGTGAGACCTTGAGCTCTCAAAGAGGAAAATGGGTTCTGAAATAGGGATCTGGATTGGTGAGTAACAGAAACTCTTTCCAATTCTTCAAGTCAAATTTGGAAGAGTAAATGCCTGTGATGAGAGCATTTCTATGCCTAAGAGAACCACTGCTCCTAGTAAATGACCTTTGAAGGGCTGTGGAATGCTGTGAAATCAGAATACCTGATTTGTTAATTTGAGTACATAAGAATTGCTCCCCTGACCCTGGAAACATGAGAAGCAGAGCCAGCCTGCTGCAAGAGTTTCAGAGCTCAGGCCTGGCCTGTCATAGCACGAAGACAATAATCTCTTCTGTGAGCTGATAACCACTTGCAGGAGACAATACAATCAACAACAAGCTGCAGGAACCCCCGGAGCAGTAGCAAGTCTGCCTGGAGCCATTGCTGTTCTCTTGGGATCCACATTTAGCATGGACAGCCAGTGTGTTACATCCCCCAGTGTTACCTGCTGTCACCTGCCAGAGCTGTTTGCTGCAGCTACAGAGCCTGCAAGTGACAGAGCCAGAGCTGCCCTTCTCCAAAATGCCCCTGGAATGATCCGGCGAGTTTGGAAAGGGAGGGATCTGCCAGCTGATCTTCCTGAGAACTGACGCTTGGAAATGCTGCTGAGCAGCGTGAGGCGCAGAACGTTTTTGTGTCCTCCAGTGAGTTTGGAAAAACAGTTATCTAAAGACAAAAGAAGTGCAGCTTTTTAAGTGTCCTCACTGAGTAAAGACAGGTCTTGGTAGTGCACTTGATGGGACTTGCCTGTCCATGCTGAGCTCTGCTGTAACTCATCCCCTGTGCTCCTCCACTCCCCAGTGTCGTGCTTGCAGTGCAGAGCTGCTGGATCTCTCATTCATCAGATGTGTTAATGTATCTCGGGTCACAAATGCAGATCTCTGGGTGCTTGGAAATGGATTTCACACATTCAACTCTCCATAAAAAACAAGGCTGAGAATCAACGTGAGCAGCAAGTCCAGCCAGCAGATGTTCTCGCTTCAGAGCCTGCTTGATAAACAGCACACCACCTGCCTGTGTGTGAGCTGTGTCAGAATTACTGGACCACATACCACAGAACAGCCTTGATTAGCTAGATGTGGAAGCTGCTTTCTTGGGTTTGTTGCCTAGGTTGGTTTTTAACAGCCTCTCCTAGCGAGGGTCATTATTCCAGCAGAGAAGAGAGCCCTCCTGGGAGCTCCCTGCCTCAACGGCTCCGATCACAGCTTGGCACCCATGGCCAGTTCCCAGCTCAGCTGCAGAGAGCTCTTGGCTTGCTGGTCAAGGGCAGGTCTGCCACATGGTGTAGCACATTTGATCAAATGTACAGTTTGAACTCCCAAGCACAGCCGGGCACACAAGAGCATCTTTCCCGGCAGCAGGTTGTTCCCTGCCCGCTGCTCTGCCTGTGCCTGCGGGCAGAGCATCGCTGCCGAGCACCCCTAGGATCCCCAGAGCCCTCCCTGCCACGCAAAATGGAGTGAGGTGGCTGGCACTGCCTGGGGACAGGTGACAGCCAGAGCAGCAGACTGTCACAGGGTAAACCGCGACCTTGCGCTGGCAGAGGTAAAAAAGACTCTGCAGAGGAGGGGAGATCTCGCCTTGGCAGTTTGGCTGTTACCAGGATCTAAAGCAAAAACCAACTTGAAGCAAATCCTTAATTTAGTGTAGGTGCTAATGGGATTCCAAGTGGAAATGTTGTGTACTTGCTGCTGATGGAAAGCATCTGTGTTGCTTTCAGACTTGTCTTTGAAAGTCAGTTCTCATGCTCAAGTCTGGGATATAAAGCATCAGAAACCTACCCTACTGAAGAAGATAACCTAGCATTGTTCTTAGGAGGTACCTCATTCCCACAGTGCCATGTGTTGGCTCTCAGAGGGGTTGCACTGCCACAAAGGACATCAGAAGGCTGCTCATGCTGCAAGGTGAGCAGATGTGTTCAGGACTTATTTCTAGAGGTTCTGCTTCCTCTAGTTGGATCATGAACAAGACATAAGTGATTTGAAACCCTGTGCCTATTTTTAGTGGCCTCACACCTTTCAGCAGTGAAGCATCAATTGAAAATTTGACACCTTTTGACTTTTATTCCTCAGAAGCTTTGTCATCTGATTGACTAAATTCACCGAGGTAGTAATATTAAATTTTCTTCCTCCTTTTGGAAAGATCGTAGATGGATGGCCATTCTTACTTACATCATTTCTGTTTCATCTCTCAAATGTCTGAAGGTGGAGGTCTTGTTGAAGATTTAATAGTTCATGTCCAGGTTGGCAGGTTAGAGCTGCAGAGCCACAGGCAAAGTTAGTCTGGGCTGGAGGATTTATTGAATGTACATGGAGGTGCCTTTCAAGTGTATCAAACCTGGGGAGACTTCTTAGCTACTGGTATCGCTTTAGATGTCAATGACTGTCTCAGACCAATGTTCCCATCTGCTATAGGTTTAAGGAGACTCTAGCTTTTTCCTTTCCTGGTTGCAAATCTTATTTGTAACAGCTGATTTCTGCATCATTGCAGATGGCTGCAAGGTGACACGTGTCATTACTGAGCCCAGTGATGCAGTCTGGGAGGAGGGCTGGCATGGGCTTTGCTTTCCTTTGCTGGGAAAAAGTTGCACTTCAGAGCATCCTAATTGGGTAGCTCTCCAGTGTAGAGCCAAAGCAGCTTACTCAGTGTGTTTCTGCAGAGTTGAGAAACAGGTCAGCAGATACCTTTTTATAGCTCTCTTGTAACTGCAGGGACAGGGTGAGCATATTAATTTGGAGTGTGCCTCTAGAACTGTGACTGGAGAGAAGGTGCTGCCTTCCAACCCCTCTTGGAAGAAACCACTGCTGTATGGCAACAACAATTAGCTACAAAAGCTAAGTAATCTCTGTTGTTCTAAGGCAAGGCAATTAATCATTAAATCTGAGTTGGAAAGGATCTTAAGTCATGCGGTGTAGCCCCTGCTATGCTTTGTTGTTTTGCTCCAGTTCCTGTTATTTGAGTGTTGTCAAGGCTGATTTTAAATACTCCAAGCACTGGAGCATCTCTCTTCCTCGGGAGATTTTTGTGTTGCTTAATAATTCTTACCCTTGAGTTTTCCCAGATACTTAGCCTGAATTCCCTCTTCTGGCTCATCTCCATGATTTATATCCAAGCACAGAATCTGGAATGGCTACTCTCCCCTCCCAGACTCAGAGGTGTATTTTTGGCTACTCACTCAGTCTGTTCAGTCACATTTTGCAGAGGTGAATCACTTCAGTTCCTCCACCAATCTGCTTCTACCCCACTGGCTTTGGTGCCTCTAGCTCAAACACTAGACACTCCATCTCGGGAGTGTGATGCCAGCAATCACAGCACGTAACAGCTCCCTAGAACAGAGAACCATTGCCTTTTTTTTTTTTCTAGGTTGCACTGTCATTTACATGGTTTTAGTGAGCTTTAAACTAATCCCTTCTTAAGCTGGTTTGGACTGTGGCAATTAAATGTAAGCTGCTACCTTTACTGATTAAAGTAGAAACCATACAGGCTGTCACATCCACCTTTCTGCTGCTCGTTGCACTTCTGAGACCTTCCCAGTTGCGGGAGGAGATCTTTTGGGAGTTTGATCTCCTGCTGCTTGTCCTCTGGCTTGCAGGCATTGAACTCCGTAGTTTATTCCCCACCCTTGTCTCTCCACAGCTGTTTTTACAAAGATTTGGGGATGTCTTTCTAGCCCTGCCACTATGGGACAATAGATTTTTCTCAGCAGGACACTAATACATGTAATTATAAATGTGAATGGAGTTTGTCTTGGCACAGATCTTTGTAGCAGTCAATTTATTTCTTTGGCTCAGCATTTAGCATGGTCTGGTTTGTGTTTCAGCTGGGTGACAAATGGGAGAACTCCTCCTGGGATTTTTCAAAGGAAGCAGGAGCTCAGGCAGCTTCTGCAGTTCAGGGCTGTCCACACTGCCTCAGCTGTAGGTGTCTCCTAGGGCAGGTTTGATCCACAGCAGGTGCCTGCTGAACTGTGTTCCTTAGACAGGACATCACTACGTGGGATGATGTGAGGAGAGCCTGAGCAGCACAGAAAAAAAGCCCAGAACTACCTTTTTCTGTGTTGTATTCTGACAGGGAGCTTTCACAAGGCTCCTGTTTGCTACAGCTCTCAGCCTGGGGAAAGTGGCAAATGAGGTTGCTCTCTGTGTTAGCAGAGATTAGTCAGTAGTGTGGCAAATGTGTGATAAAAGGCAATTCAGTTTAATGACACTGGTAATTAAGTCTTTGGTCAAAGTATCTTTTTTTACCTGCCCTGATGAGTCTGTAGCAGGGCTTTCTTCTTCCAGGAATCAACCCCCAGCATGTGTTCACTGTGTATCATTCACAAAGGTAAAGGCAGGAGGCTTGGGAGATGCTGCAGGCAGTGGACTTGCTTCAAGCTTCTAGGAAGTATTGGGGCTGAGATGGGACTGATAAAGGAGTCTGCGTGTTCAGGCATGGCTGAGAGCAGGGGGTGAAAATGAAGAATGGAGCCAGAGAATTACTGGATTGAGGTGACAGAGAGGGGTGATGGAGAAGCTGCTGTGCTGTATGACAGATGTGATGCTAGGTGTGTGCAGCCAGGAGGTAGGAACGTGCCTTGGAGGTGGAAGAATGAGGGGAGGGAGAGGCTGCAGGAGAGCAGAGGAGAGCCAGGCTGCAGGAGAGCAGAGGAGAGCCAGGCTGCTGGCTGTGAGCCCTGCCAGACAGTTGCCTCAGCAGCAGTGTGGTGAGGTGCTGAGAGGAGAAGACTGAGCAGCTTTTATTGAAAATGGAGTCAGCACGGAGGGATGGGACTGATCCTTGTGTTAAACCACCCAGAAGCTCAGGCGCTCTGACATCCAGAGCTGGTCCCTGCTCAGAGGGAGCACTCCAGGGTGCCTGGGCGGGCGATGAGGCTGCACAGAGTCATGGGATCCCTTTGGACTTCCAGCTGACAGAGATGCTTTAACCCCCCTGTTTCTTCTGTAATAGGTGGCTGTGAAGAACAACATTGATGTCTTTTACTTCAGCTGCCTCATTCCTCTCAATGTGCTTTTCGTAGAGGATGGCAAAATGGGTGAGTGCTTTTGGATCTGTGGTCAGCCTCCCTCAGCCAGGCCATGCTAGCAGTGCCCAGCTGGGTGCAGCTCTCCTGTGCTGGGATTCCCATGTGCTTGGCCATGATCTTCATCCTGGCACACCTCAGCACCCTGAACTGATCTGTAGTGTTCCGGTAACCTGGCCCTGTTGTCCTGCAACTCCCAATAGTTACCAGAACCCACGTCCTCTGCTCTGATTCTCTCTGCCAGACAAGGGGTAAATCTGTTCTCTTTGAGGCTGATCAGAGGGTTTTCTGTTGATTTTGTTTTGCTTTTGGGTTTGTTGGGTTTTCTTGGAGGGTTTGATACCCTCAGACTGGTCTAGGATTTGCTCCCATACCACTTTTACTGTAGCTCATGTCTTCCTGGTCACCTTTATTAAATTGCTGTTTGAACTGGCTGGGAAGTAGCTTGAGAAGCAGCTTTCACTATAATTTAATCCTGAATGTGTGGGTCTCCTTCTTTCTTGTCAAATCCTGCTTGTTCTTGGTTTGCAAACATCTCATAGGGTAAAGACACTCTCTGGTTTGGGAGCTCTAAAGTCCATCCAAGCTTTGCTGCTTTTACGAAGAGACTGAGGCTGTTATAGGAGCAAATCCTGGGTCTGACCACAGAAGGGCAAAACGTGACCAAAAGATCTTTTGTGTCTGTATCATTCTGTGGTGAATGAATGAATGCCCCTGTCCTGTGAGGGTCTAGGAATGCTGACTGTCTGTCTTGTTTCTAGAGCGCCAGGTCTTCCTCGCAACGTGGAAGGATATTCCAAATGAAAACGAGCTTCAGTTCCAGATTAAAGACTGTCACCTGAATGCTGGTAAGTAGCTTAATTCTACCATGCTGAGAGCGCTTCTGATCTCTGGTCACTAGACATCTCCCTATTAATAGCATCATCTGTGGCTAATGGATGGAGGGGTATTGCTCTTGTGAATGGAACAGCCATGGATCCTGGGGCTTGGTTCAAAAAATTTTAGCTGCATCCCCGTAAAAGCACATGTAAAATAACAGATTTTAGATTTTGCCTTTCTCTTTCTTCCTTTCATTGTGGACTTTATTGTGAATTGTATTCTTGTTTCTCCCTTATACTTCATTTCTCTCCAAAGCTGCTCTTTTAAGTAGAGCTGAATGTGGTGTTGGGGCTGTACAGCCATCCTGTCCTGCTGCTGCGTGTTCCAGGCAACTGTACCAGCCCTGACTTTAACCTTCTTCATAATCCTGGGCCAGTCACTTCACCTTTCAGCATCTGCTTTCTTCTTTCTCTTGTGAGGGAGTAACCCTGCCTGCCACTGTAAAATGTTTTGACATCTCTGGAGGACAGTCCATGCAAGGAGAGTTCTGGGCTGCTACTGTTTTGATGCATTTTGATCATACTCTGTCCCATTCAGTTCTGTGTTTAGTTGCCTAGTTGCCTCTGAGCATCCTACTTATACATATGACCTTACTGAAGGATGAGGGAGTGTAAAAAGTGGAATGGGGCCAGTGTAGCAGCTTTGCTCCTGTTCAAGAGGTTCTGGACAGAAGCCAAGTGGTTCTGCCGAAAGCTGCTGCGTTTCACAGGGGACAAGTGTGTCCCTACTGATTGCCAGCCCTGTAACCTCTTTATTCACTCCTGTCTGCCATTGCACAGTGACCACCCTCTTGCTTCAATTGCAGACACAAACCATGGGTCTCTTTGTACTCATAATTAGTACTGTTTTGGAATATAAAAGATGGAGCACACAAGAGGGGAAAAAATAGCAGCTGTTGGACACTATGACTTGATTTCACTGTCAGGTTTTAAATGAGAACAATCTCTGTGCCTCCCCAGCCCTCCCTCTGCCCCCAGCTGTGCTGGGCACAGCCTCTCCCAGGCCCTGCCCACTTTCCCCCCAGCCCTGCCTGCCCCTAAGGTCCCACATCCCCCAGCCCTGCCTGCCCCAACTGCACCATCCAGAGCTCTGTGCATCTCAAACCAAAACCACTGGTAACTTCTTGTGGTTGGTGTTGGGTGCTGGTGAGCAGAGGGTGTAGTTGAGGTGGGGGTGTGGCTGGGAAGATCCTGCAGGCCTAGCCCATGATTCCTTCTCCCTTCAGAAGAAAATGTTAGAGACTGTGGAGTGACAAGCAGTGCTCCCTGTTCAGGGAAGGCTGGCCAGCTCAAGACCAGGCCACTTGCCCAGGCCTGCTTGGTTTGGTGGTAGTTGGTGGAG
This sequence comes from Apus apus, assembly GCF_020740795.1. Classification (NCBI taxonomy): domain Eukaryota; kingdom Metazoa; phylum Chordata; class Aves; order Apodiformes; family Apodidae; genus Apus; species Apus apus. The sequence continues at coordinate 833,296 of NC_067299.1, read as the reverse complement.
AACACGTTACTAGCTTGCAGGGAGAGCAGGAGGATGCTGGGCAGTTTTCCTGCAGTGGCATCCAGAGCTATTGCCATGTGGGAAGAGACTCCTCTCGGGCCTGAGCAGAGCCCTGGGCGCAGTGCCTCTCCTGAGCTCGGGGTGTGCAGGACCTGCCAGCTTCTTTGGCTCATGCACGGGAGAAAGTGGGTCATGTCTCATGAACAGATTTCAAACAATTCTATCCACAGAAGCTTCTGGTTCTGTATTTCCATTCCTGACACCTCCCTCTTGTGACCCTCCTGGCCTTTTCCTTCCTTGACCACCTGGGCTCTGGCACTGAGCAGGCCAGTAGCTTGCAGGAGGGAAAATTAGGGAGATCTTGTGCTTGTCTTAGTGTTTTAACTACCAATGCAACCCTGACTCAGTCTGCTGCCCACCTTGGTTTCATCTAAGCAGTAGCTTCTCTGGTACAAAACATCCCAAGAGCATAAAATTTGTCATTACAAGGATCCGTCAGGCCCCAGACCTCATGGAGGGCAGGACTTCCAGCATCCGCAGGGATGGAGATGTCTCACAGTGTGACAAGTGGCTGGTGGCACACACCAGGGTGGAGGCAAAATAAGCAGGGTGTGCTCTGATGACAGCTGAATCCATCTCCCTGCTAGATGATACCAGAGCAAGGGTGTGTGTCTGGCCACGTGCTGCAGGAGGGTGATAGTCTTTCAAGATTCACAGTCTTGATCATTTAAATCCAGTGAAAATAGCCCTGTCTTAAGGCACCTCTTTTCTCATCCATGCCTGGAACAAGCCCAGCCACGCAGTGGTGAGACCCTCTTGGGGCTGGGAACACTGCACCATTCACACCTCAGTCTGACCCTGCCCACTGATGCCAGTTCAGCTGTGAGCTAAAAATGCCTCTGCCCCCCTGCCCTGCTCTGGCAGCACCAGCAGCCACTTCCCAGAGCCAGCAGCTGCAGCAGGTGTGGGACAGACAGAGAGGAGCTGCTGGGCTGGGCTGCTCACAAGGGTGGTCCCTGCTCCCTCCGTGCCTGGCTCTCCTCCTCCATGAGCCTTTGCTTCCCCCAGCTCAGATCGGTGCCCTCCCTGGCCAGGGGGCAGGGGGGGGTTATGTGCAGCCAGGCAGGAGGCCCTGCTGAGCAGCTCAATGGGGGGTGCTGGTTTTCATCAATGCAGAAACTGAAAATTTATTCTCTTTAAACTAAAGTGAAACGTGCTTGGAACGGGGATTTTTAGAGGACTGGGATTTTATCTGTCAGGAAAGCAGGCTGTGCGTTGTACATCCAGGGCATCTGGCTGGCTGGCACTGTGCAACAGTCACCTTGCAGCACCTCCTGTGTAAACTGCAGGCTTTTCCCCGGGTTATTTCTTTGTTCCTTCAAACAAAAAGGAGATAAACACAGTGAGACAGTGAAGAGGCTTCTGTGAGTCTGTGCTCCCAGGCCTTTGCGGGTATAAGATCCATCCTGTGCCCACGAGGTGAGCCAAACAGGATTGACTCGAGCTTTGATGGTTTGCAGCAGGGATGGCAGAAGCAGCTCCTGGCCCTGGCAGCTCAGCCCAGAACAGGGCACAGAGCAGGCAGAAAATGTTGGCTGCTGCAGGCAGCCCAAGGCTCAGCGAGCTGAAGCCTGGGATAAGGTGCCAGGCTGTGATGAAGAGCAGGGACCCTTGAGTGGCAGAGCGTGCCACTCTGATCGCTGTCTCCAGCATCTTTGTTTCAAGAACAGCCAAACAAATCTTGGACCCCTGAAGGTATTCCTAGGGTTGCCAGTGACTCAGAGAGATGAGTGCTTCATTCTGGGCCTGGAGCTCAGCAGGGAGAGCTGGCCCTGGCCTGAGGCTGTTCTTTAGGGCCAGAGCTACATGCCCTGGAGGAGCCAGTCTCCCTGGGGTTGAACCATGGGGCCACGGTGTCCTTAGGACGTGCGACACGTCTTGAGTTCACCAGAGCCCTTTCATGCATCTGCCCCTGAGGAAGGGGTTATGGAGAAAACCATGTTCAGGAGTACAACTTGTAATGAAAACACAAGGTCATGGTTATACCCCAGCATTCTCATCTCTTACGAATCTAGACTTAAATTAATTGATTTGGGTTTTTTTTAATTGAAATACTAGAATCCAGTGTGTGAAAATAGATTCGTAGGCTGCTATAGCTCAAATAATCTGGGTGCTGTTGGTGCAGCTGTGCCAGCTGAGGTTTCCCCTGCAGCAAAACGCACACTAAAGCTCAGTTGGGCTTGTTTACACTGGTTTTTCAACATGTGAAGTTTGATTCTATTTTAAAGGACCACTACATTAAGCTAAGAGATGCAAATCAGATTAGCTAAATGTTCTTCTTTTTAAAATCCTGCTTACCCAAACCTCCAGAGAGAAAGAAGACATGCTGACTTGCACATGGAGGTTGAATGCCATTAAATAGGAGACAATTAGTTGCTGTGCTGTTCAGGAGTTCTAGGCACTTTGGTTTTGCTTGCTTATTTCTGGGCCACAACTTGGTGTGAAACAGCAGCTGTAGCATTTGGGGCTGAATGTGGCTTTATTGGTACGCAGTGGTCAGTTCATGGGGTTTTTTTCCCCTGACTAATTTGCTAATGCTAGAACAAAGAGAAATTGGATTTTATAGCTGGAACAATGTAGGACCCATTTGTATGCAGGCTTCCCTGGTAAGGTATGTGCAAATCTAATAACCTGATATTTTATGATATTAGAGAGCCTGTGCCTATTACATGTCTTGGAAACAAATGTGCTGTCATAATAGTGACCCAAGTGCCTCCCTATGGGATCCAGGCAGATGCACTTGGTGTTTGGATGCACTTCTTGCCTGGATGATCAGAACCATTCAGGTGTTGCTAGATACAGCAGGAGGATGTTTTCAGCTACCACAGCACAAAATGTAGGGATCTAAATTTAACGTCCTGATAGTGTTCATTGCAAAATGCCATGAAGACCCAAGTTCAGAAAAGGCAGGTTGTTGGTGTAAATTCTGAGCTGTGCGTGCCCTTTCTGAGAACTCCTGTTGTGGCCAGTTGGTTGTCTTGGCTGTTTTGAGTTTGGAAATTAAATTCTGAAACTGTGTGGGTAGATTTAAGTGTGTCCTTTGCTTTAGCCAGAAGGAAAGTGCTGTTGGGAAGAATTGCATTATTTCAGTGAAAGGGAGGAGACCTTGACCAGCTGTTCTTTGCTGTGTGCCTGACTATGCTATTTAGTTGTTAAAAAAGGGGAAAAAAAGGAAAACAAACAAACAAAAAAAACCTTAAAGATTAACTGATGTCAGATGCTCCCCTGGCGTTGGTGGTGGGAAAATTTCTCTGTATCCATAGACTGTGCTTCAAGGGGATTTTGAGAATAAATATTGAGCCAAAAGGAAAAGCCCTGTGAAAAGTTGCACAGCAAGGTCAGGTGTAGACAGGGCTGGGGGGGCCCTGGGTTTGCAGGAGGGCTGGAGGGGCCTGGTTTGCAGTCCCTGGGACACAAGCACCCGGGCAGGAGGACTCAGCCCTCCTCCTGCCTGCACCAGGCACTGGCCAGGGCTCAGTGGGTGCTGTGCTCTGGCTCAGGATCCAGCAGCAGCTCAGGGCTGGGCTCATCTCTGCTCCCAGCAGATAGCTGCTTTTCCCCTTTTTTTCCACAGGCTGTGCAGTCACACGGCATTAGCCATCCTACCTTCAGCCAGGCACTGTTGCTTAGCAACTCTGCCTGATCTCCAAAATCCTGGTGCTCAGGAGCACGGGAAGGGATGGGAGCTGCTACCTGGGGGAGAGGGGGCAGCCCCCCCCCAGCCCCCAGATCTGTGCTGAGAGAGGGTCAGGAGGAGTCAGGCGAGCCAAGCACCCACACCCCAGCCTGCCCCCCGTTGCTCCCAGTGTCTGACTGAGACGGGATGGTTTGCAGGGTTTCTTGCACGTGTCAGGGGAGTAACTGAGGTCAAACAGGGAGGTGGAAAACAGGCCTTCCTAGAAGCTTGACCTGCCTCAGTTTCCCTCCCTCTACCCCCCTACATGAGAATCTGCCCTCAGCAGAGGCAGCAGCTGTTTAAATGGTCAAACCCCCCCATGTGTGCCCTCCCATGGGTGAAGGCTGTGGTGTGAGAGCAGCTGCCCTGTAGCCCCACCTTGCCCACCGTGCTCCCAGACTGGAGCACCCCAGGCAGCAGGAGCCCCCCACTCCTCTGCTGTCACACCATGGGATGGGGTAGCAGCCCCACTGCTGCCACAGTGACAGCTTCCTACCTGCCTCCAGCCCTGCATCCCTGCTCCCTGGAGAATGCCTTTGCTCTGAGAGCATCCCCTGGCAGGAGTAAAGATTGCTGGAGAAAGTCTGTCAAACCCTCACCAGCAGCTCCACTTCCAGCACACATGTCCAGAGGGGCTTCCAACCAGTGAGGTTTCACCTCAGTCTGTTGAAACTGGACAGACATTTAATACCAAGCCTCCTGTGAACAATGATGTGCTCTCTGGGCCAGTTCTCGTGTTTAGCACTATCCCTTTGCCAAACCCTGGAGGCTGCTCTCACTGCTGGGGGGCAGGAGGAGATGGGAGCTCAGGCCCCATCCCTGGTGGGTGATGTCCCTGCAGCTGGGGGCTCTCCCAGCCATGCTCCTGTTCCCTTAGTCTGGATGAGTTTGTACAGAGGAGAGTACAGGTTGGAGGAGGAGACAGAGGGAATGAGGGTTTTTTAGCAAAGGATCTCACTAGTTACTTATATCTGCCAGTTTCCATAGTAACTGGGGAAGAGAGGAAACCTAAATCTGAGTGTGTCTGGTAGCTGGATGCCTGAGCCCTCCCCAACCTGCACACAGCTGCTCTGAAGCCTGGGGAGCAAAGGGCCCTGGTGGACAAAGGGTTCCAACTGCCCGTGGAGCTCCTCCATGGGTCTGGTTGTCTCTGCTGCCCTGGGGAGAGGCAGCAGGTCCAGATCTCTGCAGCAGTGTATGGATTTGGGGCCTTTTCTTTACTGTTTTTCCCTTCCCTGGTTTCTGAACAGACTCAGCTGTCCCCTCTTTAATCCCTCTGCACCAGCTCAGACTTGTGTCCATTCTCAAATCCGATGCTGGCAGATCTCAGTGTCTGTAGTGTGGGGATGAGTTAGAGATGCATGGTCACCTCCTGCTCCTCGAAAGGGATCCCATGTTCCCAGGCTCTTGGTTTTCAGTGCAAATTGATTTAAGGCCACTTCTCTCCCTTGCTTTCTGTCAAAAGTGCCCAGCCTGCTGCTGATGGCCCAGCACAGGCAGGCAGAGAGCTTGAAGGAGTAAAACTTCTCCAGGAATGGGAATTTATTAGTGGTGCTTTTTGGGTGTGGAGTCCTTCTCTCTCAGCCTTCCACCCAAAGTGTGAATGTGACCCTTTTACTGGTGTCCAAAGGCTGAGGTTTGCCTTGCTTTGTGCTGAGAAACCCCTTGGCATCCAGAGGCTGCTGATTTGGGTCTTTGTGTTCTGCTGTTCTTGTTTCTCTGAAAGGTCCCTTAGAAATGCTGTGCATCATGGTTACATCCATACGGGTGTCCAGGTGAAATCACACATCTTCTGCCAGTGCTGAGGTTCTACAGGATCTTAAAGCTGTATCACAGCTCTGCCATGGCTGCAGGCAGATGTCTGTGGTTTTTTACACTTTCAAGTGATTGCTTTAAAAAAAGATTTTTATTGCCTTGTAGGATGTGGGTTTGGCCAGAGGTGTCTGTGGGGGGGGTGGGAAGCAGGAGGGAGCTGTGATGGCTGGGACAGGACCTCAGGACCAGGCACCCGAGTGAGCCTCAGGTGGTGATCTTTGTTCTCCACCTTCGTCTTCTGACTTGTGGCTGCCTCCAGGTCAGCCTGCCTGGGGCTTGTTGGGGTTTACAGACAGAGCAGAGTCCTCTCACCCTCTGAGCTGCACACTCCCCTGGGTAAAGGCAGGAAGGTCCTGAGTGACCCTGAGCGGCAAAAGCCCTGCAAGATGGGCACGTGCTTTGCAAGGGGTCACAGCCTGGAAGGGATGAGGTGGGTCCATGGAAGCAAGTTGGATTTTTTTTTTCTCTGTGTCATGTTTGTTTCTGTTCCCAAGGTAAACTCTGGGACACAATTCAGTATTTCCCTGTGCACTTGCATCCTGAGAACGCTCCTCTGGGCTCTCCTGTCTCTGCAGATGATAAGTCCGAATTAACAGTTGTCTTTTTCTTCCTTCTCTCTGAAGACACCGTCTCCAGCAAACTGCAGAACAATAACGTCTACACCATTGCCAAGAGGAACGTGGAGGGCCAGGACATGCTCTACCAGTCTCTGAAACTCACCAACGGCATCTGGATCTTGGCAGAGCTTCGCATCCAGCCGGGGAACCCCAACTACACGGTGAGGTGTCGGGCTGGGGTCCCCCTAACTCACCTCCCCCACAGAGCCATTTCTCCCTGCTAACAAGCTTGTCTGGGGGGTTTGTTTGAGGGGTTAAGAATGCCTGCTGAACTGGAAAAAGTGGGAAAAACCAGAACTGCACTGCTCTGCCTCCAGTGAGCTGAGATGGTGCCCACTCAGCAACGAGCAGTTCCTTGGCTGAGGTTACCCAGAGATAAAGCCAAGAGACATTAGCGTGAAGGTGCTGCCAGGAGGCCCTTCCCTCTCATAAACAAGGAGAAATGTGTGCAAGGAGAAATGTGTGTCCTGCCACATTCCTGCAGCAGAGACTGGCTGTCTGGGTGTCAGAGCCTCTTTGGCCTGGTGCTGGCACCAGCCTGTAGCTGGGGGAAGGTGCAGTCTGTCCTGCATCCTGCTCCCCTCTAGCCATTCTCTTTGTTCCCCTTCTGAGGACGTGTGTCTCTGAGAGTCCCAGTGTTAGAGGATTTATCTCCTGTTGGAAGCTGTTCAGGAGTTTCAAGAGTGTTGGAAGGTGATTTAAAGTGTTTGCACAGGGATTGATGCAGCAAGCCCAGTCTCAGCCTGACCCTTGCTTTAGAGAGGAGCAGCAGCCAAGTTTGTGTCCATCAGGACTGAGCAGCAGATCATTAGAAGCCCCTGGGCTCACAGCTGCGATTTACAACCTGAGGACAAGCAGGACCCATGTCTCAGGATTTGGGGCAGTGTCACTTTCTTTCAGGCCTGCAGAGGCACCTGTGTCTGTGTTAAGGAATTTGGGAACCCCAAAGTGGGTGTTTGCTTCCAGTCACCTCCTCCTGCTTGTAGCAGGCTCTGAAGGGCAGTTTGGTCTTGGTGACAAAGAAAGCAGAACCCAAAAGAGACACATTCTGGGCGACTGTTGTCAGCTGTGTCTGTAGCCTGTCCGGCCCAAGCTGCAGCTCAGACATTCCCAGTTGCCTTAGTGGAGATGGTAGAAAGCTTCTGGCTTCCCTTACACCACTAACCTCTCCTCTCCTCTCTGCAGCTCTCCCTGAAATGCCGAGCTCCCGAAGTGTCCCAGTACATCTACCAGGCCTACGATGCCATCTTGAAAAACTAACAGGAGCTCAGCCTGTGCCTTGCCCTGCGGAAGGAGCGGGGAGGAAGGTCCTCAGATCCTCCTTCACCCCTGGCGCGGGGAAGAGCCCTCCTGACTGGAAGCAGCTGTATTCATGTGTAGGATTGCAGTCAAAGGCACTGATTAAACAAGGTAGCAATTAGTATTCACGTGCTGATGATGATAGGGAACAAAACCCCTTTGATATTTTTAGCGTCCGTGGAGTTTGTAACCACTGCTTCGGTGACTCCCCCTCGCCCCTCACTCCTCCCCTCTCATGGGCTTCTCCATCTTGTGCCAATGCTCAGTGTTTTCTAAATGGCTTCAGGTGTAGCTACGGTTTTGTAAAGCACCACTCATTGAAAAACAAGCAACAACCACACGTTGGCTCATTAAAACAAGGCAAAAGTGTCGAAAACTTAACACTGCACTTTATATTTTTATACCTTTTTTTTATTTTTTTGAGTTTTTCTATTATAATTGGCTTAAAGGGAAGGCAGTTCCAAGGAGGTATTGGGAGCCCTGCAGGGATGCCAGGCTCCAGCAGGGTGAGCACAGCCTCGGGGAACTAGGGACAGAGCCATCATTTCAAGTCCCTGGAGGTGCATGGAGCCCTAAAGAGAGGGGTTTTTATTACACTTGTGTTGCCAGTCTCAGCTCTGCTTTTGATGGTGTGTTTTCACTCCAGCCACCTCCCTGACTTGTTAGCTGCTAAGTGAAGAAGTGAGGCTGCTCTTGCTTGGGGAGCAGTTGCAGACCTAGATTGGTGATGGGACAGCAAAAGGCTCTTGCCACAGCTCCAGGTGTGGTCTCTGCATCCTCACCAAACCACAGCCCCTCTTTTTCATGTTCTTTCTGTGCCTGCTACGGCCAAACTGCCTTCTTGGCCATCCCCTCAGCTGTGCCACCTTCACCCAGCGCTCTGCTGTCCAGGCAATCCCCAGGGAATGCAGTGGTAAATCATTTTGGAGAGGGGCTGCTGCTGGCAGTGTCCCAGGGAGCGAAGCAGCTCTCCCTGTTCCCCTGCTGTCCCCCAAGCCCAGGCTGTGCCACAGTGGGGGAGGGTTTGGGCTTGGTGGTGTTTGCACCCTGGCTGCCCAGGGGTTTCAGGTTGACCTGAGAGTTGAGCAGATTGTGGAAGTGTTTCTTCCACTGACAGGTTGGCTCCTTGTGCCTACAGGCACAGGGTAACAAGGGCCAGTCGAGTTCCTGCTCTCACCTCTGTCCCGAGCAGCCCCGTGCCCTGGTCCCCCTTTTCCTACCCATCCTTAGGGCCAAGGCTGATTCCCTTTCCAGTCCATGGCTGTGAACTTGCCACATTGCAACCACTAAGTGCTGTGAAAACAGCAGTGGAAGCAAAGCCTCTTGCATGTCCTTGCTCCATCCATAGCTTGTCCTGCTTAAACCAAGCCACTAACCAGAACAGCTTTGCCCTGCCCAGCATGCTTTGATGGCTCTTGTGCATAGCAACCCCCATGTTGTCTTTTTAGATGCCAGATTTAAAGTCAGTGAATGTTTTGTGGTGGGAGCTGGTTCACCAGGGCTTTGGCACTGTCTGCAACCATCAAGTGTCCTGGAAGAGACTCCAGCATGGCATGGGAGCCACAGGACCCTGAGGAAGGTGGTTCTCTAGAGTAGGAACCCCTGGATGTGCTCTGGCTGGGGAAAAAGTGGAGCAGAGCTGGGGCAATCCAGCCCTTGAGCCCTGTCCACATGTGCTGGGAGGTGATTTGCTCCAAGCACTGCAGAGCCAACAAAAATCATTAACAGAGCAATTAAGGAAGCACTCGTGGCACTGAGTGCCATGCTGTGTTGGGCAGGGAGGAGATGGCAGAGGGTGAGGAGCAAACACTTAAGCCTCCCTCCACTAACCCACCAGTGTAGCTTCAACATGGGGAAGGGGTGCTGAACACCCCTTTCTCTTGCCAGATTTTTTCCCAGCTCCTCAGGCCTGTGGGTGCCTGTGCTGTGAGCAGAGCCCAGCTCCCCCAGGGCTGTTCCCTCCCACTTGCTCCAGTGTTCACCATGTCTTCGTGTTGCTCTCCAGGCTTTACCTTCCCTCCCTTGTCAATAAACTCATCTCCACCACGCTCTGGCTGTGTGTGGCTCTGTGGGGCTGGGGAGAGGATCCTGTTCCCCTGTTCTTAGCTCTGTCAGCAGGAGCAGGCAGGGCTGGAGGCTGAATTTGGTGGGAAGGAGGCTGTTTGCTCACTGGGAGCCCTTTGTCCTTTCCACCAGCCTCTGCTCTACAGCGAAGACCCCCCCAAAGTAGGGGATTGCTTGGGGAGGAGGTGGCAACATCCTTGGTCTTCTACCTCTGGCTGCTGCTCCATTCTCATCTCCAAGGGCAGCACAGGAAGGAAGAGCCTGTGGTGAAGAGCAGGAGGAAGATGGATGTCCCCTTCTTGTGAGGTCCTGCCTTTCTTGGCATCACATGAGGCTCAGGTAGAGTGACCTGCTTTCCCTGCAAGGAAATGATGGGAATCAGTGATGATTTCCAATCAGTCTGGACCAGTGCTGGGATCTTCCAGAGGGCTTTGCCATCTCCTGTTCTGTTGGAGACAGGGACCTGGGGTGGCAGGTACTGGATCAGCTGCAGTGCCCTGTACAGGGATGTTTTTGTGTTGCAGCCTGGTGTGTGTCTAGTAGCAGCAGTGACAGGCTGCTTTGAGGTCACTGGTGTTGCTGTTGTGTCCCTTCGTGCATCCCTGCTGTGCCTGGGACGGGATACCAGCCCAGTTGCTGGGGATGGGCTGGGATGGTTGTTTCCTTCTATGGGTCTGTTCCTGCCATGGTGCTGGAGATGAGCCTGGGGCAGCATTTATCCCAGAAGGAACAAAAGGTGCTGCAGGATGCTGGGGCCTCTGCCAGGTCGGCCACCACGTGCTTCGTGTCCCGCGGTAAAAGAAAAGGTTTCTCCCTCCCCCCCCTACTGCAAAGGTCTCCTTGGGGAGAAATTGGTCTTTCCTGCTGCTCTGGATTTGCAGGCACACTTAAGTCCTGTAAATGGGGACATGCCACCCCCAGGCCATGATGTACCTTGCAAACTGGGTTTGCTTCATTAGCGTCATTAGCCTTGGCAGCATGGGTGATGCTCCAGGATGGTCCCCACAGCCTTCCCCCTTCCTGAGGCTCGTGCTGTGGGGCAGGGAACCTCCCAGGTTGTTCCTTCCAGCTCTGGCTGGAGATGGGGCCAGCCCTGGTGTGCTGGGTGGGCTCCCCAAAGCCCCTGCTGCTTCTGCTGGCCTCACACGCATCCTGCCCAGTGCCAGTGTGTGTGCCAAGGGCTGGCATCAGGTCCTGGCAGGGCCCTGGGCACAGGGAGAGGCAGGGACTTGCCCGAGGATTCTGGCAGAAGTGGTAACTGATCAACAGCCCCCTGAGCCATCAGCCCTGCCTGTCCCTGCTGCTGCCTCCATGCCAGGGCACGGCAGCTCTTTGACAGGTGATTTTAGGTTTGTGTCACTGCTGAGGCTGGGATCAACCTCCCAGCCTTTGGGGACGTGCCAGGATCCAGCCCCCCCCTCCCTCCCCCCTCCCTCGTATATTAAGTTTCACAAATAAAACTGCAAGAGCATCTCAGAGGCAACTGCTAAAAATAGCCCCGAGGCTGGAGCCTGGATTGTGCAGGCGAGTTGATGTGCAGCCGGGATCGATCCCCTCTCCCAGAAATATTTCAGGGCTGCTCTGTGGTGATGTGGGGAACTGGAGCTGGGGGGGCTGCAGGAGAAGAGCAGCATCCAGGGCTGGTGATAACCCCCAGGGACACATACATATTTCCCTAGGAGGGAGCCTCGGGCAGCTCTGCAGGGAAACAAGTCCCAAATCTCTGAAAGCCCCTGGGGTAAAGTGGGACAGGGAAAAGGGGCTCGGGCACCTTTGCCCTGATCTCAGCCCCAGCCTCAGAGCAGGGTGGCATGAAGGCTGCCCTGCCCTTGTCCCCCCTGAGCCATGGGGCTGTGTCTGCCATCCCCTTTTCCCCCAGGAAGGATATGGCAATGTGTTTCCACTTGTTTCCACTTCCTCCTCACCCTGGAGAGGAGCCCCTGGAGACAATGCTCTTCCCAGCCAAAGGTGCAGAGAAAGCTGAGCCAGGCCACGCTGTGGCCGGTTTTTGGGCTCAGCCAAGCCTGTGTGATTGCAGCCAGATCAACGGGGGCAAGCTGGTGCTCGCTGGTGTCACAGTGAGCTGGAGCAGGGTGCAGGGACTGCAAGGAGCAGAGGTGTGGGGGCTTCATCAGACACGTGTCGCGGGGGCCTGGACTGCGCGCCCAGGAGTTCCGACCAGCATCCTCCTCCATCCTGCACACAGGTAAGTGTGAGGTGTCCCAAAACCACGGGTGCTGGAACAAAAACACAGGCTGGCACCACCCCCAACTGGTGACACCCCCGTGACAGCGGGCACCGAGAAACCCCCAGCCTGGCCAGTTGCACCAGGGGTTTGCACAGCCAGCAGGTGAAGGGATGTGCCCAAGAGCACAGTGAGCTGCAGCGGAGGAGGAGGAAGGGCTCCCCTGGGAGGGGTCCTACCGACCACAGGGGTCTGGTCCCTGGGGACTCCCACAGGGTGGGCATGAGGGCACAGACCCTGCTGGGAGCCAGGGAGGGAAGAGGTGATGGTGTCGCACCCAGCACACTGCAGGGGGGACATGGAAGGATCTTTTCCCATCGGCACCTCCCCAGAGCCTCGGGAGAAGCCGGTGTCCCTCCTACGACTCGGTCTGGCCATTCCCTACCTCCTTTCCTGGGCGCTGCCTGCATCTTTCCTTGGGTATCTCCTACAACCCTCCCCGGGCATCCCCTGCATCCCCGCTTGGGCAGAACCTCCTTCCCTCCCCGGGCGCTGCCTGCATCATTCCCGGGCATCACTGCCTGCATCTTTCCCTGAGCAGAGCCTCCCCTCCTCCCTGCGTTCCTCCCTCCCTCCCCAGGCACTGCCTGCCTCCCCGCCTGGGCACTCCTCGCGTCCCCCCGGGCGCTGCCTGCCTCCATCCCCGGCCACCGCCGGCCCTCCCGGCCGGGCTCCGCGACCCAGCGGCCCGTGGCTCCCCCGCCCGGTGCCCCCCGGTGCCCCCCGCCCCTCGGAACCGCCGCGCCGGGGAGGGCCGGGCCGGGCTCTGCAGCGGGGCCGCCCGCCCCGCTCCGGGCTCGCCGCATGGCTCCGCCGCCCGCCGGGAATCCGCCGGCCCGGGCCGCCGCTGCCAGGTAGGGGGGCCCGGCGGGGAAGGGGGGAACGGGAGGGAAAGTTGCCGCTGGGCAGAGCTGGCGGGGGGCAGCAGGGCCGGGGGGTCCCCCGCGAAAGTTGATGGCTGATGCTCCCCGTTCCCCCCCTCGCCCCACCGGGCTCGAGGGGTGCGTGTGTCCCCTCGGCAGCCCCCGACCTCCTCCAGCCCCGCCGGGGATGCTGAGCTGCCCGCCGCGGTGAGAGCATCCCCCGGGAGGGGTGCGGGGTGAGGGATGAGGGATGCAGGGTGAGGGGTGCGAGGTGCGGGAGGCTGCGGGTGGCAGGGGGGCTGGGGGCAGGTGGCCAAGGTCGTGGCAGGGGCCACGTTCCCGGGAGCAGCCGACGAGCCTTCCCCCGGCCCTGCAAGCCGCTGAGCTCGGCCTTGGGCTGGTCTCCTGGCGCCCCCGTGCTGGTCCCCGCTCCACCGCCCCACCGCGGGGCCACCCCTGCTGCATCCCCCCCTCTCTGCCTCAGTTTCCCCTGGCCCGCTGGTCCCAGGAGCCCTCAGACCGGCCTCCGGCGCTGCGGGGTGCAAGCCCCCCTCTGGGCCAGTGTGCCCCGAGTGGGATGGGGTCTGTGAGGTGGCAAGGCAGGGCTCAGCCTGTTCCACCATTCAGGGCAGCCCTCCAAGTGCTGGGTCTCTGACTGTGTCACCCCATCACCCTCTGGCCCTACAGAGGAGCTGGAGTTGCTTCTGTGAGGGGGGAAGGGTTTGTGGGGATGGGGCTGTCCCTGCAGTGGTCCCCCAGGACTTGCAAGGACAGTGCTTGCTGCTGGCAGAGGGCTGGGTGTGGGGGCTCCTGCACCCCCTGTTTCCCTGCATGCTCCTGCTGCTAGGCCTGGGGCAAGTGGGTCCCCAGGAGCAGTTGGCAACCCCAGGGACAGTTCCAGCAGCACAGTTTGCCATGTCCCCCAGCCCTGGGCACAAACCCACCCTGCTGCACTGGGGCTGGGTCAGGCCCTTCTGAAGGTCCCTGGCCCCAGTGCCAGGAGGGTGAGGATGGGGTGAGCCATGGCCCAGCCCAGGGGACCAGAGGAAGCACAGGTTCCCTCAGCACCCCACAGCAGGGACCCCCATGGCCGGGGTCTCCTCAGGGCAAATAACCCCCATAAAAACCAGCAGGACATGGTGGTTTGAACCTACCACTTTCTGTCAGCTCAGGGACTGCTGCCCAGTGCTTTGGGGTTGGTTTTTAGGGTGAACAGAGCAGAGCATCCCAAACTGGTTAAAAGCATCCGCACTTTGGGATAAGGCACAAGCTGCTTCCCAGCAATGGGAGTGAGCAGAAGCAGGACTCAGCTCCTCACCCTTGCTGTTCCCATCGCAGTTCCTGGTCAGGAACCCAGTGCCAGTGGGTGTTATCACCCCTTGTCCCCCTGCACACAAGGCCCTGCTCCAGGCCCCCCCCCGGCCTCACCACATGCACCAGCAGCTTGTGGGCTCACCCCGTCAGCTGGCTTGGAAATTAGCCTACATCAAGTTAATTGCCAAACTGCTCAAAGCCTGAAATTAAACATTAAAGCTGTCGCTCACAGGCACAGAGCAATGAGCAATCTCCCCCCCACCCCAGCAAAAGGCAATTCTGGCTGTCCAAGCAGAGGGAAGATGGATTCCCTGGATTGGGGTGGCAGCAGAATGGAGCAGCTGGTGATGGTCCCTGCTGGTGCTATGGGACGAGTCCCCAGCACAGCCCAGGACCCTTCTGCTGCCAGACTAACCCTGAGCCACAGGCAATGCCTTACCCAGAGGTTTCCTTCCTCTGGTACCTAGAAGGGCTGAGTTTGCCTGCAAGAACCTTCCCAGGATAAATTTTGCAGAAATCCTGGCTCTCCACAGCTCTGCAGGGTGGGAGCCTGCGAGGGGGTCAGTGCCGAGGTCCCTGCTGGGGATGTCACCCAGCCCTGAGGGATGCTCCTGCTCCCTGGGGACAGGCATAACCCTTTTTCCATGGGTTCCTCCTTGGAAAAAACATCTCCTGAAGCAATAATGGGGATCTGCCAGGGTGTCTCCAGGATCTAACCAGCTTCTCCTTGTCCTTGCAGTAATGGGCTGTCCCGGAGGGGAAATGCATCCTGAATGGGGCTGAGGCCTCCTGCGTGGGAATATGCATCCTCGGGGCCGCGGGGGCAGCAGCAGGGCAGCGGCCGGCGGGGATGGTGGCGACCGTCAAGATCGCTGTGCTGGGAGCCCAGGGCGTGGGCAAGAGCGCCATAGTCCGGCAGTTCCTCTACAACGAGTTCAGCGAGGTCTGTGTGCCCACCACGTCCCGCCGCGTCTACCTGCCCGCCGTCGTCATGAACGGCCACGTCCACGACCTGCAGATCATGGACTTTCCCCCCATCACCGCCTTCCCCGTCAACACCCTGCAGGTAGGGGTGCACCCGGCGCCCTGCCGTGGGACCCCCACGCTGGGTGGGGTTCTTGGGTGATGGTGGTGGGGTTTCACTGTGTGACCCTGAGGGGTCCCAGTTCCTCCTCTTCCGGGAATGCTTCTCCCTCCACATCGGGATTTGTTGGCCAAAAGCCAGTGCAAGGGGTCGTGTCCTTCTGGTTACTGGCTGAGTGGGCCCAGGACAAAGTGTGTTTTGCAGCTTTTTCACCTAAAATGATGATAAATGTGGGAAGGATGGTGTCCCACTCTGAAGACCTTGGCTCTGGTGATGCCCACTGCCCCATCCAGCTGGGCAGTGGATCCCAGAGCACTGGGATCAGATTCCATTGCTGTCAGAGCCAGGGCCAGCAAAGGGCTGGGGGAGCATGGCCACTGCATTTGGGTGAAAATCTGGGGTTCCTGGAGAGCCAGATCCTAGTGTACCCACTGGCTGAGTCTGGAGCTGCTTGTCCCCTCCTGGGATGACTGTCACCCCTCAGCATTGCCTGGGCTTGTCCCCAGAGCACTGAGCCCACCGGCTCCTCCTCAGTGTGCTCAGGCACTGCCAGAGCAGCCCCAGAGGCAGCGTGGGGCTGCAAAGCCTTGTCCTCAGTGCCCATTGCTTATGGGGTTAATGGGGAAATAGGGGTTTTTAAGCTCATGCTGTGGCCCCATCCTGGAGTCACAACTTGTGCCAACACCGCAGAGAAAGGGGCTGGGGGTGCCCCCATGGCCACAGCTGTGCTGAGGGGCAATGCCACCTGTGGCAGCACCTCTGTGGGAGCTGGGGTCTGTTGTATATTTCATCAATGTAATTATATTGCTCCTGTGTGTGACAGGTGCCTTGTAGTGCTCCATGTGTCCCCTGAGCCACCAGGCAGGAGGCGAAGTGAGCAATCTGGGGTGAGGAAGGAATTTAAAAATTAATCAGCATGTGCAGGGAAGGAAAGGTCAGAAGGAGACACAGCCTGAAGGAGCAAAGAGTGATGCATGGACATGGCAGCCAAAGCTGACACGCTCCATTAGATGCTTTGGGGAACACGTGGAGGTTTCCAGGGAAGAGAGGATGGTCAGAGAGATGGCTCTGAGAGGAGAGGAGAGGATCGTGGTGGAGGACAAGGCTCTATCTGCTGGGAAGCACCTCTGGCTCTGCTCCGTGCTTGGGAACAGCAGCCCTGTAGTGGTATCCTGGGGAGGAGTGGGAGATGGTGGCTCCTTGCCCCTCTCCTGCATGGGGCCAGGCGGGAGGCTCAGTGTGAGCCTCCTCCAGCTTGGAGCAAGTGGCACCCCAGCGTGGTGGAATAAGCTGCAATGTATTCATGTCCCAGATGTAGCAGGACTCAGAGTAACTTGAGCCACCGCTCCCACACCGGGAGCCACACACCACCTCCTCCCCTCCGTGGGCGGAGCGGGGCTGGGGCTGCTCCTTCCCCTGCTGCGCTCTGCGATGGAGATGAACCCGCACCCCAAAACTCCCCTTTCCCCCGTTCTCTTCAGCCTAAGGTCTCATTGTTTTGTCTCATTCCGATGATAACCGCAGGACAGGATGATTCACGGCACTGGAGAGGTTTGTGGAGAAGTCCTGCCCTTCTCCCTCGGGGCATCTTTCCCCTCTCCCGGGTGCTCAGGGGGGCTGCGGTGCAGGGGCTGCCATTCCTGGTGGCACTGCTGGTGGGAAAGGCGGCTGGAAGTGGGACAGATTGTCACTCCTATGGCATGAGAAAAAATAATCCTGTTATTCCTGGAAACTCAAAGCTTTCCTAACAACATGCACTCCTTACAGCTCCACATGTTGTCTGTGGAGAGATCACCCCTGACTGCATCTGCCCCAGCTCCTGATCTTCCTGTCACAAGCTCCACTCCCGAGCAGCTGCTGCTCCTCTCCTTTCCCTGTGTCCCCTCCAAACAGCGCTTCAGTCACCTTCCCCCTCTGACCCATGGAGCTGCTGGTCCATCACCCCAGCCCCAGGGAGATGGGGCATCCTCCTCACCTGCCCTGCCCAAAAAAACAGGGTGCATCACTAATTAACAAGCCTGCAGCCCTTTTGTCACCTGCTGGTGTGGCAGAGCCCTGGGTGTGCCCGGCTGGGCAGTGTGGAGCCCCCCGGGCACGGCGGTGGGGCCAGGATTGACCCCCCTCTGCACCTTGCAGGAGTGGGCAGACGTGTGTTGCAGGGGGCTCCGGAGCGTCCATGCCTACATCCTGGTCTATGACATCTGTTGCTTTGACAGCTTCGAGTACATCAAAACCATCCGCCAGCAGATCCTGGAAACGAGGTAGGGAGCACACGGATGGTGGGTGCATCCCCCAGGGCTCCTGAGGGGGCGGTGCGGTTGTCCCAGCGCTCCCCTGCTCTTGGCGTTGGAGATGATATTAGAGACCGGGATAAAGCCCCTTGGCAGGGCTGGGAGGCCAAAAGCAAAACTGGACCAGAGAGGAGGAGAAGGCTCAAGACTCTGGACAGGTGTCTCCTGTAGGCAAGGGCAGCATTCCCTGGGACAGCAACTGGGGCTGACACGGTGGGGAGGGCTGGCCAGAAAGAGGGACAAGGGGACAGGCCAAGAGGAGGCACAACCCTCTTGGCAAGGCAAAGCCAAGAGCAGGTTTGGGACTGGTTGGGATCCATGGGCTGATCTCTGGTTGTGCTGTGCCCCATCCCCTTCTGTCCTCCCTCACCACCTCTCCTCCCCAGGGTCATTGGCACTTCAGAGACGCCCATCATCATCGTGGGCAACAAGAGGGACCTGCAGCGGGGCCGGGTGATCCCGCGCTGGAACGTCTCCAACCTGGTGAAGAAGACGTGGAAGTGCGGCTACATCGAGTGCTCGGCCAAGTACAACTGGCACATCCTGCTGCTCTTCAGTGAGCTCCTGAAGAGCGTGGGCTGTGCCCGCTGCAAGCACGTCCACACCACCATCCGCTTCCAGGGCGCCCTGCGCAGGAACCGATGCACCATCATGTGAGCCCCCCAACCCTGATGGACCCCCCGGCTGTGTCCCCACAGCCACCCGTCCTCGGGGACCACTGGCCTCACTGTGGGGGTGATGTGGTGGGGGGAGCTGTACCAGAGGCACCTCGGGGTTTGCTTCCCTGCCAGCGCTGGCACCCTGCGGTGACATTTGGGGACAGAGGACCTTGGGTGCAAGGCAGGGTGATGTGGTGGCCACTCAAGCGGGTGGGTGGCTGGGCTGCTTGGAGGTAGCGAGGAGTGAGGAAGGACCCTGAGCCCTTCCTGAGCCTCCAGCACTTGGGGCCAAAGGTCTCCTGGGGAGCTGGTGTTTCTGTTGTGCCCAGACCACTGCGTGGCACTGGAGGGGTGGAGCAGGTGCTGCAGGTGGTGCCCAGATGTTGACTAATGGGTCTGTCCTTGCCCGGCTCCTGCCCCAGCATTGCAGAGCAACACTTGCTGCTGCCCCCCTGTCACCCATCCCTGGAAGAAACTGACCCAGTGCCTGTGTCCTGAAGCTGAGGGTGGCTCCATCCCTGGGACACAGTGGAGGTTAGAGCCCCATTTTCCTCCCTGCAGAGCTGGGGTTTCTCCCCACTGAGGGCAGAGCAGCCTCCAGCAAGAGGGCTCTGTTTTGGCTCAGTTGGGTCAGGTTTCCATACAGAATTTTAGATGAGAGCAAGAAAGCAGGGGGAAAAATTAAAAGACCCCATCCTGCCCCTAACATCCTGGGTCCCAGGTGCTGCTTCCCCAGGGCTTCAAGTTCCCTTTCTGCCCTGGTTCAGCCAAGGAAGGCTTCTCCTCCCCCACCAGCCTGTGGAACACCAAATATCTTGACACACTCCTTGCTGGGCAGCTCACCCCATGCTACCTCGTGTCCTGGGCTCAGCAGGCTCTGCACGGCCCCCTCAGCCCCCAGGGGCCCCCCGGGCAGGCAGGCAGCCCCCCATGCCATCACACCCCACTGGCAGTACCACCAGGTGGGTCTGACCACAGTGGGCTTTCTCCCAGTGACAACTGCCTCCGTCCAGGTGACATGGTGGCACTGGGAAGGCAGCCTCCGAAGCAATAGGGAGCTGGAGTTGCATTTCCAGTTGCATTCTTGTTTTATTTTCCTTTAACTCTGCAATTTCCCAGTAGGAAAGTGTGTCCCTCATTAATTTATTTAGTAATTAATCTTTTGTCTTGTTTTCACCCCAGCCTTGCAGCTCACCCACACAATGTCCTGCAGAGTAGGTGACAAAGTGCAGCTCCTGGTAGGAAGCAGCCTTGGGGCGGTGAGCAAGGGCCCCAGGGGGTCATGGTTCCTTCTCAGCTGCTCCCTGTGGGACACTTGGTAACTGTCCTTGCCCCCCGAGGCAGGATCTGGGGCTGGTCCATCCTCTGGCAAACCCATCTCTGTGGTTCCTCACCCCTCCCCAGCCAGGTTTCCACCCCATGGAGCCCCGTGCTGCTCTGGTAACGCTCTGATCAGAGCAGGTCCCAGTGCCTCCGGCACAGAGTGTTTCACCACCCCATCCCTGCTGCCAGGCCGGTGCCACGGGGCTGGGGTCGTCCTGCTCCTCCCTTCCAACCCCCAGCAGCTGCCTTGGGAACCAGACCCCGTTCCCCTTGCTCAAAAAAAGAAAAAAAAAAGAAAAGAAAAAAAAGAGAAATGGCAATGGGGAGACACGGGGCCATCCCGGGCAGCTGCGAGAGCAGCAGGCAGTGGCACTTGTCACCATCCCTTGCCTTCATGGCAAACCTACTGGTCCCCCCAGCCCCCTATTACCAGGATTTGTTAATAGCAGTAAGTCCAGGTGATGGGTCTCTGGCTAGCTTTATCCCCCCAAATTCTTTGAGAAGGAACCTCTTGGTAAATGCTAATAATAAAGCATTTATAAAGTGCTCCGACGTACACATATCAACAACTAAGCCAATACATTGTTACACCCCTGTAGCCTGTGGTTTATAGCACAATTAGTTACAGGTTTTTATAGCTTCTATTTAGTATTTTGAAAAAACAAACAACAAAGGTTATAAATATAATTGTTATATTCTATTGTACTTTATAGACAGAGAAAGTTACATTAGTAACAGTAACTCTCACTGCTTTGACAGCGTTTCCCAGCTCCCAAGAAAATGAGGGCTACAAAGAGCTACTTTCCCACGAGCCCAGGAGGGGGGGTGGGGATGGCACCCGTGGGGTGCAGGCAGGGAAGTGGGGTGGGGGTGACAAGCGCCTTCCCCCTACTTGCACCCTTAGTACAAAGTGTTACAGCTTGCCCAACACCACCCCGGTCCTGCTAAAACTGACCTGCTCCTGAGCCTGGCAGAGGCTGAGGGTGTCCCCACTGCTGTCCCAGGGCAGTGCCAGGTTTCTGTCTCCCCGTGTGTGCGGTGCCTCAGGAGGTGATGCCTGGGCTTGGTGCAGCCCCAGCAAGGATGCTTCCCTCTCCTGCTGCCCCAGTGAGCCTCCTGGTTGCCTGGACTTGGCTTTCCTTTCCTCCATGGACTTATCAGAGATTCCTGAGGTGTCTACACCACCTGTAACACCCTGCACCCCTTCCTTTGAAATCGAATTAAAAATCAGGTCTGTCCCCTTGTTCAGTACCCGCCTGGCTGCTCCTTGCCCTCGGTGCCGGGTTGCTCGCCGCTCTTGGAGCCCTTCTGCAGGGGATGGGCCAGGGTGGGGCAGTTGGTTTGTCCACTGCAAAAAGAGTATTTTTGCGAAGAGGTTTTGTGTCCACAGGGCCCTTGCTGTGTCTTCATGGGGATGTGGGTCTGGCTTCATCCTCTCTTTGAAGACAGGGCTCTTCTGGCCCCCAGGGGACTCGAGGGGACTCTTGCTGTGCACAGACAGCAGCACAGCAGCATCAATCCCCTTCACCAGCCGTGACCCCCCCATCAGGATTATCCTCTCCCTCCCACCCGCACAGAAAAGATGCCAGAACAGGAGCTTTGGTTTGTCTCTTGCACAGACAAGGCGGGTCTGTGGCTGCAGCCCCGGGGGGTGGTGGAGCCTCGGTGACATCCCTCACCTCAACCAGCACTGCCAGGGGTCCGCTGACCCCACAGCTCTCACACCTTCACCCCTAAGGAAGCCCGTGGGGCTCAGTGAGGGTCACCTCCTGTGACCTGCCCCGACCCAAGCCACCACTGAAGACCCATGCAGATAGTTATTCCCGTTGCACTGACGGGGCAGGCGGAAGTACCAGGTGCTTTGCACAGTTGGCTGCCAGGCAGGGGGTGTCCCTGCTCCAGGGGTGTCCTGTGGGGGCAGCTACCCCCCCTTTTCCCTGCACAAAGTGCCCCATTCTCTCAACTGGGGGCTGGATTTCTCCACCCAAATCAATCCAAAAAAACCCGCGAAACTCCCATGGGAAGGAGGGCGTGTAGCTCCAAAAAGTAATGGGGGGGGGGATATCCCCCCATGATAGCAGATCCATCCCCCTGCCCACGCCAGCCCCCCAGCTCTGGCTTCAGCATCGCCCCCCTCAGATGAGGGAGGGGTCCCCGGGCTGGGGGTCAGACCCACGCCTCCTCATCCTCAGTCAGCCCTGCCCCGCTGTGTGCCGGGGGGGGCTTGGCCGCAGGGTGGGGGTCCCCGGGCAGGGGGTGGCGGGGGGGCCCCGGGGGGCGGTGCTGGCGGCGGGGGGCAGCCGGGCGCTGCCCCAGGGGGGTGGGGATGCGCGAGGGTCTCTTGCCTGGCCTGTGGTCCCGCCGGGGACGCACTTTGGGCCGCAGCTTCAGCTTGTAGATGGAGGGCACACGCTCGGGCTTCTTCAGGCACCGCCGGGGCTTGGGGACGCTGCTGGTCCTGCCCCCCGCCGGGCTCTGGCCCCCTGCTCCTGGCACAGCCCCCTCCTCACCAGCTGGGAGGGTGGTGGGCTGTGGGGCAGGTGGCTGGGGGGTTTTGGGGACCCAGCTCCCCAGATCTACAGGGTGCAGGGGCTTTCGCCCATGGGAGAGCTCCTCCACCACCCTGTCATAGCCGGGGGGCTGCGTGTGCCCCCAGCACCCCTGGAGACCCTCGCTCCCCCCACCAGGGCCACAGGCTCCCGCCAGTTCGTTGACTGGCATGCTGAGTCCTTCAGTGCTGGGGGGTGAGTGGCACTGCTGGGTCCCCTGGGGACCTCCCCCAGCAGCACAGAGCTTGCACCCCTCTGCAAACTGGCCCAGAGGGGTGGGGGGCCGGCAGACGGCCGGGCTGGCTTTAGGGGGTGGTTTAAGGCTGCTGTTCTGTTTCAGAGGCCGGCTGGAGGGATTTTGGGGTGGGGGTGGTTGGCCCTGGCCAAGGGCTCCTCGTCTCCCCTCCCGTGGGTTTTTCTGGCTCTGTGACTCTCCCTGCACATCCTGCTGTGGGGAGGGGGCACAGACCTTGATGGGGCTGGGGGCACGGGGTGTCACCATGGTGGGGACCCCCCCTGCCTGCAGCCTGGCAGCTCCCACAGATGATTTGCTTCCTTGCTGGGTGCTTTTTGGAGGTACTGGTGCCAGCCGGTTGCTGGGTGCCATGGACCTGCCCCGTGCTGGTGTCGTGGGGTTTTTCCCCGGGGTGGGCCCACGCGGCATCTTGGGGACCCCCACACTGTCCTGTGTGCTGGGGGGCAGCCGGGAAGGGGTGGGTGCCCGGCTTGGCACCCTTTGGCCAGGGGAGCTGGGCCGGGCGGGTGACCTGGAGAGTGGTAGCTGCCACATCCTGCAAGGAGAGAGAACAGAGAGGGGCCAGGGTGCTGCTGCATCCCCCACCTCCATCCAGCCTGGTGCTGGGCACCTCCAGAGAGAGGGGGAGAAAAAATCAGGGATCTGAGAAAAACTGCTCTGCAACCAGGAGGTTTGGGGCACAAAGCCCCTCTGCACCACTCACCTGCCCGAAAGGACCCTCGGGGGCTGCGCCGGCTCCTGGCGGGGGCTGGCACCCCGCGGGTCACCTGAGCCCTCCGGAGAGGGGGTGGCAGGCGGCTGGGGACCAGAGGGGACACGGGACCCCCAGGGGACGGGGGGCAAGGGGCTCTGCGAGCGGCTGACCAGCAGGGCGGGCTGGGTCTGGCCACGGGCAGCCCCCCGGGAGGCCGGGCACAGCCAGAGCTCGTGCTGCACTTGCTGCTGGGGGGTCCTGCTTTTCCAGGCTTGTTTGTGAGCTGCGGGAAAAGCGGGAGAGGCTCAGCACCCCCGACCATTGCACCCACCCGCCGGTGCAGCCCACTCAGCCGTTGCTCAACATCCAGGGCCCCAGGGATGCTGGTGTAAATATCCGCTCCCTGCAAAAGGGCTTTCGGGGTGTGGCTCCATTCAAAAGTCTGCCGTGACCTCTAGTGGCCACCAAAGCCAAGGAGAGTCCCCAGACCCAGACATTCCCGAGCAACGCCACCCTAACCCCAACCTCCCGCTCCTGCAAATGGCCCAAGGAGCAGCAAGACCCAGGACGGACCCCCCCTCGCCCCAGACACGGGGCAGAGCCGCGGGGTTTGGGGACACGGGGACTCACCGAGCGAGGTGCAGCGACACGGGTCGTGCTTGTCCAGATAGTGCTCCAGCGTGTCCCAGCCGCCCCCGACCCGCACCATGACGTGCTCCCGCAGGATCTGCACGGGATCAGCACGGCCTGAGGCCCGCAGGGGTGCAGGCACTGCACCCGCGGGACCCCCCACGGCACCCCCACCTCTTTTTAAGCAGCCTGGAAGTGGCACGATACGCAGGGCTTTGGGAGCCAGGGGCTTTCCCTAAGTGCCACCAGGTCTCCCAGGGGATATGCCCAGCTCAGCACCACTCAGGCAGGGAGGGTCTCAGCTCCCCCTGCATCCCAACAGGCACCACTCAGCTCAAGGAGAGTGGGGAGCCGTCTGGAAAACCCCTCTACCACCATGTGTTGGAGGTTGAGCCGTTTGGAAAGGCCAGGCTGAGGGATGGGTCCAGGCAGGCACAGAGCATCCCAGGGCTCCTATTGCTGGGTAAGACCCGGCCCTGGCAGGATTTGTCTCATACACACGGATGGCACATCCCCACAAACACACCACAGGGCTGAGTTTCCAAGCTTTGGGGAAAAGGGCCAAAAACCCCTCACTGGCCCCATTTGGGGGATGGATTATAAAAGAGCAGAGCAGGATTCCTGGTGCCTGTGCCCCAAAAACACAGGGTGAAGGAGACTCACCCGGACAAAGATGAGGGTGTCAGAGTCACCCACGCGGTATTTCCCTTCGGATATCTTGATCATGGGGAACTGGACAGGGCAGGTACAGCGGCTCACCAGCTGCTGGACCTGTGGGCAGCAGGGATGGGTCCTCACCAAGGCCCCTGGGAAAGGTCCTCGGGTGGCTATCCCCATCTCCATCCCTGTCCCCATCCCCATCTCCATCCCCATCCCTGTCCCCATCCCCATCTCTATCCCCATCTCCATCCCCGTCCCCATCCCCATCTCTATCCCCATCTCCATCCCCACCCCTGTCCCCATCCCACTCCATGCCCCTCTGTACCATCTGGTCGAGGTTGTGGAGGTCCTGTGGTTTCCTGGGGGGCCGGGGCAGGGGGGTGTCCGTGGTTGGCAGGTCCATCTCCTCCCGTAGCTCCTCCTCAATCTCCTCCTCCATCTGCACGAGGGTCGGGGCACACATGCCGAAGCGGGCAGCGCGGCGCGCCAGCTCCAGCAGGCACAGCACAAAGTTCTTCTCGTTCTTCCTCAGCACCAGGTCCTCTGTCTCAAACATCAGGACATCTGGAGCAGGACAAGGGTGGACTGAGCCAAAGCAGGCACATGGGGATGGGGACAAAGGGGACGGGGGCACAGGCAGAGTCAAAAACCTGCCTGAAGGGAAATTATTCCCTGGAGCCATCCTGCTAGGAATATGGCTGGTCCTAGAAGAGTTGGGATAAATGCATGGAGGAGGAGCCCTTCCCCTTGGGCATTTACAAGCAAAGGTGCTATGGGTTCCCAAAGCCATGGAACCCAGCAGGTGGGTACCCTGAGGATGTGTCACTCCATGCCCATGCCCTTCCCGGGCACCTGCTGGTGTTGGGGACAGGGTGACAGACCCTCTGCTCACAGCCAGCACCGCTCCTGATGTCCTTATGACTGAGATGGTGCCATGCACAGCAGGGCCAGGCTGCACCACACGCCCTCCCCATTTCCACCCTCCCCCCGCCCCCAGCACACATTTGCACCTAAGCAAACAGGCCTCTCCTGTGCCCATGGCCTGCAGAGCTGCTGCTGATCCCAGAGGTGTTTGTGCAAGAAATCCCAGCTCAGGGACTTGTGTTCACAGTGCTGCCTGATGCCACACGGCACCAGCTTTGGGGGACACACGGGAAAGCAACCAGAGTGGTGCCAGGAGCAGCTGGAGAGGAATTACCCACAGGGAACACAGAGAGGCTGGAGCCCAGCAGCCTACCTTTGATATCCATCTCCTTCCTGCACCACTGGATGAAGTTGGAGACGTTGTCCCTGGCCTGGAAGGTGCCTGGCTGTGCCGCGAGGTTGCAGGTGACGCCGGCCTTGGGCAGGTGGAGGTGACAGGCTCTGCCAGGGCAGGCACGGGAGAACTCCTGGGCCACGTGGGTGATGTTGTTGGCGTGGGAGCAGAGCACAGCCCCTGTCTCCAGCACCTCCAAGAAGGTGCCCACCTCGATGTCTAGGTCATACAGCTCCTTCAGCCACTCAGCCAAGTCCTCCTTCATGGCGTAGAGGTACTGCTGGCTGGACTGGTAGGGACGGATGCTCCGCGCCGCGCTGCCCGGCGTGCCCCACATTTTGCAGTAAGACTGGGAGGAGACTAAGGGAAAATGGTGCTGGGGACATGGGGAGCTGCCCCAGGCCGTGTCCCCAGCCCACCTCCCCAGCAGTTACACTCACCCAGTGCCACTTGCTGTCTGCCACCCGGGACGGTGACACTGTTCTTCTGGCGCCGGGAGCCCTTCTCAGTCTGTGGGGAAAGGAAAACACCCTCCTGGGCAGTGGGTGTTTTGTTTCCTTCCCAAGTGCTGTGCCCTTCTCCTTGGTGACAAGGGACCGGCTGCAAACACTCCCTGCTCCTGTGCCAGCAGTCCTGCTCCCTCTTCCCCAGCTCCCCCCTGGGGTGGATTCTCCCCTGAGTTTCCCAGGTCATTCCCCCAGGGATGTGCTCATCCTTTGGGACTGAAATGGAGCCTTGCTTGGGCTTGGGGGGCTTCTGGTTGTGCCAGGGAACCCCATTCACCTCCCTGGAGCCAGCTGCTGATACTCACTGCACATCAGCTGGCATTTTGGGGGAGGAAATGCAGGAATCCCAGCTATTCCCCTGGGCTGGGGAATGTGTGGCAGGCTGACTGGAGGAGTCCGTGCCTGGTGTGCCCTGCCAAGGAGCCCAGCAGGAGAAAAAGACCCTTGTGATGCAGGACTTTCAGCCACAGCACCCAGCAGGGCTGACTGCATGATTCAGGGTGTGAGTCCATCTCCCCCAAGCCACCATAAGGTGTGGGGTGCAGGCGATGCAGCACAGTCACCCCCATCTCTGCCAGCACCGCCGTGCTTAGCCCAAGCCCTGGCAGCATCACCCCAAGTGCATGGCCCAGCAAACACTGCAGCAAACAAGGGAGAAACAGGAAACCCCAAAAATGGGAGAGGATTTGAGGTTGTCCCATTCCCAGCCTCCAGTCCCATGGCAGAAGGGACACCCTGCTCCCTCCTAAGGGGACACAAAAGGGAATAATTATCTACTGCTTCTCTGCAGGGCTGTGGGTGTGGAGTACCCCTGGGGTACAGACAGAGCCATAAATCCTCCCATCTCCAAAAGCAGCACATGGACCAACCATGAGTGGGGATGGAGGCACAAATGACCTCTCCGAATACAGGGGGTCCTTGGGGCAGAAGGCTGCCTGCTCGACAGGCAGC
Source organism: Apus apus (assembly GCF_020740795.1). Classification (NCBI taxonomy): domain Eukaryota; kingdom Metazoa; phylum Chordata; class Aves; order Apodiformes; family Apodidae; genus Apus; species Apus apus. Next base: position 806,482 of record NC_067299.1, on the reverse strand, counting down.
ACAGGCAGGACACCCCAGAGTGTCCCAGCATTAAGCAAAGCAAACGGGAACAGCGAGGCAGGTTCCAGGGTACTGCCTGCCCCATGGGAGGCAAGGACTTGCCTCCACCAGCCAGGGCCAAGGTGGAGACCTGAAGGGTCCCCATCAGCATGAATTCATCCTCAGCAGTGCCAAAAAAAACCCTATTAACACACCTCCAAACTGGAGAAATCCTCAAAAATTTGGGACGAAGCAGGGAAGAGAGTTTCCATGTTTTCTTCACCATCAGCATCAGTCCCATCAGGGAGTTTTTGGAAGGCTCCATCCCCCCCATCTGATCCAGCAAGCAGGAAAGCTAAGGCCAAACTGAGCAAAGCCCACCCCAGCCCCAAGCACACACAGGCAGCTCAAATGCAGGCCTTGCTGGAACCAGGAGACTGTAACATGAAAACAAGCAGCAATCCCCACACTGCACATCCAGAGGCTCCTTTTATTTGCCACCAGGTCTCCAAGCCCTTGAGACTCCCTGGAAGGAGACTCCCTTATTATAATTCAATTCAAAACAAAGATGATGCAGCCCCAGCCCTTTGGCAACGCTGAAAATCCCCTGAGATTTTAAGCCATGAGCAGATGAAGTCACCCTGCCTGTGTCTGCAGGACTCGCTCAGACACCCTGGGAAGCAGATGGAGCTGCCTGTGCAGCTCCTGGCATGGCAGGGCCACCACAGCCCCGTGCCAAAGCCACCAGCCCCAAGCAGGGCACCCACTGCTGGGTCCGAGTCCTGGGAGACCCACCAGCGGAGCAGCAGCCCACCCCTGCACAACCCCAAGGTGGGAAAAATCCCCCCTTCTCTCAAGCCAAAGGCAGTTTTAAGGAAGCTGAGCCCAGTCCTGGTCAGCACCAACAGCTACTGGCATTTACTGCCACTGAATTCAAACCAGGAGACAATCAGTGGCCCTTTGAGGACGTGAGGGTGACTCGGTGCGCAGGAGCCAGCGGCGTTTCCAGGTGGGGAGCCTTTGGGAAAGGAATGAGGAATATGCAACCAAGCTGTCCTTGTGAGCCTACATGCACGGGCATGTCCGTCTGTCCTGCTCACCCTCTCCTCATCCCCACCTCCCCCGCTAATTTGTCAACCCTGTTCATCCACCTGTGGCAGAGGGGACTCAAAAACACGTTAATCCCGTCTCTTGCAGACAAAGCAGAGGACAGACACCTTCTCTGCACACAAGAAAGTCTGCCAGGTGAGCACAACCCTTACTAGACACCAGAGAACTCACCCAGGCTCCCAAACCCCTCAGAGAGCCAAGCTGCAGCGCTCCAGCTGCTTGGTGACAGGGTCACCAGCTCCACTGTAACTTCTCCTTCCTTCACCCCAAAGACGCTTCTACACCAAATCCCTCTGCTTTCTCCCCAAAAACATCTCTGAGCACATGACAGAACACAACACAGACCCCTATTTTTGTCCAAATACCTCTTTTCTTTTTGTTTGAACCAGGAAACATCATAAAACGACCCAAGCCACAAACCAAGCCCCTGTGAGGCACCTCCCTGCCTGACTGGGAAAACAAGCACAACAAACCCCAGTCCCGGCTTGAAGGAAATGCCTGACACTGTCCTGAGCAGGAACAGGACTGGGGCTGCACAGTCTCCATGGCTTATACCTTTTCTTGTTTTTTTTTAATATTGTCCTCCAAAGCTTCCAGCCCATGTGGCTGTGGCAGACCCACCACGGCTGATGACTGCCTCATGCCAGCAGCATCCCTGACGTGCCAGGGCATTGCTCCAACACGCCAATCTCTGCTAAACTGTCCTGGGACAGGAATCAGAGTCAAATAAAGATGGATGGGGGCAGTGGCGAGCAAGGTGGGGTTCAGCCCTGCAGGTGGTCCCGGCACGCTCTGCTCAGAAGATGACCTGCCCACCATTTGCGTCCCAGCAGCCCATCCAGGGCAGCTGGGTGGCCCATTTGCCAGTGGCCACCACCTGCAGCTTGGCCCGGTCGAACTGCCAGTACTGATCATCCCGGAAGAAGTAGATGAAGCCGTCGCGGTGGGTGAGGGCCCCCCCCGTGCCGGGGGGCAAGCCCTGCCAGTCCCGCAGGCCGCGGGGGTAGTAGGGCTCCATGGCCAGGGGCTCCGTGCCCAGGGGCTCCTCGCTCACCACGAAGTACTTGGGTCCTTTGAAGAGGACCAGGCGCCGGAGCTGCTGGAAGTAGAGCGCGGTGTCAGGGTGCCGGGGGAGGCCGCGGGCGCTGCACTTCTGGGGGAAACCAGCATCCAGGGTGGAGCCCGTGTAGCGCCAGCATCGGCCGCCTGGGGAGAACCAGGGAGAGGGGTCAGGGACCACCCCAACGGGGCCATCGTGTGCCCACCTCCAGGAGACAAGGAAGGACTTGGCCACGGGGCCAGGCTTCCAACCCGAAACATCTGTTCATGATATCCATCCCTCTGGAGACCCAACCAGCACCACTGTGGGGCTCACCCATGGACCAGGATGGAGGGTGAAACCGAGGCACAGCAGCTCAGCGGCTTGAAGGCACGGCCAGAAACTGCCAGGGACAGGGCAAGGCCACCACACTGTCCACTAGCCCATGCTGCTTCCTTGTAAGGCAAGGACGGACAGACCCAGACTCCCTTGGGGCTGGAAAAACTGAGACCAGGATGGCAGCCCTGTCCCCACACAGCCCTGTCCCCACAGCAGGCAGACAAAAGCCCCTTTCTGCTCTCCAGCCCCAGCCCCGGGCGGGAGGGAGCGGCAGGGGCTGGGCAGGGAGAGGGGCTTTGGGTCTCACCCAGCCCCAGTAACAAAGGTCCCTTTCTGAAGGGTCAGCGACTGGTTTCCATGAGAAGTCGGGGCTGCCCTGGCAGTGGGGCTGCCTGGTCTGACCTCCCTCTGTCTGTTGGGCTGCAGGAGCTCCTGGATGGTGTTCCAGCTCCCTGGGGCTTCTTGGCCCCAGCACAGGGATGCACGGGCACCAGGATCACCCCATGCTGGTCTCAGCTCCTGCAGCTTTGGGGAGTGCTTCTCTCCCAGGGACCCCAAAGGGCTTGGTGCATCCTGTTTTATTTTGAAACACAGGCCAGTGCTGCTCTCCTGAATGCTTTCAAGGGGAAACTGAGGCAGGCTGCTGGGGTCATTTGTCCAAGGCTACAGAGTTAATCCATGGTAGGCACCACACCCAGGGCTCCACTGGGTTTCAGTGCAGTGAGGACCCAGCAATGCCCCAGCTCTGCACTGGGACAGGACCAGTGGGAGGGGACAGGGAACACGGGCAGAAGATTGGACAAGGGGCAATGACTTTAAGCTGGAAGAGGGTATATTTAGGTTAGACATTAGGAAGAAATTCTTTAGTGTGAGGGTGGTGAGACCCTGGCCCAGGTTGCCCAGGGAAGCTGTGGCTGCCCCATCCCTGGCAGTGTTGAAGGGCAGGTTGGATGGGGCTTGGAGCAGCCTGGGCTGGTGGGAGGTGTCCCTGCCCATGCAGGGGGTTGGAGCTGGATGGTCTTGATGGTCCCTTCCAACCTAAACCCTTCTGGGATTCTCTGTGATGAAGACCTGGACAGCCAGGCCACAGGCAGCAGCCCCGAGGGGAAATCTCCTGCCCATGCCTCATGTACCTTTGAAAAAGTAGAACTTGTGGCTGAGCCGGGACCAGGCGCAGGCGTCGATGCCGGCGGGGAGGCCGGGCCAGCGTGTCTGCAGGGGCCGCGGGTCACTGGCGTTGCCACTGGCCAGCACCAGCCAGTAGTGGCTGCCCTTGAAGATGTAGAGGTTGTGATCCGCGTCTGTGGAGCAGAGGGGGTCCTGGGTGAGCAGTGAGAAACCTCATTCCACCTCCCAGCCACCACTCCCCTATGCCCCCCTCCTCCCTGCGCAGAGCCTCGGGGTTTGGTGCTCCCTTCTGCCTTTCCAGCCACCCCCTCAGCTTCATTCCTGGCCTCCACTCCAGCCTGGAGAGGACAGAAACTGACCACAGCTCCCTCTCTAGGCTGGTCTTTCACGGTTGAGCTCCTGCAGCAAGTAAGCCTTGCCACAGCCCAAGTTCTAGGATGCTTCCTGCTCTCCCAACACACCAAGCCATCACCATGTCCTGAAGATGCTCCACTCCATGGCAGCAGTGTCTCAGTGATGCTACCAGACCCAGGAGCAAAGATGGGGCTGTGGACCAGCCAAACCTGTCTCTCCCACCACTGGAGCTTATCAGAGCAGAAGCTGGGTGCTGTGGCACTGGGGTGAGGGGCAGGGAGACCTGTTTCAGGAGGGCTTTGTGGGCCAACACTCACCTGCAGTTATGGCATCGAAGAATGAGTGGCAGTAGTAGGTGCTGAGGCTTCTCTGCTGCTGGTCCTCACTGTAAAGGTCTGTGCTCCAGTCCTGGAAGTGAGTGAAGACCTTTCCTGGGAGCTGGACAGCAGAGCCTTTGGAGGGCTTCCCTGGGGTGGGGCAAGTGGTGGTGAGTTAAGGAGAAGGGGCAGGGAAAGGGCTTTCCCCAAAGCACTGCATGAGCATACGGCTGTGGATCCCTCCTAGGGTCCAAACATGTCTTGTCCCACTGTCTGCTTCCTGTCCCCTCTATACTGTGGTGGCAAAGACCCCTTGGTACCCCCAGAAAACATGCACCAGCATTTCCATGGCTGCAAATGAGCAGACAGCAAGTCCAGCCTTCCCTGACCTGGAGGACCTGGTACCCATCCCACATGTTCTACCGCATCTTCCTCCCCAAACACAAAGGGTTGGGGCCCATTCCCACTGTGCTCCTGGCATGTAGTCCTCCCCCCCTTGCAGGGACCTGCTCCCATCCCTGCTGCTTGCCCTCCATCCCAGGGAACAGCCCTGGAGAAACTGAGGGATACTTGGGGAAGCCAGGCTCACCGTACAAGTTCTGGACAGCCAAGATATCATCCCAGCTGAGGACAAAATCCTTGCTGAGCTTCTTGTAGTAGGGAGACATCAGGGCGCTCTTGGCAGGGGAGTGCTCCAGCCCCAGCGTGTGCCCCACCTCGTGTGCCACCACCACAAAGAGGTTGCGCCCTTTGCCGCTGCGCAGGGACCAGCGCTCGGCGCTGTCAAAGTGGGCTTCTCCGCGCCGCGGGAAGAAGGCGTGAGCCAGGGCACCTCCTGGGGACACGAGAGCCATCATGGACTGTGGGGCAGGACAGGCCCTCAGCTGCCAGCCAAGGGGTGGGCTGTGGGGGGCAGGGGGAGGTACATGCAGCTCTGGTTTGCTTAAATATGCATCAATTGTGTAGCCCTTTAGGAGGTCTCCTGAGAAAGAACAGCAGCTTCCCACAGCAGGTGCAACCCAAACCAGTTCTACCTTCTGCTCCTGAGCACGGGAGGTTTGTCTGCTCTGGGGTTTATGAGTTTGGTTTCTTGTCCCTGAGCGTGTCTGAGAGCCCCGTGCAGAAAGGCTTACGTGGAGGGCACAATCTCAGGTTTGGAGGATGCCATCAGGGTGGGGAGGGCTCCCCAAAGGCCATCAGCATGATCCCAGAAGGAGCACCTCAGCTGCCTCACTGCCAGCCCCCCAGTTGCAGAGCTGGGAGTGAGGGCCCCAAATCAGAAAGCAAACTGGTGCAAACTGGGAGATGTCCTTGGGTGGAGGGACTGGCAGGGCAGAGCCTTGCTTTCACCACCCACTGCCACCCCAGCCCTCTTCCCTGCCGGGGAAGAGCCCACGTTGAAAAAGAAAAGCTTACGAGGAGAAGTGACCAGCACCTGGCCCGTCGAAGGCGTTGTTGAGTCCATCGTTGTGGTCCCCATGGAAGAAGGTGAGGCGGATGTCAGCAGGGCCGTCCCGTGCCTCCCAGAACACCAGGGAGGACACGTTGCTCCAGAGCTGGAAGGCGGCGCTCACGGCCAAGCGCACCTGGCGCGGCGGCAGGTAGGGCGGCCAGTTCACCACCCGGTAGGTCAGGTGCCGCTTGTACCACCGCCCGCCTGCAAGAGGGGCAAGATCAGCACCACGGCGGGGACTCGGACTCGTTCTTCCACCAGGGGGCTGCCTGGCTGGAGGGAAGCTTCCTGGTGCTGCCAGAAGCCACGGCTCTTCCAAGCCCAAGCTGAAGACAACTCAGGTGTCCCACCAGCGGCCTCAGCCCCCTGCACTGGCAGCGGGACCCATGAAATCCCTCTAAAGTGCCACCACCAGATCCCACCAAACCCTAAGAGAGAGGCCAAAACCTGCTCAAGGAGAGAAGAAGCTGGGGCCAAGCCAAGGAGCAGTGGGAGGGATGCCCTCCCAGCCCCACGGTGGCCACCAGGGCCAGGCTGACCAGCTGAGAGACAAACCAGGGTGGGACCTTGCCCACATGCCAGGGTGTGAGTGTGCCCAAAGCCAGCGGTGACACAGCAGCTGCCAGCAGAGCTCCTGCTGGGACAGGGGTGGATAACAAAGCACTTTGCTGGCTCAGCTGCAGCAGCTTCCTGCTCCAAGAAGGATAAACAGCCAACTGAGCACAAAGCCCCCAGCCTTCCTGTCCAGTGCCACCAGCCCTGTGGGCATGCCCTGCCTCCCCGCCAGCCTGTGGGCACCCAAATTGTTTAGAAATTTCTTCTTTAGGAAGAAATTCTTTGCTGTGAGGCTGGTGAGACCCTGGCCCAGGTTGCCCAGGGAAGCTGTGGCTGCCCCATCCCTGGCAGTGTTGAAGGGCAGGTTGGATGGGGCTTGGAGCAATCTGGGCTGGTGGGAGGTGTCCCTGCCCATGCAGGGGGGTTGAACTAGATGATCTTTAAGGTCCCTTCCAACCCAAACCAGTCTGGGATTCCATGATTCTATGACATGGAGCTGTTGCCATTAGCTGGCTGCTCCCTGGCCTGCTGCCATGGGGTCTCCAGCACCAGAACACCACAGCAAAGCCCAGGATGGGGCCTGCAAGGGTGATGCTGCACACCAGGGTTTGGGAAGGAAAGGAGGAGAACAATGAGGCTGTCTCCTGGGGCCACCCATCACCAGCCCTGCCAGATGCAGACAGCCTGACACAGCACAGAGCCCTTCCTTAATCTCCCCTTCATTTTTCCCATGTCCTCAGCACAGCTGGCCCCAGCCCTCTTGCTCTCTAGGAATCCAGTTACTCACCCACAAGCCCAGGAGGCAGCTCATGAGAGACAAGAGGCCCAATCCTGGATACCCAGGAACAAGAGAGGTTGCTCAGAGCAGAGTTAAACCCCTTAATGTGGGTGAAACAACCACCCATGGACAGGCAGCCCAACACCAGCAAGTTGTGTGGTTACTGCTGGGTGACCAGCACACATCAGATGTCTCAAGGCTCAACAGAGCCTGGAGGTAACTTCACTGTGTGCCAGCCCCTGCCCTCTGGACTGTGCCACCATGGCTGTGCCCAGGACCATGGTGACCTGATAGCTCCCTGGGAGATGTCCTGTCTCCCTCAAGAGCAGTAAACCACCCCACCCCCAGAGAGCCAAATTTCTCCACAAGTGGGAGTCACACCTCTTCCATCACTGCTGACATCGAGCCACGCAGAGCAACTAAAAATAAAAGAGTTTTAAAATAAAGTTGTGCAAAGGCCAGGCGGGTCCTGGCACGGAGGCTGTGCTGGCTGCTCCTCCAGGAGCCAGGATGGAAGAGCAGGACGCCCAGCACCCCGGGCTGGTGCTCACCGTGCTGGGCGCTGCGGCGGCGGCGCGGGGCGGCAGGCGCCCGGTGTGCCCCGTCCCCCGTCCCACACCGCGGCAGGGACATCTGGTGCAGCGTGGGGGCATCCAGGAGCCCGCTGGGAGGGAGGTGGGTCACCTGCTGGAACTCCCTGGAAAAGGAAGGGACATGTCAGCACCCACAGCCTGACACCCCCTGGGGTTTTTGGTTGCGTTTGTGCCGGGTGTCCGGTCTGAGCCACCAGGGCTTTCACCCAGCGAGCTTCACGCCCTGCCGGCAGGAACACATCCAGGTGACAAAACAAGAACAATCTGCCTCTGCAACCGCACCCGAGCTGTGAGCCATCCCAGCAGGGCAAAAGCTGGCAGGGGAGCCTAAAAACCGGCCTTTCCCAGCTGCTAACCCCAGTTGTTGGACTTTGCACTTGACTTTGCCCAGGGTCAGGCCAGGGATGCTCCCAGCACCAGTGTGACCTCGTTAGGAGAAGTCCCCGCAGGGGCTGCCAGCTCCCTGCCAGCTCCCTGCCAGCTCCCTGCCAGCTCCCAGCCAGCTCCCTGCCAGCTCCCAGCCCTGCCCAGCCCCGGCCCGGCCGCAGATCCTGCGGGATCACGGGGCCATAAAAGGCAAAGGCGGGCGGCCGCAGCCTCGCGCTGGGGCTCCAGAAGGGACCGGTTGTGCTTCACCATCCGACCGTGAGAGACAGCGCCCGCTGCACACACACCCCAGCTGCAAAAGGCCCCCCCGAGCTCCAGCAGCTCCCGCCCAGCCCCAGGTGCTGCGTTTCTGCTGCAGCTTTAAAGGGAAGGCTCGTACCTCAGCGCCCGGGCGAACTCGGCGGGGCTGCGCCTGCCCGGCCCCCGCTCGCCGAAGTAGCCGTATTTCTCCAGGAACAGCTGCAAGGAGAGACGTGGGAATCCCAGCTCAGAGCACGGGAAGGCGTTTGCTCACGTTGGCTTGGGAAGGGGGGGTGGAAAAAAAGGAGATGGGATGGGAAACTGCTGCAAATCCGGGGCCGTGCAGAAATGCCTGGTTATCTTTTTCTTACAAGCTCTGCACCCCAGGCAGCCAACACTTCCTGCGGGTGCCAAGGCGATCTGGTCTGTATATTTGCATCATGAGACTTGGGAAAACCTCGACTAAGCCCATAATTTTTTATGGCTCTTGGGTTTTTTTGTCCACCACACGACAGAGGCGTAGGAGGAAACATCAGATCAAAAAATCCCTGCTGCCTTGTCATCCGCAGCCAGAGGCTACCAAACCCACTCTAATCACCTCGGGTGAATCAAGGCAATGATTAAAATAAAGGCTAAAGTGCTGTGGACAGGGTGGGGTGAGATGGGGTCAGGCTGCAGCCTCCCCCCACAGGACGTGGAGACACTCGGGGCAATCTGCTCTGCCAAACCATTCTTCTTCTTATCGGCCATTTGCATGGATGGAGACTGTCGCTCTGAACTTGCTCCAACACATAAATGGCACGTTACAGAAAATAAACTGCTTCCCTCAGCCCAGCCTGTGCCTCCAGCCTCCGGAGGGGCTGCAGGGGCTGCAGGGGGGGTGCAGGAATGCTCCACGCCCGCCTTGTCTGCGGGAGACAAACAAGCCACCCAGCATCCTGTTAGTGCAAGGGAGTCAAAGTAAAGAGGAATAAAAAAGGGAAAGTGGCTGCTTTGTTTCCTGCATCCCAAAGGAGAGATGGGCCAAGCACCAGTAATGCCACACTCTGCCCTGGAATGGCTGCTGTCCACTGCAAAATCTGCTTTTGAAGCCTCATCCCTCCCTGCCCATCTCAGGGTGTTACCCTGCACACTGTGCCACCCCTGACATCCACCGCTGGCAGGTGACTGAATTCCCTGCAGCACCAGCAGCATCATCCCTCCTGGGCTGTGCCTTGCCAGTCATCAGGCAGGGAGCAGGAATGGTGTCTGGATCTGGCAGCCCCGGGATGTGTCAGGGCCTCTCCTCCTCCTGCCCAAACCCTTCTCTTGCCATCAACAGTCACCTCCACATCATCCCCAAACACGTCACCCTCCGCACCCGCCACGTCCCCGCGGGCAGAGCAGGCAGCTGCCACGTGCTGTCTGCCCACGGGGAGCCCCTTGGGGAGCCCTCCCTGCCCCCTTCCCAGATCCCATCTCCTCCAACCGTGGAGCTGCCCTCTTGCCCCAGACAGGGAAATGCTCTTTTCCATACAATGGGAAAAGAAAAACAGCAGGAAACCAAGAGCTGAGCATTTATGTGAGAATGCTCAGCTGCCCCTCTGCAGGGGGGAGGGCGTAAAGGAAAGCTCTGGCTCCCTGGAAGCCAGCAATGGGGCAGAAAAGTCTTTGGGGCTGCAGAGGGGTCAGTGGGAGGATGGTTTGGGGGAGATAGAGGAGCCCTTTCCATCTCAGGGCTCTGGTCACAACCCTGGAAAAGATCTCTGCTGAGAGTTAAAGCCAAGGAAACACCTTGCCTTTGACCACAGGCATCCCAGATGGAAGACAGCCAACTGCAAATACAATTAGGCCTCCCTCCCTGGAAACTGGGATAACAAGAGAGCAGAGACAGCAGGCTCCAGTCCTGTCTGCCCTCCCCTCCAGACACTCAGCTTCTGGCACCTTTCCACCAGTTAAGTATCAGAGAAACCTCACATTGGGCTCCCATTGACCGCGGTCATCTTGGCTCCACCTGAATACAAGCTCCATCTCTCCTCCCAACCCCTGACAGCAGAGGGCAGGTGAGTGCTTCGTGCTGCAGTTACAGGGGAGCCCAGCTGCACCTCCAAGGTCTTCTCTTTTTTTGAGCAGGAGACAACAGCAACCGTGTGAGGCAGCCCAGGCAGGTCCTCAGCCTTGGTGGCCAGCAGCCCCAGGCTCCACCTCACATCGATTCACCTCCACGACGGACAAGGGGGAAGCTGCAGCTCTGGCTTTTCAGCCTCAGTTTCCCCCCACAGCACAGCCAAAGCAGAGCTGACCCCCGGGCACGCTCTGGCACGGCCGCAGCAGGAGCTGTTCCCGGGGTCGCTGCCTGTGGGAGCTGCTGCCTTTGGAAGATCTCCAGGCATTTAAAAACGCTCGTTTCTTTCTGCTCACCCGAGCTGCATTCCTGCCTGCAGGCACAAACCCTTCAACAGAGTCCTTGTATCTCTTGTTTAAGTGTGTGTATAAGTATCTATATAAATATTATAGATACAGACACACAAGAAGGGAGATTAGCAAGTACAGAGCTTGGTTGTCCTCCCACTAAAAAAACAGCAGCTCATTCTGTATGTTAATGAGAGGCTGATTAAAACCCCCCCAGCCCCCTCTCACTGCTGTGATGCTCCCCCACTCTGTCTAATCTGGTCCTGAGGGAATTTCCTCTCCCACTGACCCACCCCTCCTGAAAAGGCTTCTTTAGCAGCAAATTATCTCCTTGCCACCAAAGATGTGGCGCTGGGGAAATCCCCTGCCCAGTGTCTTTTAAGCTCCTTTAGTTTCCACCTGGATCTCCTGGAGCTGCGAGGGTGCAGGCCAGGGCTGCAGCAGGTCTAACAAAAACCCCTCCTGGTTCCAGTAACCCAGATCTTTGGGATGCTGACATGGAGCTACCCCCTGCCTCCCCGTCTGCTGATGCTCTGGGACAGGAACAATAAATATTGCATCACTTGAAGGGAAACAACCGCCATGAACTGCACTGGGCCTGGTGCTCCTGGAGCTGGCAGGTGGCTCTGCCTGCCTGTGTGCTGAGCACAGGAACACCCAGCAGCGGTTCCTGCAGCTCCCCCTTGCCTGTGGCACCAGCTGGCAGCTTTGCCCCGGCTCCTTCCCTGGGCAGCGAGGGGCTGCACCAGCCAGCAACATCCAGTGGCTCCCAAACCAGCCAGATGTGACCCACAGCACTTTGGGGAAAAGGGGAAAACACCACACTTGGCCAGACCTTCCCCTGCGAATACCAGAGCGGCTGACAAACCAGTCTGGTCACGCAGCCTGGTTGTGCTTTCATGTCTGAGGAGAGAAAGGAACCAAGAGGCTCAGGCTTCGCCCTCAGCCCCTCGTCTGGCGGGCTTCACTGCCCTAACAAGTGGGGATTGTTTTGGGATGAACAGGGCTGTTCAGGCTGCGTGACTCACGGGGCTGTGAATCCCACCGGGAGCACTTGACACATCCCTGCTCTCAGCAGGGACCCAGGGCCAGGTTGTGCACACCTGGCAGAGCCCAGCTCTGCCTCTCTGGGTTGACAGCACCTGAGTGATTCCTCATCCTCTCCCCCACTCCTTGCATTGCCCAGCTAGAGCTGAACAGCAGGAATTTTTTCCCAGGAAAAAGGTTTTCTTCCTCTTCTTTCAATCTGAAGTGGGGATCCCAGCTGACCCTGAGCCCCACCACATGCTGGGTGCTACCCAGAAGACTCTCACTCCAGCCAGGCTGTGATCCAAATCCAGCATCCCAAGTGCCTGCCTGCTCCATAGAGGAGCTCATCTGGACACTGGAGCATCACTCAGCACAAGCACAGCTCAGAGCCAAGGCCAAGTGTAGCCTCTGGGCTTCTGAGGCAGGAACATCAGACACCAAGTGTTACTGCAAGAGAGGGAGAGGAAGGGCAGGATGGAACAAAAAAGTTTTTTTAAATAATCCAAAATGAGAATGTCTCGGTCACTTGGTCTCGCTCTCCGTTTCCATTCCCTGCTTTGCTTAAATTTCTACCCAATTTTTTCTTCCCATCACAACAGACCTGTAGCTTCTCACGCAAAATGCTACAGGGACTTTATTGTCCTATGTCCTTGGCACCACCAGCACTTGGCCACGCTCTTCACTCCCCTCATGGGGTGAGGTCGCACTCACGTGCCAGGGATTTTACACAGTTCTCCAGGATCAGGGAAACCCGGGCATTACCACACACCCAACTGCTGTCCAAGCACAGCACAGCCAGAACACAGGTCTGCCAAACTACATGCTCTCCAGCATTGGACCTCCTCCTATCTCAAGCCTGCAGATAATAAGATGGTTTAACACACAAATGTTTCAAATTAAATTTCCAAACTTTAGCTTTTTTTTTTCTTTTCTTTTCTTTTTTTTTTGGGTGGGGGAGCTGCAGTTGATACAAATGCAGTGCAAAAAAGGGCATAAGCCAGGAAAGTAAGACAACTGGACATTTTATCAGACTTCTGCATCTAAGTTTACAGAACCCATTGTTGCTAACTTTGGCTATTTTAAAAGCAATAAAAAAAGCCTTAGCAGCAAAGGCTGGCAGTGCTCTGAAAGCCACAAGCAACTAGAACTACTTGATGTTATGTGAGAACTTCAGCTTCCTCTTAAAAGCAAAATCAACTGCTCAGTTTATTCAGGCAAGCTTTCCTACTCTAGTCCCTGTACATTTCCATTGCCCACATCGTGCCAAGGCCCCTGGCCAGCACAGCACATCACACTGGGGAAACTGAGGCAGGGAGACAGGAAAGTCACCTGCCCAGCACCCCTTGCTTGGGATCTGCCACGATCACGGGTCCTGCCCTGAGGCTTCAAGGGAAAAGTTCTCAGCAGTCACCAGTGAGGAAGCAAAAGGCAGATAGGCCCTTTCAAAGCTCTGAACCCCAAGGAGCTGGTTTATCTTTTTAGAGTAAATTTTAAATTAGCACTTTTCTGAGCGTTAAGAACTTTGCAGATTATTTTTTCTCCAGGTGGCACGAGGGGCTGGGCTGAAGTTTGTGCACACCAGGACAAGCACACCTATAAATCACATCTTTCAAGCAGCATCTCCCAGCACAAGAAGCCTGCACATTAAAACAAGCCTTTCAGCACTTCCATGCTCTTTTCATCTTAAAGCATGTGAAAAATCCCAATTAATCCACCAGGACTTGCTGGGGGTTTAAAACCAAGCATCTGTGCAAACACACACTGGATCAATGCCTAGACAAGAAAAAAAAAAAATCCCCCAGGTGAACCTTTGCTCACCAGCCAAATCTCAGCTCGTCCTCCCAAAGCAAGCGGGAACGGATGGCGGCGGCGTGACAATGACACGGGGACAAGCAGAAGAAAGCCAAGCAGAGGTGACAGGGACAGCCCTGCGAGAGGCAGGGCAGGAGGGCTGGCTTTTGTCCCATCCTGGTTCGCCGGGAGATGGGCAGGCTGCCGAGCGCAAGACTTCTATTGTTGTCAGGGCTGCGCGGAGGGGGGGGCTGCAGATGTGCAGCACCGCTGGGCACACAGCGCCCGGCACAGCAGGCGGGAGCACACGCCGCGGCACCGCGGGCACGGCCCGACAGCAAAGCCCGTCTGCGGGGCGGCGGGCCCAGGCACCCGCGGGCTCGGCGGGGCCACCGGCCACCGGGGGGCTGCACTCCCGCCTGCCCGCCCGCACCCGGGCCATGGGCACACGCGGGATGCACGCGTGTCAGGCACCCGTGGGCGTGCACCGCTGGTGTGAACGTACCTGGGGGTGTGCGCGGGCACCCCCATGGCACACACGTCCATGGCACGGGCACACCCATGGCACACACCCCCCCCTATGGCACGGGCACACCGGGGCGATGTCCGGGCAGCAACTCCCCCCATCCCGCCCCCCGGTCCCGCTCCCGCTCCTACCTCCGCCCGCCGCCGCTGCCCGGGTCCCGGGCCGGGCCGCGCCGCCGCCAGCAGCCCCAGGGCCAGGGCGGCCCGCAGCGCCCGCACCGCCCGCTGCCCCATCCCGCGCCGAGCCGCGCCGAGCCGCCCCGCACCGCCCCGGCCCCTCCCCGCCCCGGCCCGCCCCGGCAGAGGGCCGGGCTCCGCGGCTGCCCCGTGCTCCCCGGCGGGGATCGGGCATCTCCAGCCCGCTTTCCCAGCAAGGCGCTGCCCCTTCCGCCCCGTCCCTCGGGGGAGTGCAGGGAGTCATGAAGCTTGGAGCAACCTGGGCTAACAGAAGGTGTCCCTGCCCGTGGCAAGGGAGGTAGACCTAGGTGATCTTTAAGGTCCTTCCAACCCAAACCCTTCTGTGATCCTTCTTTGGTGTCCCCCGTGCAGCAGCTCTGCCCTGCTCCCAGCCCCGATGGGCACGGAGAACTCACCTGTCCCTCGGCGCAGGTCAGGGTGTCCTGCTGCAGGTGCCCCCTCTCCGGGCGGGATGAGGAGCAGAGCACAGGCAGGCTGGGGTGCTGGGACAAACCTGCTGCTGGTGGCATCTGGGCTTGAAGCTGGGGGAAAGAGAGAAAAACAGACCAGCTTTTTCTGAACCTGTGCTTACCTGTGGCCCAGACCCCACAGGTTCAGGGGGGGCCAGCACGAGCCCTGCAGGAGGCTGGGCAGCCAACACAGCCCCTCTTCAGAGGCCTGGCACAACCCACCCCACACATAGCAGCACGCTGCCAAGCTCTGCAACAGAACTCCCCACTCAGGGCTGTTGGTTTGCACTGTTTATGCTTAAATTTCCCTCCTAGGTGTGGGACTTTGTCACCCGTGGAGACAACAAGGGCTGTGGAGCACTCAAGGCAACGTGGTGCCAGTTCAGCACTGCAGTTCTCCTGCAGCTCCTACACGGCTGATCTTGCAGTTTCCACCTTCCACAGGTCAACAGCTCTGTTCACTCCCCGCAGGATTCAGTTTGACTATTTTGTTTTAATTTGACTAAAGCAAAAGGATGTTTTGATTCTGCTTAGGTTCTAGGGAAAAAAATAGGATGTGACTTATCTCTGCTTTTGTTTTCATGCCAGCTTCAACCACACACCTCTTTTAAAGCTCACAGGCCTCTTCCTCTTCTTTTTAGCTGTGCCAAAATCCAAAGTTACAGGAGCATCTGTTGAGTGCAGCTTGAAGAGATTCACAGGGATCCTGTAACATGTTGCTTTTCAGCTGGACAGGGATGAGCACGTAGGGAAGGCAGGCAGGATTCGAAGGAGAAAGGGATCTACAGAACATGGCAAAATAAGGAAGTGGCTGAGCCACGAGGAGAAAAATACAGCAGGGAGAGCTAGAGAAGGTTCCACCTGGGCTGGAGCACTGAGCGGGGGGCTGGGGGAGCCCGGGGGGCAGCTGGCAGGGAGCGGCTGGTGCCAGGAAGGCTCAGCCCGGCGGCTCCGGGGGCAGCTCAGCCCGGCACTTCCTTTCAAAACAAGAGCAGCTCCGTCTGCAAACGCACCCGTGTTTGGTTCGTATCTAGGAAGTGACTGATCCATCTGCTCTTCCACTTAAGAAGATGGATGATGAGAAAGTGACTGGCTGGGCTCCAGCAGGAGCAGGAAACTCCCTCCTCTGCTCCTGACGCAGGGAAGTGTCTGGGAGGGCACCTGCAGCCCCCAGAGCAGCCAGCTTTCCAACCAGGTGGGTTTTTGATACTCAGATGGAGAATTCAGCCCAGCCTTGGAGATGCCAGATCCCAGTCCTCTGCAGACTTTTGGCTGGCAGTGTGGAGGTGTTTATCCAGCTGCTGTAATCAGAATGGTATCAGGAACAGAGGAGCTATCTTGTGAAAGGTGAACAGATTTCCAGACCTTTCAGCATTAGGTAAAAACTCAGAAATGGGGCAGAAGAAAGAGTTTAAATCCCTGCAATTCTACCCCAAAAGCAAAATTTGAGAACTTAAGCCTATGACAAATCCTTGACACAAGCTTTGCTAAAAAACCCAACATTCTCAGCAGATCCTGATAAACATCCATAGAAGGTCCAGTCACCTAAACATTCCTGATCTCTTGGGGTCTAGGCAAAATCCCATCTGCCTTGAATTTAATGCAAAAGGTCTCAGTGCAGCCAGTTGCCTTGATTTCTAAATCCTTTCCTAGGATGCCTCCACAGCTTGAGCTTGGAGATCCAGAGGGTTCCTAAGTTAATAACATTATTCTATCAACCTGAAAACATCATGGAGAACTAAATGCTGTTACCACAGACACAGAGTCTAGAATCACAAGGGCTTCTTCACTAGCAGGGCTGCAGTGCAGAGCAGGGCAGTTGAACCCCTCATGAATCAGCTCCTGCTTCCAGAGGTGAGCCTCAAGAGTTGTTTATAAACCATCATTATGAAACAGCACTTCAGTGACGTGACATTTCTTGGAGCAGCTTTTCATGTTTACCACAGCTAATAAGCAAATAGCAACAGCATTACTCCTCCATGGCAGTTTCTACCCAGGATGGATGTGATGCACAAGAACTGCTGGTTAGAAATCTTGAATGCTTTGCACTAAGAACGCGTTCAAGTTGTTCCATTTCACCCACTCGAGACAACAGTCACTCTTGGAATGTTTGCTGCTCAGCAGCAGCTGCAGCCCTGGGGAGCAGCAGGATGGCTGCCATTGGTGGCAATGCCAGAGACACTGGCCCTGCTGCTGAAGGGAGGCCAGATCTGGGACCACTTTGGTTAGGATCAGACAGGTACAGTCATGGAATCAGCAGCAACCCCAGCCAGCAAGAGGCCAGGTCTTTCCAGAGGCATGAGAATCTTTCACTGCCCTGGCAGTTAGAAAGGCTTCCAGCTTCCAGCTGTTGGAGAGGCTTTACCTTTTGTGTTTTCTTCAGTCCTTCATCTGTGCACAGTAAGTTCTGACAAGTCAAAGGACTTCCCCTGTCCTGAATGTGTTGGGCAAGTCTGTCTAGTCCAGTATCCTGTCTCCAACAGAACCAGCAATCAGAAGTGTCCAGAAAAAAAAAAAAGAAAATGCAAAATCCATACATACTTCCCTTGGCTTTACCTTTTGTGTGCAGAGCTCCTGGAAGTCGACGAGGTCAGAGAGGCTGCATCCAGCTCATGAGCCCTCCTGCAAACACCTCAGCCCAAGTTGTGCTGCATTTGCCAAAGCAGTTTCACTGAATCTCTCTGGTTATTTGCTCAGAGGGCTAAAACCACACATCCCTCTCTCTAGGATCAGGGTGTCACCTGAGTTTCAGCAGATGTTGTTTCGTTAGTATAAAATGTGCACTTTAAAGCCCTTCTGCAGCTCTGGGCACATTCTGACAGCTGTGTTTAACTACAACAACTTTACAAGCAAGTTCTACAGCAGCATCACTATGTACTGGGGATGTCATCACACCAGCTCTTTGTTACCCTGAAGTGGGAATTATCATTTCTAGATTAGGCAAAGCAGCCTTGGCTGAATCCTGGCCTCAAAGCCCCAGAGACTGGAGCTCTTGGCTCCAGCCCCTGCTTCCATATCTTTCTCTGGGGCTGTGGTATTTGAAGAACTCATGAAGTTGCATTACTTCTGAGGGTGAGGTGGGTTTGGCTGTATAGATTCAGCATGGAAATTATTTGGCTGCCTCTTGCATTGTTTAGCTACTTCTGTTGCATTTCAGCTCCCGGATGCTCCTGTGCCCCCTCCCTGGCATCCCGCGGCTCCGCTCCTCGCCATTCGGGCTGTTGCTGAGCTTGGCAAGTGCTGGATGTGCTTTTATAAATAAACCACCAGCATTCCATACAGGACTGATTTCCAAAACTAAAACCTCACTGCTTAGAAAATATATCTGAGGACAGATCATAAAAAAAGGCGGAGGAAGCAGATCATAGCTGTTCCCAGCTTAGCCAGCCTGGGGTAACGGCCGATTTGAACTTACCGTAACCACGAATGCACAGGGAGCTGGGGAGCTGCCTACAAACATGAACAAAAGATATTTTTATTCATTTCTGAGGCCATGTGTGTTGTGCAGCTGTGTGCACAATTACCGAGACTGTCACAGCAGACCCTGAGAACTTGCATTTGTAGTATTGTGCCCACTGGAGTACTGGATGACCAGATGAGGTGGACACCAGCAGACTGGCAGTGCCACCACCCACCTCTGCAGCACACAGGATGACCAAGTCCTAGGAGTGGTAACTGGTAATTAACCTTCCTTCTCTCTTCAAACCTTGGCTGCAGTGCTGAATCCCAAACACTTAAAATGTGTCCACTGCACCTGGCCTGCGTCTTACCTTGAAGCTGGAAGGGCTGCACACACCATGTGTTTGCTGTCACCTACACTTCAAAAGCAGCAGCTACAAGGTACAGCAATATATGGCAAATCAGTTTGTTTGTTTTTTTTTAAGCCATCCCACCTTGTTTTTGGAGCTATGGACACAACATGCTCCGTGGCAGCAGGAGGACACACTGCCATCTGGCTGCTCTTCCTGAAGGCTGCAGGACACACCAGAGCCCAGGCACCAGCAAACACGGGGCTTCAGCCTCAGAGGGAACTAAGAAAGGAGCAGAAGACAAGTCTGCAACTCTGCAACAGAGGGCATGGACAGCTCATCAGCCTAACTGATGACTTTTGAACAGAGCTGGGGTGAAAGCAGCAGGGCCTCTGCACCCAGGACCCTATTTACTGCCCGGGTCACACCACAGGAAGGCAGGTAAGGAACTGGCATACAGCTGAAGTAACTATGAAACAGCAAGATTTCACAAATAAAACAATCAGCATTTATTGTTGTATTACAAAACACTTCATATTTTGGCAATATTTTACAGTTTATCCTTTTCCTTCTTAGGGTCTGTTGAAAAGGTATGGGGGGGGGAGGGGGAAGAAAAGAGGAGAATGTTGAAATCAAGGTTAAATTTCAATGTCTTGCTTAAAAAAAAATCCTCCCAAAACAACCCAGTCCCTCCCACCAAAATAAAAATCTAGTTCCACTCAATTCCACTATCCAAAGAGGCCATGGGTGAAGCGGCAGGCAAAACTCGGGCAATTTCACTATCAAACTTGTCAAGAAGACAAAACATTCACAGTGTCCTCAGTACGGTCTGTTGCGCTGATCGTTTCTGAAATCATTTCTGAAAGGGAAACAAAAAGGTGCAAGGAATCCTTAGAGCAAATAAATAGTCCCTTAAGTCAAACAATCTACGTCAACTTGTGAGTTCTTCTGTTCTGCCCTACCCAGAAATGCTGACAAACCACTCCACAGGCAAACTGGCTGATGTTCTCTGGAAGCCTTGGTCGGTCGTTAGTACTTTCACAGCACACTTGCGTGCACACAAACAACACTCTCTTCCCACAGTCCCCATCAATTCCACATTGATGCTCCACATACATCCCAGCAAGAGCCAAGGACCTGCTCACCTTCCTCCCATTTTACCACCATAGCCACCTCCCCGGTCGCCGCCTCTGCCGCCACGGCCTCGATACCCTCTCTCTCCTCCATAGCCACCTCTCCCACGGAAATCTGCAAGAAGATGCCAAGTGACACATCAGCCAGGTCTTTCAAAAAGCTGTAAAATCATCAACACTTCAGAGGAGACACAGTTGTTCTTACACACCTCCTGATGGACGCGAATCTTCTGGCCTGGGCTCACCACACTGGTTGCAGGAATTCCGGCGAGCGAAGTTCATATTACCACAGGACCTGAAGAGACAAGGATTCCCCAGGCTTAGCTGCTGAGAAACCCAGAGGGCATCCATGAATCACCACTGCCCAATTAAAATGACACTTACGGATTAGGACAAACCCAATCACCATTTTTGGGTTCCCCACTTCTGCCCTGGAAGCCCCCACCTCTTCCATATCCACCTCGTGACCCTGCAGAGGAAATTATAATCAGAATAAAGGAGGGGAAGTGTCTATGACCTGCACATGAGAAACATTTATTAAGGACTGTCACTGCCTTTAGAACCCAAGAGACAGACCTTCCAGGTTGAAGAAAGGGTGAGTGTTTAAGGTAAGTACATCCCTCTGGAAGCCTCTGGAACTCTGACTGCAGCAGGTAGAACCAATGACAAAAAACTGTCTTCCCCCAGAATTCAGCATCTACCACCAGCTGATTTGCTACTAGCTGCAAGATGGCTAGAAGACTTGGGCAAGAGACACCAGAAGTTTTAGCCATCACCAAATCTCAGCAGCATTCAATGTCCTGAAGTTCTGGACATAATTCTGCATAGCTGAAAATACTCATGTTCATAGTGACAGATTTATACCTTAAGCAGAAGAGGGGAAAATGAGAAGCAAGGAGAGCACATGGTGGCCAGAAAAATTTGCTCCACCACATTATTTTTTATAAATCCTTCTTCTGCAGTAAAGAGCAGCTTCATCTGTTTGAACTGCCAATGGGTAAATACAAACCCACTATGTGCATTAACACAATTTCATAAAGATCTAACAATGTATAGTTTCAATCATATATGGCCAGACTTAGTCACAGAACAAAAATTTTTCAAAAAGATCTGCCTGGATTAATGGCAGGATGCATCTGGCACAAGCACAGGAACAACACAGCTCTTGCTCTCTGCATCAAGATCAAGAACTTTTCTACCAACTGAAGTTTTTGAAGAATCATTTTCCATCTGCCTACAAAACTGCCTGATATGAAAACTACAGTTAGTTGCCAGTCACCACACAAGGCATGCTTCCTGTGTGCTGGGAACCCAGGGGACTACTGACAAAACTTCATTATGCAGAGAATCAGGGAGATTAACATCTATTTAATTACTGCTTTAAGTCACTGGCAGTTGAATACCATCTGGAAACATCAGAGTATCTAAAGGCTTTGCTGTAACAAGTAAATATCCCTGGGAATTCACACTTGTAAATGTAGAAGCTGTACAGCCTTAGCACCATGGTTATGTATCTCTTTAAAAGGAACCCTGAGTCATGATCTGGAGGCTTCCCAGTTCAAAATGGAAGAATCAATTCTGTGCTGTGCAAAAGCCATCACAGATTTCAGTTTACTTGGTTCAAGCCTTATTACTCCCTTTCATGGCAGAAAACCAAAGGCTCATATACTTTGATGAATCACTGTTTCAAATACTTCTCTTTTATAAGCCAGTAATAATTTGAAAAGTACTTAAATATGAAAAAAACAAGGATTCTATGGATTTTAGACCCACCTCGACGTCCACCACCTCCACCTCCTCTCATGAATTCAGGCCTTCTAGTTGCAAAAGTAACCTTGATAACATTGCCATTGAATTCCTTCCCTGTGGAAAAACAGAAGGTGAAAGATTAATACAGCAGGAAGCTCAGAAGTGATTTGCACACACAGACTGAATATAAAGCTCTTCAGGAACAGGGAGACTGCAATACAACTCTTATTTGCACAACTGTACAGCCCATCAGCCAGCACAGAAATTAAACATGCTCAAGTAAGGGAAAGACATGAACTTTAAAATGATCAAGTCTCAGTTCTTCATAGATAAAAGGTTAATCACAGAACAATCAAGACTGCAGACATGCCTAATATAGTTATATTTGCTTTACCCTCTGAAACAGAAGTAAATTTGCATTTTTTTAGCAAAGAATAAAGCCCCAAATAGCATGCCATGCCAAGTGCTGCACACACTTCCATTCCACAGCAGAAGCAGACTGTGTGCTTTTGTTTCTGCCCAATATTGTTAAAATTCTGTGAACACACAAGGTCACAAGAGCAGGCACTTCCCCTCCCAAGTTTACTGCTACAAAAGAGTATCACTGCATCTCCTGCATCTGTCTGAAGAATTTTATATATCAGCATATTTTTGGGATGTGCTCCTCTCCTCCAGTGAACCCATAAAAAAACCCCCAACTTGTTCTTTAGTGCATATATACAAAGCACTTGGCACAAGGTTGCCATAACCATTGCCAAAGCTACAAATGCTACCACAAGACCAATAATATCAATATCCAGCCTGCAGAAAACCCCTCTAGCTGCTAACCCAGATCACAGCTCTGCTGCACCCAACAAGAAGGCACCTCCAAGCCAGCGACACGGACACAGTCTCTTGTACTTTGTGCAGGGATGACTGAGGTACAGCAGCAAAGCAACAAACCCCAACAGCTTCATTACACAGTTCTGGTCTTACATCATTAGCTGCTCTTCCCCAGATGCCAGAGAAAGTCAGCACACACAAACCACCATGAAATAGTTCCTTGATTTGCTTCTTCCACTGCCTGTTGGATTCATAAATAAGAAAAAGAGCAGGCGCTCTCACCCACCGTCAAACCAGTCAATGGCTGCTTTGGCAGAAGGGGGGTCATCAAAAGACACTGTGGCTTCTCCCTTTGGTTTGCCAGTATCCTTATCTGTATACAGATTTATCATGGGTTTGCCAGTCTTTTTGTTGGTCTGAAAGGAAAGGTGGCAC
This sequence comes from Apus apus, assembly GCF_020740795.1. Lineage (NCBI taxonomy): Eukaryota > Metazoa > Chordata > Aves > Apodiformes > Apodidae > Apus > Apus apus. Next base: position 783,939 of record NC_067299.1, on the reverse strand, counting down.
AGGAGAAATAATGGTAAAGCCAGTTCACAGCTTAAACTGCAAGAGCTCAGGGTCAGTAGCAAGAAGATTCTCTTGGCACCAGCCTGCAGAAACAGATGCTTTAGACTGAAGGATCCTGACTGCCTGTTTTCCATGAGGCAATGATGGGCCCAGTTTTTACAAACATAGAGGTCAAGAGCAGAAAGCCCCCCACTTTAAACTGCAGCAACAAGAAAGCCACAGAACCCAGCAGCATGCTGGCTGAAGTGTGAGGGCAGCACAGTGGATGGAGTGCCAGCATTCAGGTTATGAAGACTGAAGAAGAGATACAAAGCCATCTAAATGTCACTAGCAGAAAGCTGCTAGTGCTGCCAGCTCACAGATGAGCTGTCATCTGGGAACCCAGATAAAAATATTATCTACAAGTGCTGGGGAGCCAGAGCGTGATCTGCCTTGAAGGATACCAGTACATTTCCAATACACTGCTCTGCAACTCCTCTTCCTTCCTACCAATGATTTCTCATTTCACATACCTTTATAATACCAATTTGTTTGAAATAGTCTGCCACTTGATCTGTTGAAACATCTTCTCCAAGTCCTTGCACAAAGATAGTGTTGTTATCAGAGTTGTCAGACTCTGAATCTGTAGAAAAAAGAAGCTACATTTACTATGCATTTTTGTGGCAGCAACAGAAGCAACATTTTAAGCTCAGGTCTGTGCTGTCTAGCAAACCCTTAAATCCCAAGGACACCTTGTGTGAAATAAAGAGCATAAACTTCAGAGCAATGTGTTTTAAATAACAGGAGTTTAGCAAAGTGTTATGGCACTGAAAGCAGCTGCTTGGCTCAAGTAGTTTCAAAGTTCAGCAAATTCTTACTTGCTACATGCAAATACATCCAAAACTTCATGAGCACTTTAATAAAATACATTTCTTTCAAGGAAGACAAGCTTTAGCTAAATTTCTCTGGAGCCAAGGGAATTGCAGCCATATCCATCTTTCTGGACATACATTCTACAAGCAACGACCTAACAGCTACAATCCACTCCCACCCACTGTTTATTTTCTTACCAGCATCTGATCTTGGTCCATAATCCCTCTGACCTATGAAACAGGTTTTAAATAAAAAAAAAAAAGGCTATTTTTAGCAAAACATTTTCAAGTGAGCTTTTTAGAGACAAGAAAATATTCAAAGTATGCATGTAATGCATCTAAGATCTAAAACATTAACCAGAGACTTAGAGAATATTTAGATTAAAAACGTTCAACAGAAGGTGTCTGTAGGACGTTAATGTGTTCTTTAACTGGCAGCACGTGGCAGTTGCCACACTGATGCTATGCTGGTGTTGTCTTGCAAATGCTGCTTGTCAGATCACCAAGCAGTTTACCTTTTTTTTTCTAACCTCTAGTACCTTTCTAAGAAGCATTTGTAACAAAAATTAAAGAAACAAACAAAAAAAAAAATCCGGTGAATGTCACTGTCTCCACAAATTCTTTCATGCAATTTGACAAAGTAGAAATCCAGTTTACTGCTAAAAGCTTGACTATTAAAACTCATGAACACACCAGCCTCACCAAAACGCTATAATGCTTCTACTAGATAGTAACAAGATATTGGTGGCTTTTAGATTTATAAAGAATTTCCACTGAAACATTTTTGGATACTCGGCACTTACCACCATAATTTTTGAAGCCACCACGGTCACCACCACTGCAGAGGAAAAATTGAAGAAATGATTTCTTCCTTAAGTCTCTACGTGCTGAGCCCAAGGCTCAATCTACAGTTAACTGATCACAAGTTGAGAGTTACTGTCTGGCAGCTAAAGCACCATCTCTATGTTCTCCTCACTACCCATTCATCTGCAAAGATTAATTTACATGGAAGTGAATCATCTCACAGGGTGCTGCACTGGGGAGGAGGAGCCCTGAGGAATACTTAAGCCAGCCCACACACATGGCATTCCTTCAATACTTTCTCCCATCCCACAAGCCAAAATGACTGCTATTAAATACTGGGGTTTAAAACAGAAACATTATTTCTGTGAAGGTTAATGGGCTTTAATTGATTAAATAGATGTAATTGCTACTTTTGTATAGTGAGTACTTCAGTACTTTCCTAAAGGTAAGAAGAGTTTAAGTTAATTAACCTCCATTGTTATGCATTTATATCTGGGGGACAAAGTAGCAGTATCAGCCATTCTCTGAGAAAGGGTCTGTGGGGACCTACTGTACGTGGCCCTGCAGAGAAGGTGTGTGTATGTGAGCTTCAAAAGCAGAGGCCGCCAAGTTTTATTGCATTCATTCTGAAACCTGTGGCACAAAATGTAGACCAAGTTAAGAGATTACACACATCAATTTTCAAAGGTTAGAGGGGATTTGAAACAGGATGTTATGCCTCCAGCTGTGTGCACAAAAATAAACCCTCACTCTTTTCAGTGTAAGTGCTCATACCAGGAGGATTTTTCACAACAGCATTTTTAATTGCATCCATGTTATGAACACAATATAATGGATGTTCAAAGCCTTCAGGAAAATACAACCACTGGATTTTTTTGAGAGTCAATAAACCAACTGTCTCAACTGCCTGCTTGCCCTCCTTCACATGGAGGACACAGGTCCACCTGGACGGGAGGCAGGTTCACCTGACAGCTTTCACACCCAGCAGCTCAAAGCCGGTTCAGCCCTGACCAGAGCTGCCTCCAGACCCTGGGACTAGTGAGCCAGCAGGGGCAGCCTCCTCACCAACGTGCTTTACAGCTGCAAGACACTCCAGGTTTTAATTCAATCCATCTACCAATACATCAGGGACCAAACATGGGACACAAGCACCCAGCAAAAGGCAAGGAAATACAATTAGGCAGTAACTTGAAACTCAATCCGTTTTCTGTTACAGCAAATGCCAAGTCATGAACGGGAGGTGCTGCCTGCTTAACATTTATGAGATAAGAATCTCTCCAAAGTGAGGCATACAGTTTCAACAGGTATTACCAGAGCTAGATTTAGAGAGGCATTCTCTGAAGGGTGACTGACATTCTGCAACAGGACATGTAAGGAGTATTCCGTTTGTTACAACAGACTATCACTTTTACTGGGACTCTTCTTAAAATAAGTTTTTGCCGCAGATTGTAAATTGCTTCTCCACAGAAACAATCTGAAAGCTAAATTGCAGTGTCAGTTACTCACAAGTAATTAATTCTGGTGATTAAACAGGTAAAATTAATGAATTTTATGTGCAATATCAGAGCTGGTCTTTACTGAAGGCTGGCTGTTTCCAAGGACTGATGATAAAAACACAATGATGATAATAACATTTACTGTAAATACCTTTCTGCCACCTCCAAATCACTTCAGCTAAAAAAAAACAGCTTCATTGTGACACAACAGTTTGAACAGGATGCCTTTTCTTCTAGGATGTTAACTCAGAAATAAGAGCAAATACCTCAACCATGGAAATGTAACCAAAGTTTTCCAGTCCTAGATCATGATCCTAACTCATCACGACTGCATCATCCAGACCATGCATGTTTTCTGATTTGAAGGCATGCAGCAGGAGAGACATGAACTGGAAAAACCCAACAATCTAAAACCATTCAGAACGTTTGTGATCAACACAGCCAGGATTGTACAGGAAGTGAGGAGCATTTTCCTCAGGTGCTGGGCACAAATGTGTGCACCACAACTCTGAGAAGTGACACAAGTTGGATATATAAAATGTAAAGGAAGTCACAGGCAAATGCCTAATTTCTAATTCTGTGATACAGTGATTCTGCACCCTGCAGTAACAAATGTGATCCGTAGTTCTTAATTAGTTTTTTAGTTAATGTCTGTAGAAATATGTTTTTCCCAAGTATGCTTCAGCATGTTGTCTCCTGCCTCACCTTACATGTCCAACCCAATCAGAATCTGCATCAATTCAGCAAGTGAGACCTTCGATGACAGATTCATGCTTCCCCTCGATTGTTAAGTCCCATTTCAGATGTAACTTATCAGGCTGCAGTGTGGTACCTTCCTGAGGCTGCTGGGCAAAGCTCCCCGAGCTCCCCAGGGGCACATGGATATGCTGCAGCAGTCAAACACAGAAACTGGCTGCAGGTAGCTGCTGCCAGTCCCAGATTTACCCCTCACCAAGACCCAAAATTCAAGCCCCAAATTGGATTATTTCCTCACTGTTGTCACAGAGCATGTGGAAAACACAACTGCAGTGTTTCACAGTCTGTTGCTTTACCAGCCCTGCAGACAGAGCAAGTAGATGGGTGACCAGATGGTGCTGGAGTTCTCACACCCTATGTTAGAACCCAGGTAGCCAAGATTCAGCAATGCCACCAGCAAAGACAGCAAAATAAATACTGCACTGCAAGCAGCCAGAATGTGTACATGGCACCAGTCACAGTGACAAAAACTTGCTCTGAATGATGCTCAGTCACACATTTAAACATCACCTACTTGAGTGAAAATGGAGTTCATCTGAACACTGCTTACTTCAGCCCAGAATAACTCCTTAAACTAAAGGCACAGCTCCATTGAGAGCTGAACACTACAGACACAAGAAACACTTTTTAAAAGTGATCAGTTACTGGCAGAGGTAGCACTAAGAATTCAGGAACCAAATGTCAGCCTCCAACATGCATCAATGTCTCAGCAAGCATGTGGGAGTTTCATGTAAGAATGTATTTTTACAAACAAGAGAGGAATGCTTAGTGCACCAGTAAAATCACTGACAGATGGCTTCTTTTGCTGCCTATATTTAATGCCTCTGTTCATGTTTTTCCATAGTCTATATAAGGCTAAGCTCAAGCATGTACAAGTCAAAATATTCACTCTGAACAGACAGCACGCTGCTGTAGCAAACTTTTGCACTGAGCTGCCTTTGTATCACAGTCAGCTAATTCCCAGCCAAAACAGCTCATCTAGCAATTAAGTTCATAGGTAATTTTTGTTAATAGCACATCAGCCTCTAATCTGCAGGAGGGGAAAACAAAACAAACAAACTAGGCTGAGCAAAGTTAGGGCTTCTACCACAAATCCTAAGGCAATGGTCAATCCTTCCCCAAGCTGCAAGGATGCAGTTCCACCAGCACAGACTGCATGAGCAGATCCAGAGGCAAAGCTTCTCCCATCAAACCTCAGGCTCTGAAAGGCAGTGTCACAGGTACAGCTCCTGAGCTGCCTGCCTGGCTTTCCCAAGGTGAAAGAGAACAAACCTGCTGTGTGTTGCTACTGTATTTCCCACCTACATGCTTAGCCAAAACAAAGTGGTCCCACAACCACAATGAGCAATTAATTTCTTATTTTTCAGACGAGGACTCCAACAATAAGGCGAGTTATCTACAAGAAAAGTTGGAAGAATAACTTAGAGTAAAACTCCACATTGTCCAGACCCAGAGTACCTGCTTTCTAACCAAAAGAACTCAAAGATGAGACTTTTATCCTGGGGGTTTTAAAAAAGAAAAGATTTTGCTTCTTAACCAAAATACAAATTAGTGAGAACATAAGTGTTTCAAGCTTCAAAATGAAAGGGTGGAAAAATTCTACTAAAATCCCAGAAGGTGCAATTCAAGACCATCAAAAAAAGATCACGAGTAATTTTGAAACCCAGACTTACTACGATTAAAGAGTGAACATCTGACATGTAAGAAAATGATGGTTCTCTATCGTAATAACACCAGTTTGGGCACCTGAGCAGTAATTTTTCAAGAGGTATTTTCTTCTCAGAGCTGAATGACTTTGCATGGGTACAAAAGAAAAATGAGTGCTGGAAACAGCTATTACAGTACTTATTCAATTCATTCTAGATATCATTCCTTAACCTTTCCAACTACATTCAGAAGTACTTTTATAAAGGTCACTCACAGAAATGAAAGCTCTCAAAATTTAAAAGCACAGGTCTGATTTTGCCCCAAGTATTCCAGAGCACTGATTTTGCACTTGCAGACTGCTGAGAGGTCCTGCATGCAGGTAGGCTGGCACAGCCAAATGTCACAGGTCTTGGGGAAAAGGGATGCCTACATTATGACAGCAGAACTAATATTTAAGTGCAAGAGATTTTTAGATATATTTTTTCCTGAGGGCTATGGTATTTCCATAATTTATTGCCAAGTATAAAAATATGAAAGAAGTAAAAAACTGAAAATGCTGCCTAGTCCCTGGAGATAAGACTTGGCATTCCTACACATGCTGCTACTGGGGGGGAGGAAAAAAGGAAACCCAAAGAAACAAAAAGGACTAAACATGATTTCTTACCTTATTAGAAGTTATGTTCCCCTTGATTATACAGTTTGTTACTTAATTTAACCTTTTGCACTTTTCTAATAAGCATGACTTTGGTAAAATACAAGTCAGAAGCAGAATCCTCCATCATAATTATGCAGGAAGAGTCAATGAACATATTTGACACTGTAGTTCCAGAAAAGTTTCACTGCAAAGCGCACTAAAGACTGCATCACGTAACAGAGACAGACAGACCTCATAAATCACTTCCCAGTTTGCTGAACTTTCCCCCATTTCTCTACTTGCTTCCGCTCTTTTCCTACTTTTGGCTTCCAAGTCCACTGGAATACTATTATCTGCATGGATGTGTGAACAAAATTTTTCTTGCATTTTGGAAAAATATGGGAAAATACTTTATTTTCACAGATATTAATTTATCTTACTTTTTCTTGCAAAGATATGTTTGTTTCAAAGTGATAAAATCTACCCAAAGTATGTTTTTTGAAGCTCACATTCATTCCTCTTATTGGAAAGGGCTCAGCTATAAACCATTTTTTAAAAACACAATTTTATCACAGGAGTATGGAAAGCCTTCATCATCACTAAAACACTAATTAAAACAAAATTGTTCAATTTTAACTGAAAATTAACTTGGGAATTACTTTGCTAGTTAAGTTTATATTTTATGTTAATAATTATAAAACCCCAGAAAAATTTAATTGCTTTTGTAGTTGTGCTAGCACACCTAATTAGAATGATAGGGACCACCTACATCACCAGAACAGCGAGCCATGAAGTACCATTTAAGACCACCTCAGGAGCAGGCAAACTTTTAATGTTATTCATTGGTAAGTCATATTTATCAAGTCTTAACACACCACTGAATTATTTTATTTAAATTGGATCAGTTCAAACAAACAGCATTGTGTAACTAGAGTTCTTCACCGAGTTCTAGCAATGACCCAGAACTGTGCAGCCTGTGACAAGGTCAGTGGTTGCTGACCAGCAACACTTCCAAGCTCACTGGAAACTTCAATGTCCCTACCTCAATGAGCACCTAACACCCTGGCCATGTCCCCAGAGGGCAGCCAACTGTGACAGCTTATTAAGAAATAATAATGTCACCTGGCCTAATTCAACAGGATTTAAAGCAAAGGTCCCAAGCTCTCAGACCCGTGCACAAAATCATCTGCAAGCCCAAAAATTCAACATGTGCATGAATTTTCTTGACAGCACAGGCAACAGCACCAGAGATAACAGCACTGTTAGTACTTTAAATCTACGTAAACATGTTTAGACTGAACCAGTAACATAAACTGCAATTCAATGGAAGATTTAAACTGCAAAAAACTGTAAAAACCAATGTTATTATTAAATTACTCCTAAATTCTTTTGAAAGCATAAAGGTAATTAGCCAACCTTGGTCTAATGATTTATTACTGTAGAAGAAAAATGATGCCCTGCTAAAATGTCAGCTACCTTAGCTATGAATTCTCTAAAACCTTCTCAATTCCTGGCTGTTGTTTTTCCTGTCATTGAAAACAAACATTTACAGGTTTTAAAATCTCTTATTTCAAGGGATGGGCTCAGGCAGGTTTTGTATTGCAACTCATGTATATAAAACACAGCTCTCTGTCCTAACAACCAAATGTTGGTCTCCATCCATCTGAGCCTAAAAGCTTTTCCTGGGCAATATTAATTTCTGTGAAGTGCCAAAAGGTTTAATCTTAGAAACCTTCCATTTTTGGAAATCTAAATCTGAACAACATTAGGAACAGATATATAGTAAACAAACATTTAAAACAGCTAAATAATAAGAACTAAATAAGTAAAGAGCTGCAGGCACTGGGATGAGATCACTTACCTATATCCAGACATATGACCTCTTCCATCCATGTCATATCCCCCTCTACCTCCTCCCTGTGACCCGCCATATCCTCTATTATCTTCTCCATACCTACTCTTTTCACGACGATCATCTGCAGGAAGGAGTGAACCAGAACAAAACATGAGGAAGTTGGACTGCAAACTGCAGTGAAAATTCCCACTCTGCATTCCACTCCCTCCCGCCCCCCAAGTCTGTTGTTCACATCTGGAAAGCATCAACTCCTAAATCTCTCTTACATTACCTACACCACAGAGTAATAGTGCAAAGGTTGGTTTTGTTTCAGTTCTCTCCCTGGGCTTCCAGGGCCACAAGGTATCCCAGCATGCAAACACTCTGTACTTTCATGACACTCCACTTCCCAAGTATTAAACACAAACTGTCCAAAATACACTTTTCACTGTACTTCCAGACAGCCTCCCCAGGCTGCAGACACCATCACTGACAGCAGAACAAGGACAAGGAGTGGGGGCTGTGCTGCCTGGGTAAAGCTACCGAAAACCTGTCCTTCTTATGCTTCTCGTTGCCTTCCATCTCACAAGTCACCTACACAGCATAAAGCTGGTATGTGACGTGCAAAAGCTCTTCATGACTGATCAGGATATGTCACCCTCATGAAGGAAGAAGGCTCAAAATAGTTTAAGAAGAAAATTCCATGTAGAATTTTCAGAATTCAGGGAGATGGGCTCTGCAAGGCTGCCTCCAACAAATGCAACAGCAACAATTTTGAGACACAAACAGTTTTTCATCTCTGCATGATTTGAAAGTCTTAACAAATAAAACATCCCCCAAGAATACCAAAAAGGAAAGAGAGCTTTAAACTATTAATCAAATCAACACTCTGTGGAAAGGAAATCCAACTATTTCCCAGTGTTTCTTCTCCATTTTATTAGCCACCATTGAACTCAACCTGTGGATTTTACCTTGGCTGTTGTGACTATAGCTTCCCTTCTGAGACTGGTAGGACTGCTGAGAATGGCCATATGAGCTTTGGTGCTGGTTGTAGCCTGACTTTTGGTCATAGGAGCTCTGGTGGCCATAGCCCGACTGCTGGTCATAGGAGCCCTGGTGGCCATAGCCCGACTGCTGGTCATAGGAGCTTGACTGCTGGTCATAAGAGTCTTGGTTTTGTCCATAGCTTGACTGCTGGTCATAAGAGCTTTGGCGCTGACCATAGTTTGACTTTTGTTCGTAAGAGCCTCTTCCACTTAAAACAAACAGAATTTGTATTAATAGCTAAATGTCCACAGAAGAGAGAGCAAAATAATGGCTGAACATTCATAACGTATCTGGAACGTCCCAGTCACAGCCACCTCCCAGTCATGCTGGCACATGGATATGAAAACACTCTGTTTGGTCTCTGCTGGATACACCTGCCTTCCAAAAAGGTCAGGCAGAAACTGTAGGTTACCATCAGATTCAGGACACCCTCAGTTTGCTCTGTAAATGTGACTTGGGAGCAGCACCCCTTTTCCACACCCAGCACAGTGCTTGCTTTGTCTCTCTCCCAGAGCATGAGAGTGGCTGAGAGTCCATGACTCACTAACCACCAAGTCCTCCTCTACAGAACTGCAGCACAGACACCCCTGCTCACACTGTATCGTGCAGCTGATACTTCCAGCCTTCAAAAAAGAAAAAATTAAAATAAAAAACTTTGCTTTCACTGAACGGCAACCTATCATTTTCTGGACGTTCTACCACTTGGCCAAGGACTTTGCTAATTCTTGTGATGTTCTCTAACATACCTGCAGTTCTTCAGTGCCATCTACAAAAACCATCCCATCAACTGTTATCAGAAACACTGACCAGCATCCCATCCAGGATACTCCCACTAAATGCAGCCATACATTCTGAGAGGGAACCATAAATCTTCTGACTAATCACTTTATAGCACCCACAAGGAAGTCTCACCCACACCACACTTCCCCAGGCTACTGCAGCATCCAAGGCAGAAACAGAAGTATTTTGAAAATCTAGATATACAAGAGAACTATTGTTCCAGTTAGGTCACTCCTTCATAGCAAGACACTATATTGATTTAGGAGAAACAAATTGCAGCCAGGAAGCACTGGCTATTAGTCATACCTTTGATTTCCCCCTGGGTATTTAGTTGTGACTAAACTGTATTATTTTTTCAGTAACTGAAATCAATCACTGTCCTCTGCCACCCTTTCCTCTTTTGCTCCTCTTGCTTCCACCCTTTTTTCAAAAGATAAGGCACTACATGCTACTCTCCAGTCTTTGCCAGTCTTGCTTGCTAACTAAAACGTCTCAGAGAAACAAACAAACGAATCTAAGAGCCTACAGAAATTTGCCACCAGATTTATGAAGTGCTCCGAGATGAGGTCCTTTGGGTCCAACCAATCTAAAAATATCCTGTCCATGCAAATACCACCTAATCTGCTCTCTCCCAGTTCTAGCCTAGATCCTAGCTTTAACATAAATAATCCCAGTGGCAAAGAGCTTGCCAAGATTTTTGTCAGTATCTTCACTTCAAAAAAGTCAGCTCCACTTTAGCCTTTGCACATCACCAACGAAGGAAGCATCATTGAGAGGACCCACTATTTCCATCCTTCACTCCCCTAGGATGCAAGAGGCCAGTTTTGTGGCCAGGCTCTTCAAAGTTCCTGTCATTTGATTTCTCAGTTTCTCCCTACTTGTTACAATCATACATTGAAAAGTTTTCCTCCAGTGCCTTCTCTTCATTCTCTTGGTCCAAACCAACCAGCTGGAGAATCTGTGCCCTGCTGCATTTTTTCCCACTAGATGTCTACAGAGTTAAAAGACACATTATTGCCTAGTCCCATATCTTTGTGCAGCTCCAATAAGCACTCAGAAAGCAAAGCAAAACAAAACAAAACTTAACCATGTTCTGGCCTCTTTAGGGATGTGAAATGAAAAAAGACACTACAAGTGACAGCACCTACTGCTGACAGATAAAGATTTTGCTTGTTTAAATTAAGATGTTTTGGAATTATAACTACAAAACCATAAACAAAGTACAGGTTTACTGAAGTCCAGGCTGTTTTATCAGCTTGCAAAAGAAAACAAAAAATATTTGGACCTTGGACACAAGAACGAAGTTTAGTACATGCCTGTATTTTAAGGAGCTCACATGATCCTCAATAAAGATCTAATGCAAGCAGTAACCCTGGGGTGTATGAAGGAAGCTTCTAAGTTAGATGATGAACTGGCCTTAATAAGTCATTATGGAAAGCTGGGTTGTGTTTTCTAACATACTTTAAAAGTTTTATCATTAATCCTCCTGAAACTGGCAGAGCACAACATCACCCAACAAATAACACACATCTGAAGTAGCATAAAGTACTAAATCAGAGTGCAGGATGCACACACATATAAGTTATTGATAAGGATATAAAACCAGGATGTTTTGAGAATCCTACTTAATAGGAAAAAGATACTTCTTAAATTATATTTCTGAATCCTCTCTTCTTTCACCACAAAAAGGCATTATAAGTCAGAAGAGAAGCCTTCAAATCTAAGAACAGCTAAGGATGTCCTTGCTAGCAGCGTACTTGAAGTTAATAAAGAGTACTCTAAGTTTATACAAAAGAATGTGACTGGAGAGTTACTCCATGTATTTTTTTAATAAAAATATTCTCTGCCGAGACCCTTCCTCATTGTAGTCACTATCCAAAGTTTATCTTCCCATACAGCTTGACGTTCAAACAACTGCATCCATACTTCCCACATAAAGAAACACTCTTCCATTACCTCTGGTTCCTTCAGGCATTAAAATGTCTTAAGAATTGGCATTTTCAGATGTTTGTCCTTTTTTAGCAATGACAGCAGGAAATCTGCTACAGCTGTAGCATAGAATGTACAATTACTAGTCAGTCCTTCAAACAGGTACTGTTACTCTCAGCATCCTTACCCTCTGGAGGACCCCTTCTGCTGCCCCTGGCTGCTGTAGGACTGCTGGTTGTATGAACTCTGACCCTGGTTTTCATAACTGGATTCATCATCATACCCCTGGGAATCTTGTCCATAACCTGGAAATTGAGAAAGAAAATTTTTAGTAAATATTCACTTTTTAATTCCTGCCAATGAATGTAACAAGCTAGCCAAACCTGTTTGATTCTGTCCATAGTTCCCATGATAGCTTCCATAGTTCTGTCCGTAGGAGGAATTGTCTCCACTCTGCCCATAACTGGAATACCCCTGCAATTTAAAGAACATACCCAAAGAAGTGTAATTTCCACAGCAGATAACTACAGCTTTCCTTTGCTAGACACGACTGCAAACATGAAGCACAGCTGAGAAGGGACCTCCTCCTGGCCTAGATATGGTCACCCAGGAACTATTATTTTTATTCAAGGAACACCTGCTTTGAAAGGCACGATGTTTTTTTTCAACTTACCTGTCCTTGTCCATAATTCTGACTGCCCTGATTGCCATAGGATGAGTAGCTGCAAGAGAAAACTGCATTTAGAAAATGCTTACAGTGCCCTCCACAGGAGCTGGAAAGTAAACGTATTTCTGGTGTTATTTTTGGTTTATTTTCATTCCAAAACAGATGTTCAAATCTAAATACTGCAGTTGTAGGTGCATTAGAACTGCATCAATACTCTTGACTACCCTAACTGACTGTCAAAAGAGCAGTTTAATTTCTGCTTTGTTTCAAGTGTAAATTTTAAGTGCATGAAAGTTGGGTTTACTGTAACTTGACAGACTCAAAAATCACAGAAAACTCTGTCACATGGCACCATGGCATTTTAAGTTTTTCAGTGTATTATTACAAAGTTAATTTTATGTTAATCAACTACTGTCTAATTGGTATTTGTTAGCCTATTCAACACTAACATAATCAAAAACTGCACTAGCTTTAGGTTATACTGACTCTGTTCTGCCACTTTAAGGCTTTGTGAAGTGAGAGAAGAACCTTGTGCTGAAACTCACATCAAACTCAGATATAAACTCACACTCACCTGGTGCTATAGCACAGCACCTTCATCAGCACAGTCAGCATGAGCCATGATTGTCATACTTACAGAAGAAGTTTTGTTTCAATTATTAAAATACACCCCCCCCCCAGCTTGCAGCTATTTTGTGAACTGGTTTTTGAATTTCATGACTACAAACACAGATCAGAGGATCTCAACAAAAAGTTCCCTCCACTGGGAAAATAAAATGGAAAAATAAAATTTTGCATCTATATGGCCCATCAACTTTACACCTGTATAATCATCAACCAAAACCTTAGTGAACAGCTTAAGGCAGTCATATGAAAAATATTTCTTTATATTCATGACATTCCAAAAGTTACTATTAGAAGATGTCATTCCAATTTAAACCTGCTCATTGTCTTCCATGCAGGAATAGAAGTTGTCTTCCTTTTTCATAAAGGCCCAGGGCAGCAAGCTTTCTTCACCAAAAACATCTTGACACAGTATCACACCCAAAGACTCAAACACCACCCTTGGGAGTCCTAAATGGCCTTTTATCTTCCACATTTAATTGCTAACAGTAGAAAATGCCACACGTACCTCTGCTGGCCCCCAGACTGACTGTAACTTCCAGAATCTAGAAAAAGAAGTGAGTCACATTAAGAACTTCCAATTAAAATTTCATTCCTCTACTTACTACAAGAGGAAGAAATCTGGGGAGAGGGAGAGATGTTCAAGCACACTGGGCAATGCAGCTGCTTTCCTTGCAGAACGAGACAGCTTCCCCTTCACTGCCAGGACAGAAAATGCCAAGACTGGGAGAACAGGAGCACAGCAGCAAGGGATGCAGGGGACATGACAAGGTACAACCACTCAACTTCCCTTTTTGAAGGAGCTAAATTTCATTTTCAAGGTGTGTCTTTAAATATTCAGGACTGCACAACTCCCTCTAACGGCTGCCGAGCACAGTGCGACCACCCGCGAACAGGATGCAGCAGCTTAAGCACTCAAGCAGAGCTAAGTAGGTCAGTCCTGCTAAACCTCTGGAGAAAGGTCTGCCCAGCAAAGGGCATGGACACAGGCAGACTTTGAAGATGCAAGATCAGGGACAGAGGACATTTCCCTTCGCTCATATTGCAAAAGGAGAAACCCCACCAATAGCCCAAACCATGCAAGAATTCATTCATGTACACAAGCTGCCCAGGCATGTGATGTGAACACTATATTCAACTAATGTAAACACCAGTTATCACATAAATTGATTCTGAGACGGTCTGATTTGTATTTGAAGTAGAGCACCTAATCTGCAAAAGCTCTCAAGGCTTTCCCGTGAGCTGGACCTCAGCCCACAGAGTGCTCTGTCCTCACTGCTTTACCTGTTCACACAAGGATGTTCCTTATCTGCTACAAAACTGCACTTTTCTGTGTTAAAAGCTCTTGCTGCAGAGGGAAAGCACACATCCCTGCTGATTTCATTTCCCAAGCCAGGTGCATGTAACCAACACAGAACACACATGGGTCCATCACCCCAAACTCTCTGGATGGAGTGGTCAGGAGGAGCAGGCTTCCCCTCCCAGAGGTCCCCACCAGCCCCACAGCTGCTCTGCACCCTGCCAGCTTCACCACATGGACCCTGATCTCACTGTCTATGCAGGAGTCTCAATTCCTCTGACATTTTTGCTTGAAATTCCCACCCTCAAGACCCAAACACTTTCTTCCCTTCCCTACCAGCCTCACCAGTGCTGTCACTCTGGGAACAGCCCTGCAATCCTCCTGTTTCACACCCTCTCTCAAACTCTACATCTAGAACTGACTAAAGAGCTGAAACTCAGAGCTAATTACAATACAGTATAAATGTCATGCACTGCAATCGACCATAACTATTCTCCAGTCAAAATACTCATCAAACTGCTGGAAGCCTGTTCATTATACCTCACTCAGCTGGTTACACATGTACTTAGACACACATAATTCCAAGATGAGGGTATCACCTAAGCCACTGAGCATTTTCAATGGTAAAGTATCTCCTCAAAGCAAAAAAGGCATCATATTTCATATTCTGTAAGAGAGATTTAACAAAACTGAGATTAAATATTTAATTTCACCTGTCCTATAAAGCAGCTGCAGTCAGACATGAACCATTCCCCTCCTCTTGCACTGCTACACAAACACTACATTTTCATAATGAAAAGCAATTTAAAATAACGAAACAGTGTAAAAGTGCAACTTAAACTTTATTGTTTCTAATGAGATGAAGGTCAAATCTTTACATTCTTTCTATTTAAATGATCAGAAAGATTACTAATAGGTAACTGCATTCTAAAACTATGGTTTAACTCTCCTTTAATTAGTAGCATATGAATTTTAAATACTAATGGTTGTATCAGAAAGAATTCTTGGGTAAGGAAGTAATTAGCTATAAACTGAAGGACTACATTTAATCTCCTTAGTTTCTCCCTTACAAACTTCTGGCAAACCACAACATTTTGGAAAAGTTTGA
The DNA here is from genome assembly GCF_020740795.1 of Apus apus. Taxonomy (NCBI): domain Eukaryota; kingdom Metazoa; phylum Chordata; class Aves; order Apodiformes; family Apodidae; genus Apus; species Apus apus. Next base: position 768,462 of record NC_067299.1, on the reverse strand, counting down.
AAGGAACCAGAAAACGAGCCTGTACAATATGAATATGCAGAACCAGAGAAACTTCTTTTATTTGTACATTTTTCTACACCCTTTGTTGGACCTCTTGGTCTACAGGCTTCTGATCGATTTCTTTTGGTGGGCTCAATGGGGACAAGATTCTGTATTTTTTGAAACAACTGATACTTTATTCTGAAAATTCCTGGATAGACTTTCCCCTGAATGTTTGAAAAGCTGCCTGCAGTGGAGTGGGGCACAGCAGACTAGTCACCTTGCCCAGATCAGGAAGTGTATTCCTCTTACAACAGAAGAGCCTGCTGTGAATGTTTGAAAACAGAAGTTTTCATACAAAGCAATTCCTATGAAACAGCAGCATTGCTTCTGTACCCTCCTCAACAGAAAAATAACCTCATGTTTGAGCAGCAGAGGAGGCACTGCCAGGTGCTCGAGCTAAGTACCTGAGGTCTGGGAACAAAGTGGTTTTATTCTACCTCCCAAATTTACTCGTCTGTAGAAGAATTCATGTACTGAATTCATATTATGGTACCTTTGGATGTGTTTTCTTCTCGTGGCAAAGGGCTGTCCTTGCATTAAAGGAGTCCTTTAACATCCCTTGCTTTGTTTTCATTCTCTATCATTCATAAAGGCACCGTGAGGGAGCACTACAACAGCTCAGCCCTCAGAACACATGGCTCGCTCCAGGAAGCACGTACAGCCTCGGAATGCCTCCTCCCCTTCTGGGGCACCTCACCTGGCCGCAGGGGCACGACGGCTGGTGGGACCAAAACATTTCTACCCCCAACGGGATGAAGAAACAGAAACACCCGGTGCTCGCAGGCGGCCAGGAGACGCTGGGCTGAGCCAGGGCACCCGGGCCGGCAGAGGTGCTGCCTGTGCGCCCAGCTCGAGGCCTCCCGCGTGGGAAGAGCTGCAGCCCGAGCGTTTTTAAGCCCGCGGCAGGGAGGCTGAGCAGCTACACCCCTCCCTCCGCTGGAGGCCTCGAGGGGGCTGCTGGAGCAGAACACCGAGCAGATCCTGCAGATGCGGGGACACACAGGTGGGTCCCGTGCTGGGGGGGCGAGGAGGGCATGTCCCGTGACAAGGGGGGGCACGGTCCAAGGGAGGGGGTGCAGGTTCCCTGGGGGCTGCAGAGCAAAGAGGGAGCGCACAACCCACGCTGCGGGGAGGGCCGCGAGCGAGAGGCGGGTCCGCACAGCCCCGAGGGGGCACCGACACCTCGCGGCGGAGGGTACGAAGCGGGGGAGGCTTCACAGGGGGGCGCGAGCCGAAGCGGGGTCCGCACCCCTCGCCGAGGAGGCTGGGGCACAACCCGCAGGGGGTCCCCGACCTAAACCGGGGTCCGCGTCCCGCGCCCCCCCCCCCCAGGCTGCGACACGGGGGGCGGGGCCGGGCTGACCCCTCCCGTCCAGAAGGGGCGGGGCCCGCGCGGCCTCACGGAGGAGGGTCCCGGGTGGGGGGTCCCGGGAGGGGGGGGGGGGGGGGGGCTCCCCGGGAGGGGGCGGGGCTCTCCTCCCCCTCCCCCTCCCCGCGGCCCGGGAGCGCGGGGCCGGCGGCAACCGGGGGGCGCGGTGGGGGGGAGGAAGGGGCCGCGTGTCCCCCTAACATGTCCGCGGCCTGCTCTCCCTGCGCCACGCGGCGCCCCCGCCCCGCAGCCGCCCCGCAGCACCTACCCGAGGCCATGGCGGCGGGTCCGGGCGGGCCGAGCGGCGCTGCGCGAGGCACCCGCAGCTCGCGCGGACTGCGGGGCCGGGCAGCCAATCAGCGCGGGCGGCGCCGACCACGGGGGGGGGGGTGCGGGGGGGGGGGGTCGGGCCGTACCAAGGCACCCGCGGGGGGGGGGGGGGGGCAGCGCCGCGAGCCGCAATTAGTGTAATTAATAAACACGCAGGGCACGGGGGGGGGGGGGCCGGGAGAGAACCGGACGGGCCCCGGTCTTTCCTCACCAGCAGGCCCTCCGGTTCCCTCTCAGCACCCCAGGGATTCATCACCGTTTGGGAGGGAACATCCAAAACCTGCGTTCTGAGGGGAAAAATAAAGCAGCCAACTTTGCCAGGGGGTCTGTTAAAAAGTCAGATGTTGCCTTGGAGAGCGGCTTTCCATGAAAAGGGATGGGGATCTTGGGAGCCGCTTGGAAGCCACGCCAAGAGACACCGCTCCAGAAAGGGAGATTGTCCAGGAATGCAGTGAAACAAGGAAAACAAGCAGCGACTAGAATTAGTAACTTAAAAAAGAGGCTGAGCTCTCTGCCTTTCAGTTTCTCTTCCACCAACTTCATCTCCTCCAGCCGTGATTCCCTCCCGTGCCATCATCCTTCCTGTGCCTGCCCCACCCTGGCAGCTCCCGCAGACACGACTGGGATTAGGGCAGATCCCAAACCGTGTGTGGAGCATCCGAGCGCCTCCAGGTTCCTCGGGATGGAAGGATTCTCATGAGGCAGAAGGACAAGCTCATGTTTGTGTGCCTGCTGGTAGATCTGTGCACGTCTCCTCACCCAGGGGCCTCTCAGGGCAAGGGGCTCCAGCGCTGGAGCAGCCCCCAGCTGCCCAGCCGGTGGGTGCACAGCACGGCAGCAAAGCCGACACCGTTTGGGGAGGTTTATTCCGGTTTGTGACGCCCTGCAGGGGAGGGGGCCTGTCTGGGGGTGCCAGCAGGGTTTGTCCCTCTCCACCCTCATCCATCGCACCCGAAGGGAAGGGCTGGGGCCTTCCCAGCAGCCTGACCCGGGGGCGCGGGGCCCTCCGGTGCCCCAGGGAGGCTGGAGCGGGCTTCCTGCCACAGCTCGCGCCTCTCCCCGGGGAGGTGGTTCCCTTCTGGAAATTACAATAATATTTTTTAAAATGTTAAAAGGAGGGGAGGGGGGTGTGAAACCCAGAACACCTCCCGCCCGTCTCCATGGTAACGGGAGCGCCGCAGCGCCTCGTGTTGCCGCGGCAACGGTGCAGGCCTTCCGGCGGCGGCCGGAAGCGCGGCAGGATGGCGGCGGGGCGGGGGCCGCCGGCCGCCGCGGCGCTCACGGTGCTGCTGTCGCTCGGCGCCTCCGTCCCGGGGCTGCTGCGGGGAGCTCCCGCCGCCTCGCTGCGGCCCGCAGCCCTGCGTGCGGGGGAAGGTGAGCGGGGCCGCCGGGGCGGAGCTGCCGCTGCCTCCTGGGCCCTCCGCCTCCCCGGCCCCTTCCCCCGCTGGGCCCCGTCCCAGGCCTTCCCCGTGTCCCCCGCCCAGTCTTTGCTTCCCTCCTCTGCGATCCTTCCCTGAGTCTCTTTGTCCCCACTCCTCACCCCCCATTTCTGAACCCTCCCCGAGCCCGGTGCTCCCTCCTCGGCCCTCCCCGGGAAGCAGGAAGGGTCAGTCCATGTTTGCCGTACCCAAGGCTGCACTTGGTTTAACTCCGGTTTGTTACTTACACCTGGTTTTAAAGGCCTCAAATTCCTTCTATACTAGGATAGAAATGAAAGCTATTAATTGGCCCCGTAGGCTCCCTCTCCTGCTCAAGCAGTGGTTTGGTTCCCTGCTGCCTCTGCCCTCCTAATGTGCCGGGGTGCTCAGCCCACAGGTTGGTCACCTACATCTTTGTCTATGAAGACCTGACCTCCTTGACCTGTGGTGCCCTCATCATCTGGTATTTTGGTGGCAGCTTTGAGAAGAGTTTTGGCACAGCGAAGCACTGCTTCCTCACCCTGGCCTTCACCATCCTCTCAGCCCTCTTGTTCCTCTTGCTTGGGACCATTGTCTCCAGGGTGTCCCAGGTGGAAGATGCCAAAGGGTTCCTGCCAGTGGCTTTTGCTATGCTGGGGGTGTCCAGCACCCGCTCACAGGTGAAGAGGACTCTCTTCTTCGGGGTCAGGGTTCCAGTGGTGCTGGTGCCATGGTTCCTGCTCTCTGTAGCCTGGTTTATCCCCCACTCTTCTCTCCTGGGTAACCTGAGTGGGCTTCTGGTGGGGAAAGCCTGTATCCTTGTGGTTTGCAGAGCAGGGTTGCTGGTTCCAGAGAGGGAGGTTGTGCACTGGCTTCCTGGTGTCTCCTGAGCTCTGCTCTGCTTCACGTTCTGGCCTTGCTGCTCCTCATCACACCCAGCTCTGCACTTGTTTTCCACCTCCTGCTTCCTCTTCCCCTGTGGCTTTAGTGCAGGCAGGGACCTGAGGAGGCCCATGGTCTGTGGACATGGTGCTGGCTAGAACTGGGAGAATTCTCCAGGGAAAGTGGTTTGTGGCCAGAGGGGACTGGTTGTGGCTGTGTCAGAAACCAGTGTGTTTTGTCTGTGCTCCTTAACCTGCCTCTGGCTTCAGATGGGCTCAGCTGCTGTTCCTGCCTGGATTTCCCGGAGTCTGTGGGCTCCAAGCTGGACCATGTGTTCCCTTTCAGCCTGTTAAAGAGGATTCCAGGGCTGAAATACATCCCAGGGGCCTTGGCAGAGAGAAGAGCCTTTGAAGGCAGCAAGAGGTAAGTACGTGAGTTCCTGTGAAAGATCTTATGATACAGGGAATTTGGAGGCATTGACTCACCTCTCAGAGCTGTGTGTGCTTGTCATGCTCACAGCCAGGGCCTCAGGGGGACCTGCTGGTGAGGTGCTGTTACCCTGGTGGCAGTGCTGTGGCTGATGGGTTATCACACATCACCTCAACAGGGCGTTTCAGTGAAAGCTCCAGAGAGGGGACAGAGCTCACCTGCCAGGCAGGGTGTGCACGGGGAGCTATCTCAGCTCAGCTGACGTGGAAGCCAGGTTGTGCAGTTCTGCCATAACAGTAGGACTTTTGGGTTCATTTCTGGCTGTGTTACTCCCTGGGATGTGATCTTTATCTTTCCTTGACCCACCTTGCCTCCCAGGAGTGCTGTCAAGTGAGTTGTGTCCAAACCTATGTCAGGGCAGAGCATTATCAATTAGAGATGTCACTTGTGATGGTCAATGAGACCTTTCAGTGCATGTTTTCAGTGTCAAGGCAAGATTACCTTACCAAAAAGAAACGGTGGGGCCCATGGCTGACATTCAGGGTTTGTTTTAAGTCTGTGTATATTAGAAACCAGGAGAACTCACTTATATTCTAAAAAGCTTGGGAATCTAGGTGAGATTTTTCACTGCTCTAAGATGTTGTTTTGGTTTCACAGAGGAAGGAGATGGTTTCTCTTAAGGGTTAAATTCTGTGCATTGTTTAAGTCATCAGCTCACTGTAAAGTATTTTTTGAAGTGGAAGCTTTCCCAAGTCACCCATGGGGGAACCATAAAATCACCCCCTCTCCTGCAGCTGGGATGTACCCCCGGTGCCTGCAGGGGGCCCGGCAGATCCACTGGTGGTTTTACCCCCTCCCCTCAGCGCAGGGGCTGCCTGGGGAGCAGGGCTGTCCTGCTGAGCCTGTGTCTGCATCAGCCTGGTGCTTGTGCTGGGAGCTGCTGGGCAGTGCCTCAGACCTGTCCAAACCTGCTTGCTTTAGGTGTGATGACATAAATAGGCTGTTCTGGCTCAAAGGTATTTACATAAACATTTGACTATCAAGCAGGGTGTGGGAAGGTATTTCTAGGATGTTTCCATTTCTGCAGCTACATTTACATGTCTCTGTGTCTTAGACACCAATCCTGTGTGTGTTCCTGGGGCTTCATTTTTATTATTTTGATTCTTATTCCCAAGTAACAGGCCTTGATGGTTTGGGTTTGTTTTTTTTAATTTTCATAAGACTTAAGGCATCAACTTGCCACCAAACAGGAGGCATTTCTGGGAGGTCCAGGCTTTCACAAAGTCACAGAGTGGTCGTGGTTGGAAGTGACCTCTGAAGATCATCTAGTGCAACTCCTCTGCTAGAGCAGGATCCCCTACAGCAGATCCCACAGGAACATGTCCAAACGAGTTTGGAATGTCTCCAGAGAAGGAGACTCCACAGCCTCTCTGTGCAGCCTGTCCCAGGACTGTCACCCTCACAGGAAAGAAGTTTTTCCTTATGTTTAATTTGAACCTCCTGTGCTTTAACATCATATTTGTGTCCATAAATAAAACAAAGAAAAAAACCCAAAACCACACCCACATCCCACAGAATAAAAATAATAAAAATCCAAGCCCCCAAACCCCAGCATGAACCAGTCCTTTAGTCTTGCTGGGAATCTGGCAGTCATGGTCTGCATGAATATGGTCCTGATGCTCAGCACTCAGTGCTGGGATGGGCCATGCTGTGCTCCTGTGCTCCCAGAGGATTTGGCTCCAAGGTAGATTCCCTGTTTCAGTGGGATGAGTCACCTTCTGCTGGCAAAGGCTGTTTCTAGACCTTGCTTCTAATCTATTCATTTTATTTATAACTCTCCTTCCACTTTCAGTCCATACCCTGGGCTCTAAACCCAGGGCCTTTTTGGCCTCCTAGACAGAAGGTGTCTCTAGGCAGTTGTGATTCCTCCTGATTAATGACCGGGATGTGGTTCAGTGGAAGGCAGGGAGGATGGCACAGACATCTGAAAGCACTTTGCTGTTGGGCTTGAGTGTTCCCTGCACAGAGACTGGGGCCCAGAACTGTGCTTGTTCAGTGGGGTGGAACTGGTGTAGGTTGGGAGGGGGAACATCTGTCCTGGGAGGCCAGTGAGCCTGTTTTACTCAAGTGCTGCTTATAGTAAGAGCTTCTCTAGTTGTAGCAAGGCTCTCTGGTGATTCACTGACCTTTCTGAGCACCGGGCGGGAGGAAATCTCCCCCAGGGCACTTTCAGTGCTGATTAGGCACTGCCAGTTCTGAACACTTCTGTTTTCTTCCTGCCCAGGATTAACCCCGTGCCAGGCACCTACCCCACCCAAAGCTGCCACTGCCCTTCGCCTCCGGTTATTCCCACTTTCCAGCTGCAGCACCTTCACAGCCAGAGCTGCTCCCAGGGACATGCGGGATCTCTGCAGGGCCACGCTGCAGGACACAGCCTCCCTCCTTCCCCCCACCAAGCCAGAGGTGCCTTCAGAGAGCCCCTCATGCCTGGAGCCTCACCTGGACACTTGCTGGGCAAGTCCTCTGCCCCACAGCATGTCTGCCCAGTGAATCCACAGGCAGCCACAGGCCTGGGCCCCCTGGCTGGGGTTCCAGAAGCATCAGGACATCCAGCAGCTGCAGCAGCTCCTGTTTCAGCTGAATTTCTGAGCATCCAGGTGTCCTGACCCTCCAGAAAGCAGGACTCTGGTACTGTGGCAGGACCGTGGTGTGGTGCTCAGGCCGCCGTGTGCTGCTCGCTCCACTGGCTGCTCTGATGATGTTTCCTTTATAATTATTTTTTTTTCATTATTTTTGATATTGTGAAGGGTGGGGACTGTATCTCTGCTGTCCTCTTCTCATTCACTTCGGGTCTTGTTTTCACTGCTGTATTTAGCAGCTGCCTTTCCCCCTGCTGCCACTGCAGTGCAGTGCGCCAGCCCCCCCTGAACCTGGGAATAACTGGGGTGATCTGGGGTCCCACGAGGCCGCAGCAATGAGGACACATCCTGCACTGAAGCTCTTGGCCTCCTGTCTTATTGCTGGGTGTGAGGGAGCGATGAGCCCAGAGCCCCCGCTGCTCGCTCGGCCGGAGTTAGAACCGCGGGAGACGCGGTAAAGGCGGGGGGGTCCGGCTGCCCCGGGCGGGGGGCTGCGGCTGGAGTGGCCGAGGGAAGGGGCGCGGGGCCCGGCCGCATCCCGGTCCCGGCCGCATCCCGGTCCCGGCCCCATCCCGGTCCCGGCCGCATCCCGGTCCCGGCCCCATCCCGGTCCCGGCCCCATCCCGGTCCCGGCCCCATCCCGGTCCCGGCCCCATCCCGGTCCCGGCCCCATCCCGGTCCCGCCTTCTGCTGCCGGGGCGGGGCGGGGCGCGGTGGGCGGGCCCTGGCGCGGCGGGCGGGACCGGTGGCGGGGCCCGGTGGCGATGGCGGCGGCCCCGCGGTGGCGGGAGCGGCTCTTCGCGCTCTACTTCCTCTCGCACATCCCCATCTCGCTGCTGATCGACCTGCAGCCGCTGCTGCCCCGCGGCCTCTACCCGCAGCCCGTGAGTCGGGGCGGGCGGGGCGGGGGTTGAGGCGAGGCTGGTGTCTGCGGAGCCGGCGGCTTGTTCCGCTGGCTCCCGGGGCCTTTTATACGGAACCTGTTACGTAGAGACATAAGGGGGGGACTGCAAATGGCAGTAAATTTGCTTCAGTGAAACAGTATTTAGAAATCCTGGGGTGCCCGCGGGGTGACGGGCTCAGCCGCTTCTCAGCGTGGGCAGCTCCGGCTGCCGGGATCTCGGTGCGTGCGGGCGGGGTGCGGGGGTGCGGGGGGCCCGGGGTGCGGGGGAGCCCGGGGTGCGGGCGGGGTGCGGGGGGCCCGGGGTGCGGGGGGCCCGGGGTGCGGGCGGGGTGCGGGGGGCCCGGGGTGCGGGGGGCCCGGGGTGCGGGCGGGGTGCGGGGGAGCCCGGGGTGCGGGGGGCCCGGGGTGCGGGCGGTGTGCCGAGGTGCGTGCGGGGGGAGCTCCGCGGGCAGGGAGGGGGCGGGCGCGGGGACACCCGGGGGCAGGGTCGGTCCTGCCGGTCCCAGCGGAGGTGCCGGCGGGCTCGGCACCCGCCACGTGCCCGGGACGCGGCCGCCGTGGCCTCGGTCACGCTGATCCTGATTTTTTTCTCGTGCTCCTGCCAAGAATGTAACAGGGAATTGTTCCCCGGCAGAAGCAGGCATGCCAGCAACCAAATTTATGTGTACAAATCTCTGGTTTGGTGGGTTTTGAATAAGCTTATAGAAGACGATGAATACAATAAAGTCGGTTAAAATAACAGTGGGATAAAAGGTAATCAGCTCAGCTCTCATCAGGATGAGCTCAGCCATAGCTCCCTAGCTGAGCTGTACAGTTAGAGCATTTCATTTTTGCCATTAGAATTGCCTATAGAATGATTCCATTATAGAAACCCTTTTTAATTAATAGTTAACTAGCAAATCTCAATACATATCTCTGCGTTCAAAGTCCAACTTAAAGCTGTGCTGGAATTTACATTTCTGTCATGGAAACTAATTGTAACTCCCTGAGCCAAAATCCTGACATCCAGCAGCTGGAGCAGCCAGCACCTGGTGCTCAGGGGAAGGGCTCAGTGTGCTCCTCAGACCCCTCTGGGCTGGGTGGCACCTGCCAGGGACACTGAGCCCATCTCAGCTGGCAGCTGGAGGGTCAGAAGGAGGAAAATAAGAGATATTCAATACCTACCAATGTCAAGGTGCAGATCTCTTCTCGTTGGGGTTTTTTGCTGGTGGGAAATGGCATTTCAGGAGTAGCATTTGGGAAGCAACTGCACTTTATGCTGTAGCAATCTTGAAGTTGCCTGTAGTGCAAATTTAATAAATGCCTAATGGAATGGGATGGTCACTTGAAAGGGCTCGTTGCTTTCAAGACTTGAGAAGTGTGGTCCCTGTTCAGACTGAGCTGCAGAGTGAAGCCTCATGTGCCAGGAGGTCACCTCAGTTTACCACCTTTCCCAGCCCTCACCTCCCCACCAGGGGAGGGTCAGTTTCCCCATCCAGTGTGAACCTGTTTTGTTCTTTTCGGCAGCTGACAGAGGTGCTGCAGGGGTATGCAGCCTCCTTCAGAGACCCCATGATGCTGCAGCCCCCAGAGTGGTTTCAGGCCTTCATGTACTGCGAAGCCTTGCTGCAGCTGCCTTTCTTCCCCGTCGCAGCCTACGCCTTCCTCAAAGGTTGGTACGACCCCCGTGCCAGGACACCTCCCATGCCGTGTTCCTGCACGACAGCTGCTTTCTGTGCAGCAGGAAAGTTACTGTTCAGCCTCAAGCAGTCGTAGGGATGTGCCACAGGGAGTGGAGTGCTGGGCTCTTTCCATTTGTGTCTGAGAAAGCAGCACAGAACTAGGGTCAGTCAGAAACCAAACCATGACCACAGGCCCTTCTCCACTGCAGCCAGTTCTGTGAGGCAGCATCAACACTTGGCTGTGTCACGCTCCCTTTGTAGATAAAGCTCTGGGTCAAGCCTGTGGACTCACTTTGTTACTTGAAAACTTTTGAGATCACACCCTCCTTCTAAACCTCCACAAAGGCAGAGAATTCTTCTGGGTTGCTGCTAGTTCTTGTTTTTCCTACTGCCCATGTGAGGTGCCTCTGGCTCGTGTCAGACATGGCCCTTAACCTGCTGGTGTAAAAGCCACTGGATTCTGCTTGTTTCAAAATACTTCAGTATCTTTTCCTTTTTGTTCCTGTACAGGTGGCTGCAAATGGATCAGGACTCCTGCCATTATCTACTCCACCCACGTAGCTACAACTCTGTTTGCCATCCTGGCGCACATCCTGTTCCACGACTTCTCCAGGTCGGAGCTCCCGGGCCCCCGGACGCAGCGGGAGCGCCTGGTCCTGCTCTCCATCTACGTGCCCTACCTGCTGGTGCCCCTGCTGCTGCTCTGCACCATGCTCTGCCACCCCCACTACAACCAGGCGGAGAAGAGGAAGCGGAAGTAGCCCCAGACACTGGGTTGTGTGGGGACCTGGCCTGCTCCTCTGGGACAATACCTGTCCCCTGGTGTTGGCTGCAACAGCTGTTACCAGAGCCTCTGGCTCCCAGAAGGAAATGGGAATTGGTCTGAGAGCACAACTCTCCTGTCACCTGCAGCAGCTTTGGCAGAGCTGTGGGCAGGGGCTGTGCCCCCCGTGGCCAGAGCCCCCGGTGACCATTCGGGGGGTGCCCCTGCCAGGGGGAACCACGGCTGGTTCTCTGCTTCCCAGTTCCCTTTTCCAAGATGACTGTTAGAAAACCACCTAAGCAATTTGCCTTCCATGAGCATATTCTGCAAAATCCCTAACTGATGACACGCCAATCTGCAAGGCTGGGCTTCTGAAGCATTTCTTAACTTCCTCACCCCTTCCTTTATCATCTTTCCTTCTTTTGCTCTGCTTCAATTTTGGTTAATTGTAACTCTGTGATCAGTGATGAAATGTGCCAAAATCTGGGTTTCTGAATGCATAAAGTTAACTTTTTTTGGGCACGAGCCCTACTGCCTAGAGGATTCTGAAGTACTTGAGGAGTACACAAGGATTTGTAAACTTCTCTCTTCCATGAAATCACTTCTAGTATGGAAATAAAACACTAAATGCATTAAACTGCACTTCATCTTCTTAAGGGAATGACTAAAAGGATCTTTAAGTGACCAGGAGACTGCAGATAGTTCACACAGGAAATAGCTGCCCAAGTAAATTAAACCTCTGACTGACAGAAATCCAGGGCTGGTGGGGTTTTGGGTTTGTATTTTTAAGTTCTCAACCTGATCTGCAAGAATCAAACTGGTGTGAGGGGACAGGGCACTGAGGAGGCTGTTCAGGCACTGCCTGGGTGTTCCAGGGCTTCACTGGTGTAAAATGCAAACTTTCCACAGCTTTGGGAAGGCCAACGTCTCCATGTCATTCTGAAGAAAGACACAAAACATGTTTTTGTGATCTCAGATCACAGATTTGTTAAATGTCACACTTCTGTTCACAGTTTCTACCTACCCCTGGTGCCAGTGGTGCCACCCTGGGTGGTTTGTCTCATTCCTCCCAGCAGCACCAGCACCCATGGAAGAGTTCTCCAAATGTCACAACCTGCACAAACTCAGCTCAGGCATAAAACTTGTAATTCTGCTGTGGTTTCTGCTGGTTTGTGTGTCTGCAATTGATCTATTCTGTTAATAATTAATTTCTGGGATTTCTCCTAGCTCTACAGAAAAAATCATCTGGTCAGTACAGATAAAAGTTACTGTTGCTTCTGTGCTGTATCTTGACAGACAGGAAGGACACTCTATACAGGAAACTCATTCCAACTGGCCAGGGAGTTGTAAACTTTCGAGCTCAAAAATAACGTGGCAGTATGAACTAATTCTGGTGACTCCAGAAAGTCTGCAAACAATAATTTATTGTCCAATTTCTTTGAAAGAGCTGTACACTTCAAAAAGTGAGGGACAAAACATAGCAAGAGCATTAATTCCACTATAATCTGAATTAGAACTGTACAAAACTTGTAGAAAATCAAAGGACAGAACAGTCTTTGCCTCCTCCTTATTGCCACTTGTAGTGTGATTCACACCAAATTAAGACACTTCCATTTGTACAAACCATCACTCATACACAGTGAAAAATTGCATATTTTTTAAGTCTTCAAGATTCTGGAATGATCAAGTTTCCAAGTGAGGCTGGTTTCATCGGAAAACTCCTCTATTTTTGGAAAATGAATTGGTCAATGAACTCATTCTGGTCTGCTTCAGTTTTACACAGCGTCTCGTACTCGACCCGGTACCTGCAGGAACAGCCACGGTCACTGCTCTGCAGGGTCACGTCCTGCAGCCCCACACAGCTCCTGAGAGGGACCTTCCAGCCTGTGTCACCACCAGAAGTGTGCAACAAACTTACCTTTCCAGCTGCATCTTCTTCTCAGCTATCAGAGCCTGGAGTTGCTGCTCCTGAGCTTCCCTCTGCTTGGCCATGGACTTGAGCAGGTTCCGTGCCCCGATGGCCTGTCAGAACAGAGGGTCAGGGACCTGCACCTACTGGGATCCAGCTTTTTTAATCCTTTCACTATGAGCAGGTTGATTTTGCAATGTTTCAGCCATGCTAGCAGTGAAGGAGGGTGACATCTGAACACTGGAGACAGGCAGAGTGCCTGCAGAGGTTGGGCAGGTGAAGGATATTTGAGACTTCATCCAAACCCAGGGCACAAAGCCCCTGGCTCCTCTGGGAACCCAAGCTGAGCATTGACTGCTCCTACAGACCAGCTCTGGTTAGGAGCTTTTTTCCCCTGAGCAAATAAGGAAAAAAACAATGACCTACAATTGTGCTGAACATTCATTTCTGTTTCTATGCTAACATGTAAAAAACCCCACAGCACTTGGTGACACAGAAATACATAAAGAATATTTCAGAGGTAGTTATAGATCTATTCACTGATCTGGTCTTTAGAAAGCCTTCCTCCTCCTCCTCACAGAGCCTCTCATGCCTCTTAAGAACAAAGCTCCAAGTGGAAGAAGTTATTAAAAAAATACAGGCTCTGTGTATGTGCAAACATGTAGATAAGCAGCACCAGCAGGACTGTTAAATGTAAGAGTAAGGTGACACTCAGTGTGCCTGTAAAAGTCTTCCAGATGTTAGTATCAATTAAAGTCCTGGGAATTTATACTGCAGCCAGACAATAAGTGCACAGAGGGACAGACAAGGGGTCCTTAGGCTGACAAAGAAGGAAGGAGAGACCTGGTTCTTCATGCAGAGCACACGACAAGCCAGTAATTAACTGCACAATACCTTCATCTTCTCAGTTTCTGCAGCTTTTGCCAGTTGATCAACAAGTTCAATTAAGCTGCCCACTATTTTTTGAAATTCTACTATTTCTGCAAAGAAAAAAAATAGTCAAGTAACATTCAAAACACCTCTAAAGATAAATGCTCCTGCTACAGGCCACAATCTTTAGATTCAGCTTGCAGAGTTTACTGTGAACAGGTACATGGTCAGGTCTTGCTACTCACTAGGCTACCGAAGAGGGAGAAAGGAGGGAAGCCCTGGCGGGCCGGCGGGAGCCTGCCCAGCCCCTGCTGCCCCAGCCCCTGCTGCTCCAGCCCCTGCTGCCCCAGCCCCTGCTGCCCCTGCTGCTCCAGCCCCTGCTGCCCCAGCCCCTCCAGCCCCTGCTGCCCCAGCCCCTGCTGCCCCTGCTGCCCCAGCCCCTGCTGCCCCAGCCCCTTCTGCCCCTGCTGCCCCAGCCCCTGCTGCCCCTGCTGCCCCAGCCCCTGCTGCCCCAGCCCCTGCTGCCCCTGCTGCCCCAGCCCCTGCTGCCCCAGCCCCTGCTGCTCCAGCCCCTGCTGCCCCTGCTGCCCCAGCCCCTTCTGCCCCTGCTGCCCCAGCCCCTGCTGCCCCTGCTGCCCCAGCCCCTGCTGCCCCAGCTGCCCCAGCCCGCCTCCCTGACCCTGCTCCGAGCTGCCGGGGAGCGCTCGGCCGGGCCGGGATCCCACACGGTGCCACGGCGGCTCCAGCCCGTCAGAGAGCGGGGTGTGCGGGGTGTGCGGGGTGTGCGGGGGCTGCGGGGGCAGCGGGCGGCCCCGGGCCCGGCCCCGCAGGACTCACTGTCGAGGAAGACCCTGCACTCCTCGCGGAGCTGGGCCGTCTGCTGCGCTGTCTCGGGGTCCAGCACCCGCAGCTTGTTCAGCTCGTCGAAGTGCAGGCCCGCCGCGCCCAGCGCCGCCTCCGCCATGGCCGGGGCCGCGGGCACGGGGTGGAGCGGGGCGGCTCGGCTCGGCTCGGCTCTCCTCCTCTCCTGCCGGCGGGCGCGGCGCGACCCCCGCCCCGCGGCGCTCGGGGGGCCCGGCGGGACCCGCGGCTCCGGGCACCGGAACCTCCCGGCCCCTCCCGCTGCCACGGCGACCCCGCGGGGCGCGCCGGGAGCTGCACCGGGGCGGGAACCGCTTCCGGGTCGCCGGTTCCCGGCGGGGCGCGGAGGAAATGAGCTCAGGCGGGCGGGTGAGCGGGCGGGCGGGACAGCGCTCCGGGCCGGGGCTCTGCCGGGCCCGGGCCTCCCGCAGCAGCCGCCGGCTCAGCCGCCGTTTGCTTTTCCAGGTGCCGGGCCGGGCCCCGCGAGGAAGCTGCCGGCCGCGGGGAGGGAGCCGGAGCAGGGCGCTGGGCCGGCGGAGCCCCCGCGGAGCCGCCGCCACCCCCCGGTGCGTGCTGCGGGGCCGCCGCCATCCGGGGGCCGAGGGCCGGGAGCGGGGCCGGGAGCGGGGCCGGGAGCGGGGCGGGGGGGCTCCTGGAGCCGGGGACATTATCCCTGTTTATGGAAGTTCCCGGCAGGGACCATTTCCTGGCGCGGTGTCCGGGCTGCTGTGTCACTTCCACCGCCCTTCTCCGCCTCCCACACCGGGCAGGAGGGAAGGGACGCAGGAGATTTTCTCTCGCGTGAAGGGGCTTAATTAAAGGTTACGCTGGTGGTTACAGCAAAGCCTCCTGCTCGTTGGTGAGCAGGTGTGAGCAGGTGTGAGCAGGTGTGAGCAGCAGCACTGCTGGCTGCTCGGGGGGCTGAGCAGGGGTTCTGTTCTGTTCTGTTCTGTTCTGTCCGTGTGCTCCCCGTCCTGGCAGGCCAGGGCGGCCCGAGGTGGCTGGACACCCTTTCTGATGGTGACGTTCAGGCAGGTCACTGCTGGCAGCTGGAGCTCTGTCTGCTTCCGGATTCTGTTTGGAATCTGTGGCTGCCTCCACAAACCTGTTCTTGCCCTGGAAGGGTGCTCAAGCGGGGCAGGACATCGACAGGAAACGTGTGGGCCTGAGGTCTCAGTCTCTCTGTGAGGTGTAGCCCCTGCTGACTCAGGGGTTGATTGGGCCATGAACAGCTCTGCTCAGGGGAGCAGAGTCACTGACAGTGCCTGGGCAGCTGCTGCTTGGTTTCTCTGTACCCCTGAGCTGCTTTGTCTGAGTCACTGACTCCTGCCATCACACCACAACCAGAACGCACAGTTTGTGTTGCTCGCCAACCTGTCAGGAATTGCTTTTCCAGCCCCTTCCAGGTGAGCCTGCAGCTGCCTTTGAGGTTTGCTGAGGCCCACTGGGCTGGAAGGAGCCCTGCCATGCCCAGGGGCAGGGTGGAGTGGGAAGGGGAGGGTGGTGGATGCTGGTGGGAGTTCCAGTTAAAGCACTCATAGACAAACTGGGCTTTCTTGGTGCAAAAGTTCCTAGGATTGGTTGGTGTCTTCATGACTTGCAGAGTGTTTTTATTGCTTGTTATTTCACAGATGTTGTTTGTAGTGTTTCTTAATTAGAATAATTGAGTTTGGAATCACAGAGCAATGCTGTGCTGAGTTCAGGAGTCGCTCAGATCTCTGGCAGTTTCACAATGCCATCTGTAGCTGCCAGGTAGTTTGCTGTGCTGATGGGTGGTTGTGGGTTTTTTCTTATCTTGAAAGCTTAGGTGGGGTGAGAAGGACAAGGCATGTAGGAAGGGTAGCAATATAATTAGCAGGTTATTATATTTATTTATAAACAGTTACTCATGTGCCATAGGCAGAGAAGAGATACTTGTATCCTGAAGGAGTAGTTAAAAAAACAGCAAAGTGTTTTTGAGAACAATCATTATTAGAAGAAGGGTCAGTAAGAAACCTGTATTTGTACTTTTCTGGGTAAAAACCCTAAAGTCTGGCTCATCAGTTTTGTTCTTTTGTTTGTTTGTTTCCATTTTGAGCTTATTGTCAATGAAGGACAAGCAGGGTGGGAGCCTGGAGAGGAGGCAGCAGGGACTGGCTGGCTCTTTACTTGAGACAGAGATTCCAGAGACTGGTCAGACTTGGTGGGATGTGGTGTTAATATTTTTTTTTATTAAAACTTCACTGACTGCTTGGCATTCCAGGGTGGAGGAAGAAGAGCTCTGAATGAACAGAGCTGCCAGGAAATAGAATGTTATGGTCCAGCTTCTCAGCATTGAAACATTTGAAGAGACATTTGTCAGTCTCCAGTTAAAAACGAACTAACAGCAACCCCCCTGGGCAGGCACCCCCAGCAGAGGGAAGGGCAGGGAGCTCTGCCAGCAGGTCTCAGCTCTGCACAGAAAAAGGCAGTGGCATTCCTCTGGCACGTGGAGAGGGAGTGGAATTCCAGCAGTGCTGTGGGGCTGGCAGGAGGCAGGGCCGTGCTGGGCAGCCCCTACTGCTGCCTGCCTTTGAAAAGCAGCTGCTGGCCCTGTACGAACATGTGTGTGTGTGTGTGTGTGTGTCCTTGGAATCTGCTGGAAGTGCCTCTGCGTGGTGGGCTCCGTGCTTCTTGTACCTGGGCGTCCCAGGCCCGTGCTGACCCTGCTGGTCTCTTTCAGGGCCCGGTGGGAATGAGCGCCCCGGCCGGGCCGCCCTCGCCTGCCGCCTCCTGAGCGCTCCACCACGGCGGGGCCCGCCAAGCCCGCGCTCTGCAGGGTGGTCATCTACCTACGGAGGGAGATGTCGGGGGACACGTGTCTCAGCACCACCCTCTGCCCCGCCGCGGGCCCCAAGCCCAAGCCCTGCAGCTTCAAAGGGGGCAGCCTGGGAAACAAGTACGTGCGGCTGAACGTGGGGGGCTCCCTGTACTACACCACGGTGCAGGTGCTGACCCGGCACGACACGATGCTCAAGGCCATGTTCAGCGGCAGGATGGAGGTGCTCACAGACAAGGAAGGTGAGGGAAAGGCTTTTCTTAATGGGAATCCTGTAAAACAGCTGGGTTTGAATGGAGTTTTTTAAAATATCTGAAGACTATGCTTGGTTAAGGATGTAGGGAGTGGTGTATTCCAAAAATAACAGGGAACATGAGGCAGCCAGCTCCCATTGGCACTAACAGTCTTCTCTGCTTTATGAAAACAGGTCCTTTGTTACTAAAATTGTCAGTAGAAGGGCTGGTTCCCTTCCCTGTGGTGGCAGCTGGTGTGCAGATTGTTGGTGTTGTTACAAAGGTGTGGTCATGGGAAGGGACATCCAGGTTTCACCTTTAAAACTTGAAATAGCCTTGCTCTGTTGAAAAGTCTGGCTTTCCTCCTCCCAGAAGCGTGTTCCACTTGTGCCAACGATGCCATCAGTTAGCCTCTCTGAGGAGCCTTTTCCTGCCCCCTACTGCTGTGGTGACTGGAATGATGTGATGCTTGTTTTTCAGGCTGGATCCTTATAGACCGTTGTGGGAAGCACTTTGGAACCATTTTAAACTATCTCCGAGATGACACGATTGCACTTCCGAAACACAGGCAGGAGATCAAAGAGCTGATGGCAGAAGCCAAATACTATCTCATTCAGGGCTTGGTGGACATGTGCCAAGCAGCCCTGCAGGTAAGAAATTAAAGTAGCCTGGGAAGATTTTAGTGGGTGGTTTACTATGAAATTTACTTAAGACAACTTGAGAGTGTATTTAATGGTCTTAGAGGTGCAGCCTGGAAAGAAAATGAGGCAGCAGTCAGGTGAGTTCCTTTTGGGTTTTTTTAATTTTCTTTAGGAATTCGATAGTGAATGAGTTCTTGTGCAGAATTAAATAAAAGCCAGACATTTAAAGGAAACTGCTTGAATAAATATGATTCTTTTGAGCTTGTGTTTTAAAAGACCTTAACACATTTGTCTGAATTTCCCCCAAGTTATGTCACGTCTAATTAGATAATATTTATAGGCCGAATAGGTTTGAATCTTTGAAAACATGGGAAGTTTTTTCTGCGTTTGAGTCTTAATGGAGGAAAACCCCCCTCTCTGGTCAGCACTGGGTGCTTTCAGGGCCTTGGTGTCAGTTTCCCACTGCTCTGCAAATACATAAGACTTACTTTAGGAGTCCCTGCAATTTTAGCTGATTGAAATCAGCTTGTTCTGCCAAGTTTTTAATAAGGTTACCCCATATGCAATGTATTCAACATATTAATAGTCTTAAGATTGTGAAATGAATGTTTTCTGTAGGACAAAACATCGTGATTAATAAATACCTCACATATGCAGTTCAATTTACTTCTTGTATCCGTTGAAAGAGAAGCAAACCCACACTGACCATTTTCCTCCTGGCTTGGAATTAAAAACCTTTCTTCTAGAAACAGGATGTTCCAAAGCTTTCCTGTCAGCTATTGAGCTTTCCCTAATTTGCTACATGAGGAATCTGGAGTCACAGGCTCCTGGTGGCTGCTGCTGTGTCCCAAGGGGCTGGAGCCTGTTTGATGCCGTGCTGTTCCCACAGAAGCTGCTGCTCTTACTGCAGTGGTTGGAGTTTGTTACAGTTGCTGCAAATTCTTGCTTTCCTTTTCTTCAAAAAAAGGGAGAGTAATAAACCTGCTCAAACCAAATATGACTTAAGCTCAGAGTCATTGCTATAGCTGACAAGGACATCCATCTGCATCCCAGTATTCCAGTTACTGCTGCCCTCTGGGGCTGAGAAACTTCTCTGCTGTGTTTCTGGGCTGCAGAGCCAGGTAAGGCTGTGTGGTTCCCATGGCAACATGGAGCTTTTCCTTTGCATCACAGGATTTGGGAACATGGCTGGAGGGGCTGGAGAAGGCAGCAGCAGGTGTTGGCCTTAGTGCTTCTCTCTTGAGTTAATTTCCTCTTTTTTTCTTTTTTTTTGTTTTCTCTTTAAAACAGGACAAGAAAGACCTTTATGAGCCTGTGTGCAGCATCCCTATTATCACCTCTCCCAAAGAAGAGGAGAGACTGATTGAATCATCCATGAAGGTATTTCAAGCTTTCCCACAACTGTCCCATGGCAGATGGACTCTGCTAAATGTATTCAAACACTGAACTTACCTTTCCTACGCTTTTTCTTTCTCTCTCAATAGCCTGTTGTGAAGCTGCTTTATAATAGAAGCAACAACAAATACTCCTACACCAGGTAAGTCAGTTTTTTCCCCACTGTAAGGGGAAGGTTTCCCTCTGACTGTGGGAGTGGAGGGAGGTGGCATGACCAGCTGGTTTGGTTTTTTCCGTGTTATTTTTTTTTTGTTGGTATATTTTCCATTTTGTTTTGATGACAACAATGGTCTTTTATGGATTTGAGTGCAGTTATTTTTGACTCTTTTGAGTCTAAATGGGAGAGAACACAACAAACTGTGTCTGTTGAAGTCTAGTGGACAGTCCAGAGAAAGATGGACAGAAACAAGGGACAAGAGATGAGAACAATGAGGCTATTAATGGTGGCTGAAACTGGATGGAACCTGGATAATGCAAAACAGTTTCCCTCATCAATGCAGAGCTAACTCAGCCATGATCCACACCTCTGCAGTTTAGATTTACTTTTGAGCCTGCATATACCTCTGCCAGCACTTTGACTTACAGGAATTCTTGGTCTTCCAGTGCCTATAATCAGTTAATTATTTGGTTACAAGGGAGAGCACCTGGCCTGCTCAGGAACAACACACATAAGGCCAGGGCAAGAATTTATTTGCTTTTCTCCTGTATAAATTGACATTATTTATTTAGTTTTATGCTGTAACTCTCACACTCCTTTTGTTATGGTGCTACCAGAATGGCTTTGCATTTTCCCAAACCAGTCACAGAAGCCATATGAGTGATCCTTTATGCTATGGAGGAGCCTCATTTTTGGCTGTTCAGTCTGAGATGCAACCTTGCCGGTTTCTCTAGACAGACAGGTGTCTGTCTGTCAGAGATGGGTTCTGACCAGTGGGGTATTTCAGGTAGTCAGGAAATGCTACCTGGGGGAGTGCTGAGAACAGCCTATTTTTCAGCAGGCTGCATTCTGGATTCTAGGCAATATGTCCAGTAATTTCCACATATCCACATGTTATTTTCCAGCCACCTATAGAAAGAGACAAAGGGCACAGTGTACTTCCTTTCAGTACAGCTGCATTCAAGCTATTGGCAGAGGAGTAAGGCTTCAAGGTTTGTTTTCTACTTGGTCAAATTGGACATTGATTGGCCATTATGTTGTTATTGAAGTAAAATTTAAGTGTTAAGAATAGCTTTCTCACAGGCTTACTTGATTTTAAAGCTATCATACCATGTACATCTTTTTTCTCTAGAGCATCTAGATCTGGCTTTGGAAAGCAATTAAGATCCCCCATGGTGCTGGCTGTCCATAAGTTTCCTAAATAACATATTCATCATGGAAATGTGTGTGTGGTTTCACTAGTGCCACATGCAGCACACCTGGCTTTCTAGCTGGCCTAGCACAGGGTGACTCTTTGGGGTTCTGCTGTCACTAAGCTGAAGTACAGTTGGCCTGTGATTTAATTGTCCTGAGCATCAGGCAAGAGAGAGTTGTAGGTGGTTGATGCAATGATTTGGGAAATTGTGCTGTCATTAGTTATATAACTTGACCTCTAAAGGCTGGTGGGTTTGCTTATGGGATCAGAGCATCTTATTTGTATCTGAATTGGCTATTGCCCTCTTTTCTTGGCAGCATGTGGCAATGAGTCACTAGTTATTTGTGTGCTGCAGTGAGATCAATGCCTAGAGCCTGGTGAGCAGGCAGAGGAGTTCTGCAGGCACGGCCGGTTGGAAAACCACCAAACCCAAGGTCCTTCTTTCCTTGCTGTGTTTCAGTAACTCGGATGACAACTTGCTGAAGAACATAGAACTGTTTGACAAGCTCTCCCTCCGCTTCAACGGCCGAGTTCTCTTCATCAAGGATGTCATAGGGGATGAAATTTGCTGCTGGTCTTTCTACGGGCAGGGCCGGAAGCTCGCCGAGGTCTGCTGCACCTCCATAGTGTACGCCACAGAGAAGAAGCAAACCAAGGTAAAGGAGCTGCACCCACCTGTCTCTTGTGGTGTTGGAAAAATCAGGTTGGTCGTACATGGCAGAAAGATACAAACTGTATAACTTAAGCCAAATTGCTAGGGCAAACAATGTCACCTGTTGGAAAAGCTTTGATACCAGTGGTCCTGAATATTGGCTAGAATTGATGGTCAGTGACAGGGAAATGACTGGGGTGTCTCCTAGGGTGGCTGCTGCTTTGGGGGCTGCAGGATGAGCTGGGGTCCTGGTGGAGATGCTGCCTGCCAGCAGGCAGGGTTCAGGGGAGACAAAATAGGGTGCAGGTTTGAGGAAGGAAAGACTGAGAGTGGTAATTGTGATAGCACATGCATTTTAGCACTAGTCTCTTAAAGTTGATGGATTTTGTGTCCCTGAAGTGTGTAAATGCTTTTAATTTCTTCTCTAAGACAATGAAGTAAAGATCTAATTCTGCTCCTACTTATACCTACCTAAGTTCACTTCAGTTCCTTTGTGCTGTTTTTCCCTTGCACTGATGTAATCGCTGTGGTTGGACTAAATGGTTCTGTCTGGGAGTATAAATTTCTCCAAAGTGTTGGAAAATATATGCTGAAAAAGAGAATACTGAAACTGATCTGTCCCAAATGGATGGGATTAAATGAATGGAATGGTAACATGACCTCAAACACTGTTTAGAAAAATGATATTTTTATTAACATTGTGCTTTTATGTGCCAGACTCTGGAACATCTGTTTAAAAAAATTGATCAGTAGGGCAGGCTCCCAGTAATCAGCCTGTCTTGGTTTTTCCCACATTTTCAGTGATTCTTCTCAGTCTCCCACCTCAGGTTTTGCAAAGGTACCTAAAGACTTGTTTTCAAGCACAGCACACCCTAAAGGGATGAGTTACGTGCATGACAATGTGATAACGATTAGCGTGGCAACTCCAGGGGTGCCTTTCCAGGGAAGGTGAGCAGAGCCCAGTATTGGCACTTCAGAACCAGAACTACTGCCCTATTCCCTCCTAGGACAGTTGGAAAGAAAGGGTGAGGTAGGCGAGCTGGTGGTGGGAGTGGTCCTCTGCTAGGACCTGGGCTGCTTTGCTCATCTTCCTCACTTGCAGTCCCTTCGCTGTCCCATGTGGCTCAGGTATCCTCTCCCCGGCGGGTCTGTGCAGTCACCCTGTACAGAAGGGACCTGTGCTGTCTCTTCTAGGTTGAGTTCCCCGAGGCTCGAATTTATGAGGAGACGCTGAATGTCCTGCTGTATGAAACCCCACGGGTTCCTGATAACTCTCTGCTGGAGGCGACCAGCAGGAGCCGCAGCCAGGCGGCCCCCAGCGAGGAGGAGGAGGGCCTGGAGCTGCGGGAGCGCGTGCGCCGCATCCACGTCAAGAGGTACAGCACCTACGACGACCGCCAGCTCGGGCACTAGCCTGGCAGCCCGGGGAGGGGCTGGTGGCCAGGCCTGGAACCCTGCGCTCTGGGCAGACCAGGAAGCGGGGAGGGACCCGTTGGGTGCTGCGGACTGGTCTCCCTAGAGGAGCGAACGGGCATTCTGTGCGCACAACGCAACGCTGGAGGCCAAGGCCTTTGGGGACACAGATGTTCATTTTGCACCACTGCCTGAAGTACAGACTGTTCCCCTTGTCAGGCATGGGAGGAGTGGAATTTGGACACCACTTCTGGCAACTTGTGGTCGCTCTTGCACAGCCAGTGCAGCTCTCTTGCCTCCTGTGACAAGTACTGCATTCCCCAGATGAGATGGGGTGATTTGAAAAGCCTTTCCCAGATACCTGCCCTCTTTGGGCTTTGTACAATGCAACTCCAGGTTTTAGACCAAAATACTGAAGAGGGGGTGGGGAGAACTTGAACATGGCTACTCTTGGCAAACACTCCATCCCATAACCCCCAGAAGGAACGGTTGCTGCCCCGTGGTCAGGTGCACTGCATGGGTGGTTGCTGCCACCTCTTTCCCCAGTACACACATGAAAGGTGGTGTTCTGAGATAGCTCTCCTTAGAACTCATTAATTCTGGAGCATGCTCTTCCAAAGAGGCAGGAGTCAAGTCATCACAAAACCTCCCCTTGTGAAGAATGAGAAAACTTTGAAAATGTTAATACACGTGAAATGACTTTTCTTGGGAGATGGAGAAGTGGATATGGGAATGGTGCAGGAAGAAACTTCAAAGTGAAAGAACTTCAGGAACAGGCTGTGGCAGGGTTGCCATTGTTGAGGCTTGTGCCAGTGTAATCCTGTTCATACAGACAATGGCAATCTGGGGAATTGGTTTGACATCGGTTTCCTCCTGTGCCCTAAAAGTGCTGTTTGATGTTAAATTTCTTAAGCAGCAGGGAAAAACTGCAGCAACTGGGGGGATACAAAGTAAGCAGCATTTTATAGTGCTAGGTGATATTCACATACTGGTGAATTCAGATTTTGTTGCTCTGAATCCTTTCTAGAGCATAGGAGTTGAAGTGGAAACAGAAGAATAGTCACAAAAGTCTCGTTCTAGCGTGAAGCTGCCAGAGGCTCTGGGCACAGGAGGCAGGCAGCTTATACTGGATTTAAAACTGAAACAATCACTTTTATTCTGAGTGCTTGGTTGGGTGCTAATTGTGAAGGCCCTCTCAGAAGGTTGGAGTCAAGGCTGCTCTGGAAACAGGTTCAAGTTCAGTATGAAAAGTTGTCACTGGGTTTTTAAATGCTTTTGTGTCTCAGCTGTAGGTCACAGATTCCAATGTCATTAACAGTTCCTTGGTGGCTGTTCCTTGGCAGCTGTGGGTGTGTGACAGCAGTGGAGATGCTCCACAGCTGCTCTTGCCTTCCCACATTGTACATGGAAGCTCTTGTCTCCATGATGGTCAGTCTTGAACTGCTCTGGCCAGTGCCAGATCTACTTGCCAGTTTTAAAGCACACTGCTGCAGAAGCCTGACAAGAAAATAATCCCCAAATAATACACAAAAGTCATAAGTAGGATGAAGATGGTGGATGTTTGGTAGTAATAGAAGAAGAGAAGGGAACAACAAAATTATTCCCGCTCATTTAGGCTTTTGAAAATGAAACTGTTAAGGCTTGGTAAGAAAACACTAATGGCTGCAAACTTGCAGGGTTGGATTGTGCCAGGCTGTGCCCCTGGCAGCATTCCTGTCATTCCCCTCCCATCCAGGAAGCAGCTTTGCCACAGCAAGGCACCTGCCTCTTTCTGAAAGGCCCCTGGAAAACTCTAATAACCTCTTCTCTTTTTACATTGCTTTCTCTAAGTTGTTTTCCAGCTGTTTTTGGTTTGTTTTTTTTGCCAGTGAAAATACAGCTGCTGAGATTAGTTTTGACAAAGACTTTTGTTTTTCTTTAATTCTGTTGGAATATGATGTGCATTTAAAAAAATTTCCCCTCCGCTGATACTACTTAAATGACACGGTGGTGGGTGCTTTGAAACTACCAGCAGAGCCTGTAGTGATGTGGTCTCTGTGCTGTGCTTAATGGCTTCAATTTATTCTCTTGTACTTTTTTTCATCTTGTAACAAATAAGATTGTAATTTAAAATTCATGTGTGGCACTTCTGTTTCTTCACAAATGCTTGATATTTTTTTTTTTCTTGTTAGTAGCATAGTGAATGTTCACAGATTAAGTAAGTAATGCTGGTTGTCTTGCAAAACTGTTCAAAAGTTATAAGCAGAAAAATGTAATATTTTAATTTCTTTTCTCTGGGGAGTACAGGTATGGGAGGGAGAGTGTGCAAGAGAATGTGTCAGATCTGTGTGCTAATCCAGAGGCTTTCATTCCGTGGGTGAATTCTGTGCTGCCAAGATTCATGAATGAAATGGATTAAATCTGTGAATTTTTGGGCTGTGAGGAGCAGAGAAGAGCTTGTGTTTTGGTCTAGTTGGTTTTCTCTCCCATAGCCAACAATTAGTATTACATTTCTGATTTGAGTTTAGATTAAATTAATCTTGGAAATAAACTTTTTTAAGAACCGTCTGGGTCATGATACAACCTGGCATCAGGGAGAAAAAGCAGCACTGAAAGGATGATGCAGTTGTGAGGTACAGCATTCACCTGGCAGTAGTAAGCTGTCAGTGCTGGAGAGAGCAGACAGCTGTGCTTCCTGAGACTGCTGCCTTTAAATATCACAAATTGTCATCCTTAAGACAATACAGACTTCTTACTGTATGCGTTTGTCTGCAAATTAAGTGACTTGCAATGGCTCCCTCCACAGACCCTCAGTGTTCACTGATGTGCCTGTGGGTTTGTAGTTGGCTTTAGGAGGAGGAAAAGCCTTTTAGCCTCGTTGGTGATGCATGAATTCTCACTGCAGCAGCCAGCTTTCATTAGCTGCTCTCCTTGAGACCTCGCTGCTCTCCTCACTCCTCAATTTGAGTGAACTTGTGCATGTTCAGATGCTGGGTCAGCAGATGGGAAGAGTGGAGAAGGTGCCTGTCCTGGGCAGCCAAAAGCTGTGCTAGGGGGGCTGTGGATGCCTGGTGGGAGCCTCACACTGCAAACAGCCTCAGCCCTTCTGCAGAGGGGGGACTTGGTGCCTTCCTGAGTCTTTGGTATTAAACAGCTTCACAGTCTGAGTGTTAATTGGGCAATGCTGTGAAAAGAGAGAGCTCTGCAGGGTAGCAGCCTCCAGCTGGTTGATAAATGTCAAGACAAAACTAACTGTTTAACCTTCACCTTGACATTTCAGTTCTGGTACAGTAGACATTTATCTCATTGCAGCCTTCTATTCCACTGGCTTTATCTCTTGCATTTCTTGGATAAAATAAAACTGAGACTGGGAGGGCACTGGAGGGACTGACATGGATATGTTATTGAAAAGCTGCATTCTGCTTGGAACAGGCAGTTCTTACTGTGCTTTTGAGTAGATTTTTGTTTTCTGGTGAGGTTGTTTCATTTTCAGACACAGCTCGCTCTAGGAGATACTGAGGAAGCATACCTTAGCTGAGTGTGTCTGGCCCAGCAGCCCGTCTCATGCAACTAGATTATATCCTCTGACAATCCTTGGCATTAAATCTTTGCAGTCAAATTCCACACCATCCATCCTGTTAGGAGAACTAGAGAGGTTTTATTTAGGGATGAGTGGGCATGAGTCCTGTTCACAGCTTTGCCACTAACTTGGTGATAAACAGAAAGTTACTTTTTCTGTGTGTAATTTTTCCTCATCTGTAATAAAACAGTGGTAAGACCCTCCCCTACCTCAGAGGGATGTTGGAGCTGAATTTGTATAATAGTAGTAGAGGTCTTTGGATTTCTGTAATGTTTTTCATGCAGAGCATAGCGAATATTATTGTTTAAACTGACATTCTGTGATCAAACTGTTTTCTTGTAGCATCAGACTTTGTTTTATGTCTAACTTTTAAGAGTCAGCTTAATGGATAATTAATGCAGTAACCATGTTATATTTTTTTTCAGTGCATTAAATGGAAATGGAACACTAATTTTTAATAAAGGGTTATATTTTGTGTTCTGTGATTTTTCTCTAGCACCATAACCTTCAATTTGTCTCTGTGTTTTTGTCCTACGTTGTAGCTGTGATGCTCACCAAGTCTTGAGAATTCCTGGACCACATCAATACTTGGATCAGCAAATGGCTTTTGTGTTCTCGGGAGCTGTTGCTGCCAGTCACCCGTGCCCGGGCAGGCTGTGTGTAGGTGTCAGTGTGCTTACGGGTGCTTACAGGTCACCTGCAGCCAGCTGGGCTTGATTTTCTCTGGGCTTTTCCTGTAGTAGTAGAACAGCAGCTTCTCATGTTCACGGGAACAACTGCAGTTCCTAGTAAGAAGCGTTAGCATGTTCATCTTGCATGAAGTCTAAACACGATGTGTATTAAAGGCAATAAATACAGACCGCCCCGCTGGGGGCCTGGCCCCGCCCCCGTTGCCATGGCGCCGCGGCAGGTGCCTGGCCCCGCCCCCGTTGCCATGGCGCCGCGGCAGGTGCCTGGCCCCGCCCCCGTTGCCATGGCGCCGCGGCAGGTGCGGCCCCGCCCCGGGTGACGCCGGGCACAAGATGGCGGCGCGGCGGGTGGCAGGGCAGCGCGCGCGCGGCCCCGCGCCCTCCTCCCGCAGCCGCGCGGGCGGGCGGCCCTGAGCGCGGCCCCGGCCCCGGCCCCGCTCCCGGCTCCGCTGCCCGGCCCCGCCGCCCGGCCCCGCCATGAGCTGCTCGGCGGACGCCGTGAAGGAGAAGCTGCTGTGGAACGTGAAGAAGGAGGTGAGCGGGCGGGCGGGCGTCCCGCCCGGCGGGCCGGGGCTGTGAGGCGGGCCGGGCCCCGGGGACCCTCCCGGGAGGGCTGCGGGGCCGCGCTGCTCCGGCCTCCCGCCGGCGGGGGCCCAGCCTCCCCGGGCTGGCTGGTTTCACCTCCTGCAGCGGGGCCGGGAGTTACGAGTTGCCCAGAGTAAATAAAATAAAGCTTTGGGCAGATAAATCACACCCGGGTTCCGTTCGGGAGGCGGTGAGCGGCAGGCGCGGGGTTGGGGCTGCAGCTGTAGCCCCCTGTGGTGCGGGCGCGGTGCGGGACCTCCCCGCGCGGAGCGGAGGGAGGCGGAGGCTCGTGCGGCCCCCTGGCCTGGGAACCTGCGGGGTTTGCTGCGTTTCCCGAAGGGGACCTTCGGGAAGGAGGAGAAAAGCTGCTGTGCGGAGCGGCCCCCTCCCAGCCCGGCTGGTGGCGGCTGTGCCCGCCGGCTGGGTCTGGCCCGGCTGGGTCTGGCCCGGCTGGGTCTGGCCCGGCTGGGTCTGGCCCTTCGCTGACTCCTTAGAGGAGAATGGGGGGAATCCCTGGTGAAAAAGCTGCTCCTGAGCTGCTCTTGGCTGGATTGAGTTGGCTCCCAAATGCTGGAGCCCTGGCAGAAGTGCGGTCCCCCCTGGGCTGCAGGTGCGGGGAGGGGGTGGTTTGGGTTGTTCTGAGCAGCCGTGTGGCCGGGCAGGCGTGGGGCTGTTGGGGGATGAAGTGCCCTGCACCCCATGGGGGCACCTGGTCAGGTGGGCTGGGGCTCAGCAGGACAGAGTTCTGCTTCCTGCAGGGCCAGCCTGGTGCTGAGACCTGCTCCAGCAGGACCCTTCCTGGTGTCCCTGCCAGGCTGCTGGGTGAGGAGGTGCCCTGGTCCGTGAGCTCCAGGTGGGGCTGCCAGGGGAGGGAGCGGCTGCCTGTCCCCCTGTCCCCCGGCTGTGTTTGTGCAGCAAGTGTGTACTAGCTGTGTGGCTGCCCCTTCTTACGCAGGAGTTGAGTGAAGATTTATTGCTTACCCACCACAGAAGTAAAAGGTATTTTTAAAAAGCATAGCTATCCTCCTGCTCCTTCCCCCCCTGTGTCCACAGCTGAGGAAATTAGCAGTGATGGGACATCCAGGTTCATTAAAGCTCAAGTGAACAGCTGCTGCTATGGCCAAGGTTCCTGAGCCTGGTGTCCTGATGTTTGTTAGTGTTGAGACCATCCAATGTCGGCTCTCCCAGTCAGAGCTGGGTGACTGGAAGTGGCAGAGCAGGGATGGACACACCAAGAACAGTCTGTGGGCAGAACTGCAGAGGCTGTCCTGCAGCTGGCTGCAGGCCCAGCAGGTGGTACCTGCTGCTGCTCACATGCCCAGTGCTGGGGCTCAGGGCAGCCGTGGACCTACCACTGCATTCAGGGATTTTAGCTTAAAATGAGACCTTCAAGCTTGGAAGTGTGTGTGCTTGTTCTCCTGGGTTAATGTTTAGGTACATAAATAAATTTGAGAGATGTTTTCCACCTCTGAACATTGCTATCCTGCCCTAATGTGCAAGATTAAAAGGGAAATGGATTTTCATGATCCAAGCCAGCTTGAGCAATGAACAAGTGGTATATAATTAAAAAATCTGAGGCTAATTTGTTTTTAAAGTCTCTAAAATGTTTTTAATTGGACTCTAGCTTTTAAATTACTGCAGTAATGCTTGAAAGTGTTATTTTAACCTTCTGTGTCATCTGCATTTTTGTTTTGTCTTTGGTTTATTTTTTTTCCCCTTCTCCAAATCTTCACAAATGCTCTTTTGGAGGATGTGTATTGGCTTGGCTTTCTGGAGGTTGCCCAGACCTTTCCTCCTCAAAGAGTCAGGAGAGCTTTTTGTTGGCTGCAGGACATGGAGGTGGCACCTCCTGCCTGTGCACAGCACAGATATGTGGTGGGGACCCTCTCTGCTGGGGCACAAATGGCATTGGGAGGCAGGCAGAGAAACTGGGACTGAGTTTTACTTTCCTCTCACACAACCAGTTAATGGACCAGGAATTGAATGCAGACCCTAGGTTTACCAGCCACTAGATTCTGCTGCCTGAAATGCCAGTAATTTACTTTTTCTGATATAATTTTCAGCCTCATTTTTTTGTTCTGTGTGACTTTTCACACAGTCACTTACCCCTCAGTGCAGCTGGTGTGGTGGTAAAGACTTGCCTGGTCTGTGTCCATTCTCAAAGCCTTCATTCTCTTCTCCTGTCCCTTTAACCCAGGCTCTTCCTCCTGTTGAATTGTTTCCATGTAACCTCAATATCTAATGGACTTCAGAGTAAACACATTCTTTGTGTGTTGTTTGCACCCAGCCTGTTAAAATTCAGTTGTCTTTGCAAAACAGAATATGGTTGTCTCCAAAGTCTCTTGGTGCTAAGTGGTTTTTTATTGTATTTTGTCTCTCAGCAAAAACTTTTGCATTTTTCCTTTGGGAAAACTTAGTGTTGTTTGCTTTTTCTCAGATGGACTTTCAATTCCCCCTGGTAAAGAATGTATTTTATTGGCTCAGATGGAGAGGAAGACATGTAATGTGTTTTGAAAATTCAACTCTACTGGGATTCATGCTGAGGCTGCTTATAAGTTCACATTTCAAACATTTATCTCTCTCTGCAGGAAAATCTGTTCTGACAAGTAGACTCATAAACCAGGCTTTTCTCTGGCTATTTTCCTCTACCTACTGAAATGGAGGCATTTTGCCATTTCTGCATTTAAACACAGCACTCTTTCTAGCTGTGAAACAAACAGGATAATAACAACCCTAGCAGTTTCACCCTGAAAAATTTCAGGGCCCTTTGAAACACAATTGCTCATCTTACCACTAAAATGCAACCACTTCTGAGCAGAAATAAAGTATTTATTGAGCAGCTTGTGTTTGCACCACCCAGGTCTCCACTGAGAGTACCGAGGAGTCAGGGCAGCAAGAGCCATTAGTAAATAAGATGGACAGTGACTACATGAGCTAAAGAAGGCAGGGAGGCTGGACACGAGGTTTTCTCCTCTGAGAAAAAGGTGCTGTGGGTTTAACGTGGTCCTGGTTGTCCCAGTGATGTTGGAACCTGGTTCTTTCTCTCCAATGGTGCCAGACAGAGCAGTGATCCATTATAATGTCATGCAAATGCACATCACCTTTAATTTGAGGAGCTTGCTTTGCTTTTCTGGGTGGTGCTGCCACCAGGATATTCTTCACTCCTGCAGTGCCAGGATCTTAACCAGGGCAGGCAGAGCTTTCCCATCCTTGCTGTCCCATGGTTGGTAAGCTGGGTGCACAGGGAGCCTATTCCCTTTCCCAGGGGGCAGAAGGTGTTGTGAGCCTGTCTCTGAGCCCTGCAGGTCCCCTGGGGCAGGGTCACTGCTGGCTCAGGGCTGGACAGCCTGAAACACACACGAGTTGACACACGTGCTGCTTTTCTCTGTGCTTGTGCCACCTGGCAGGTGTGAGCAGCCTGGCCAGGATGAGGAGATGCTGTGATGATTTGCAGAGGGGCTGCAGGGGGGCTGGTGTTTCCCTGTTCACACTGCAGCCCAACTTCTGCCACTTCTCCATCTGTGCAGGTGGGGTATGAGAGCAGGGGGGGCTGTCAATGCTGCTTCTAATGACATTAATTTGCAGTTTGGTCAGGTCTGTTGGTATCTGCAAGTGGGTGTCTGTGTAGGCTTGTGCTCAGATGGTTTCATTGACAGAACAGAGAGACACAACAGCATCATTCCCTACAAAGACAGCTGCATGAAACTGCAAGGGGAAAAAAAAAATAATAAAAAGCCTTGATCAGAAACATTTGATTTAGCTCCTTGCCTGGAGCATCCCTGAATTACGTGGCAGTGAGGAATGACGTGGGATGGCAGAACACTGCATTCCAGCTTTTGCATCTTCACATCTACTGTCTGAGCCCTGAAAATGTTTTCTAATAACACTTCCTGAATCTCCAGAAAATGTGCAAAGGTTGCTCCGTGGCAGGTGGGAATGGGCACCAATTGCTCTCCTGGTCTGTCATGCTTACCTCTGGAGGTCCTGGATTCCAGCTCTGCTGACAGGCTGACCAGATGTGCTGCTGTATGAAAGTGGGGTTGATCATTGCAGCTGAAACCTTTTTATTTCTGATTTTTAGTACACTCTTTTTTTTTTTTTGTTCCTGGGCTGCAGACTGGGATTTAAATAATATACTGAGCTCATAAAGACTAATGATTGGGATATGCCTGGGAAATGTGTCACAGTGGAGACTGGCCTCTGTGCTCCAGAGCTCTTGCTCCTGGTAAACAACTCTCCCTCCCTGTCATCAGGAGTTGAATTCCAGTTCCTGTTCTCTGGGGAGCTGAGATCAGAATCACAGTCTGCTGTCCTGAGTGGTGCCTGAAGTTGTGTCTGTGTTCTTGGGTTGTGTCCATGGGTGACCCTGGTGCAGCTCTCTGGTGCTTCCTCATCTGTCCCCCTTCCTGCTAGAGGCACTCAGAGGTACTTTTTCCCTTTAATAAATCAGGCCTTTCATTTGGTAAATTAAATACAGTTTTCACCCAGTGTAATCAGAACAGCTTGCAAAGGTTGGGCCACTGTCCCTCTTGCACAGATGGGCTGGCTGAGGTGCAGAGCTGGGCTGGCTGGGAGCACTGGATGGTACCAGCTCTGCTTCCACTCCAGGTGGTGTTTGCTGGAATGTGCTGCCTCCTATGTGGGAATGTGCAGGTCAGGGGCTGAGCTGGAATTTAAACAGGCAGAGCTGCTCAGCTGTCCTGTGCCTGTCCCTATGCTGAGCTGTGGACTGCCTGGGTGCTATTACCCAGATGGTTTCAAACCTGTAGGTGAGGCTTGGAACAAGGTTTTTTTTGGGTTCCTGCCAAGACAAACAGACAACAAGTTTGTAAATCAACAATGACACAAATAAAGGTGTGAGGAGTGCTGGATAAACAGAATAATCCCTGGTGCTTCCTCTGTGAAATGCCATCCATGAGATCTTCTCACATCTTTGCTTCTTTCTTTAATATCCTCTTATACTTTTGCACCTCCCACTGCTTTACTGTAAGGTCCAAAGTTCTTACAGCCATGTCAGAAAT
Source organism: Apus apus (assembly GCF_020740795.1). Classification (NCBI taxonomy): domain Eukaryota; kingdom Metazoa; phylum Chordata; class Aves; order Apodiformes; family Apodidae; genus Apus; species Apus apus. Next base: position 736,069 of record NC_067299.1, on the reverse strand, counting down.
GCCACAGGAAAGAAACAAATTGATTTGATATTATCAAGCCTCAGGATGTGACCAGTGAGCCAGGTTTTACAAAGTGCAAGAGACTTGCTTTGAAGTCCTCAGATCCAAAACATGCTCTACTTTCAAAGCCTCTTAAACGCTTGCTTCCCCCTCAGCATTTTCTTTGCAACCCCCCAGAGCACTCCTGTTTGAGAAGTGCACGTTCTGTAGGATCCACTCAATGCACAATCTGGGGGAGGAGAACACCAGGTGTGGGAAGGGTTGTGCAGGGGGAGCTGCTGCCAGCTGGGCTGGGGGTGGAGGAGTGGGCATGGAGGCCTCCCCATGGTTAGCTGGGGGCAGCAAGCTTGATTACAGCATCCAGAATTGGCTTCACAACTGATCTCACTAGAGGAGGAAGCCCTTCAGGGTGGAGCAGGCGCTGAGCTGGCCCCTCATGGTCACAACATGGAGCCCAGCTGGCCATGAGCACCTGCAGTTTCTGCTGGCTCCAGTGCTGGGTGGGGGGCTTGAGACCTTTGGACCTGTCAAGGCAAGAAAGATGTGGTAACCCAGCTAGCTTTAACCAGGTTATCTCAGGTGCCAGATGCAGCCTAATGAGAGCTGAGTGCACAGTTGCCAGCCCTGCTGAGGAGCATGGATCAGGGTCTCCTGGGTCTGCTGGCCATCACTGAGCAGCTTGCACCAGCACCTCAGATCATGCGGTGAGCTCGTTGGTAAAGAGAAGCCACACAGTGATTACCTGCCAGATAAGTCACTGTTTGGTGGATTCCAGGACTGCTGTAAATACTATTTTCAACTAAAAAGAACAACCTAAAATGTTGGAAAAGGAGAGTATCTTGTTAGATCTTCTGCCACCGTAGCATAGACTATCATATATTCAAAGTGATGTGGCCTTTATTTAGGCAGTGTCCTAACCCCGTAATTATAGCTCACAAATGGAAGAAGCAAAAAATTATTCTGGATTTGTGTCTGGAAAACCAAGTGCTCCATGGACAGGAAGGAATGAGTGTCTGATAAATGAAGTGGCTGAGGCAAACAGGCTTCATCTGGAATCAGGCTGAGGAAGCCATTGGGGAGGAATAAGCTGATGAATGAAGGGCAACCACAGCCTCTCTTCCAGAGCCTAATTCTAAGATTTGTCTGTTTTCTTTGCTGATTCTGGAAAGTCAGTAATCTGCAGTGAATCCCCTCCGGAGCTTGACATATCAGCTTTGAAACTGGAAGGGAACTTTAGATCAGTCAGAAGTGTGATAAATACAATTATATTTGCTGCAATTGTTAAATTGTGTCTCGAGGCAAAACCTGGAGACACTGTCTGCTCTACAGGTGCTGCATGATTTTGTAGAGTGGCTGGTGCGGCAGAACTTTGAAAGCATCATTTGCAATCACTGTGGTATGTGAAGCCCCCAGACAGGGGAGGTTGCTGCAAACCTCTGGGAACGTGCACCAGTGAGGCTCAGGGATTCTTGGATTGAGGGATTTTCTTCGTTCCTCCCCTGCAAAGAGAAACTCGCGTGGGCTGTTAGTCCTTTGGTGATGGGGAAAAGGGCAAGAGAAGGTTGAGAGGGAAACTCCCAAGTGCTGTGCTGGTTTGCATTGGGATCTTACAACCAATTCTTACTGTTTCTTTATTTCAGGTAAAGCAGATCATGGAAGAAGCTGTCACACGGAAGTTTGTTCATGAAGACAGCAGTCACATCATCGCCTTGTGCGGTAAGTGACACGGAGACCCAGCACTGCATGGTCCTGCTTGTCCTGGAGAAGTGTGTTTTCTGTGCTGGTAAATGGAGGGATTTAAATACAATAAATCATGGAGTAGAGACCCTTGTCACCCTCTCTTTACATTTGCGACATCCATGCTTACATTACAAATAAGGAAGTAGCTCTGAACTGAGAGTGATGCTGAGGATGAGGAGCAGCCATCATCAGCACTGCTGGATGTCACACACAGGAGCATTTGCAGCCACGTGTACCCAGTGTGTGTTGGTCACATGGAGAGGTTAACAAGAGTGGAAGTAGACAAGAGGGCTGTCTAGAGAAACAAGAACTGACACCTTACTAAGAACAGGAACCTTTTCCTGTCCCAGTACTGAAATCCCACCTCGCTCTGGGGGGTGGGGTGGTGATGGGCTGGGTGGTCAGGGCTGAGCTGTCCCTGACCTGCTTGCTGCTTCTTTTCCTTATACCTTGGGAGAATTTATTCATCCCTGCATATGCAGTGGGATATCTGTGCATGTTCTCTGGCTACTGTTTTGTTGCTGTTAATACAGACTGTGGCCATTTCCTCCATTTAGGTTGTGGTTGTGTTAAATATTCCCCTTTTATCTGCTGTCTATTTGCACTATGCCAAAGAGAAAAAGTAACTGAGGAAAATGGTCCCGAGATAGGAGCAGGTGAAGGAAGCTGAGCCCATGCCCTTGCTGTGGGCTGCCTGGTGGATCTGGAGAGCTTGTGGTGCTGTGTCTGTTCTCTGCTTTTGAATGATGTTTGGTGAGATGTGCTGCAGCCTTGATGATGTGAGGGGTAGTGGGGCCACAGCTATTCCTGAGAGACTCTGCTTGGCCAAAATTAGTAATACTGTAAAATCCTATAAATATTTCTCCCTCCTGCTGTGATTCCAGTTGGCTTCGTGTTCTGAATCCTGTAGGGTCTGAAGAACTAATAACTCTCCATGACCTGCCTTATTATTCCTCAGCAATCCTACCTGCCCTAAGGCAATATTCCAACCTGCAGCTGCTCTGGTTGTAGAACTTAATTAATGCTAAGCCAGAAGTAGGTGAAGCTGAATGTTCTGCTCTCACCTCAGCTGATTGAATGAAGAAACCATTTCCAGCAGGTTTGGCCAGCAGCTCTGGCTGGGGCTCTCCTGTCTGTGCTGTTCCTCTCCCCCACTCCAGTTTCATGTGCTCTTTGAGAGGTTTTTCCCTTCCATTTAAAATTAGGTTGGCTCAGTACATGAGTCATTTTCAGTGAATCTTCGTTATAAATATAGAATTCTTGTGAATCATTTGATGCTTCTGCAAGGCTGAGTTTAGCAAGAGTCTCTTAAATACATGGTAGTTGATTTTCAGGGCTCATCTGCATCAGTAACTGAAATCTTCCTGGCACTCCAAGCCCTGCATGGCTGAAGGTGCCATTCTGTGGGCCTGGGCCAGCTGCCTGTCCCCTTACTGGCCCCTGGAGAGGAATGTCTGTGCCAGTCCCTTCTCATCCCGTGGGAGAGGTTTGCTGTAACCACAGGGGCTCTGTCTGCAATCCATGGTCTTCACCTGTGTGATCTGAGCAGGAAAACAGTGCTGACAGTTCCATTTTTGTGGGGGAGCAATGGATGCAGATGTTTTTTGATTTGTTCTCAACCCAGTTTATAACCTGGTTACATTCCAGTTACTCTTCCATCCTGTCTAGTTTATAAAAGATCCAGCTCTGTCATTCAGAGCCATAACAGGTCAGGTTGGGCTGTGTGCAGTGTGGCTGCTGTGTGCCAGGCTGGGGGACACATTCCCAGCTTCTCAGGCTGAAGGTTGCTGCAGGTTGCTGCTGACAGCATTTCAGCAGAGTTGTGCTGCCAGCTGGAGCCTCACTAATGACACCAGCTCCAGGGGTGTTCGTGGCATCCTCAGTGGACAGGCATTCCTGTGGGGAAGGGGCTGTGGCTGTTTCCAGCTGGATTATCTGGTGCTGTTTCCCCAGCAACAGCAGCTGACGGCCCCTGACTTAGGGACCTGCCACCTCTGCAGGCAGGGAGATCCCTGCATCCTCCTCTGCATCCTGCCACCAGCCTTCCTGGGCTCTTCCCAGCTCTTCCAGTTCTGACGGAAAGAGGGAAGGAAAAGGAAGCTTTTCTTCCATCTCTGCAGTTCCCTAATGTGTGTTCACCAGCGACCAGTGCAAAGTGGAGGAAAAGTGTCACACACCAGAGCTTTTGAGGCAGCTGTGCCTTGATTCTGCACTTGAGAGGAGACCTGACCTGGTGTCCATTCATTGCAGTTTCCTTTCATGTAGTCCTGGGGCACCAAGGCTGGGATAATTTCGGTGTAAGATGCTTCCTTCTTGTGAAACAGGCAGTGGGAGTGTTAGTTGGAATAGCTGTATTGGTCGATACCTGTTTGCAGTGAAAGGATGGGCAGATTCTGAGCCCAGGATGCTCCTTGGGTCCTGCTGACATTTTAGAGCCAGCTCAGCCTGTAACGTCATCACAATTCATATGCAAAACACTCGCTGAGATGGGACTTTCTGTCAAACAATTCAACAGTTATTTCCCTGCTTTGATGAGATGTCCTCACAGCTTTCTCAAGCAGATGAGTGCTCCGTTCATGTTGGAAATAGTAGACAATAGGAAAGCAATTGTCTGGCTGGATTTTCTGGAGCCATGTGCTTAGTCTGAGCTCAGTTAAGTGCTGAAGCTCCATGGTCTGCAGATGTTCAGAGGAACACAATGGAATAGCTCCAGCTGCTGTCATGGATGAGTCTCAGCCAAAGCTGGCAGTGGAGGACCAGGAAACCTATGCATGTGGATATGGCTGGTGACTCCTCCAGACCAGATCTCTGGGTATCTCCTGCACGGAGAGCGTGTCTGAGCTGCAGGAGTGCCTGGTAGTGCTGGTTAGGAATCTAAGCTGTTAACATGCACCAGGGTTAACCACAACAATGTGGTTAGTTGTGGGGCTGTGTTCTTCATTGGTCTTATGATTACTTGTTATCCCATTTTGCACAAAGTTAATTGTGTTTCAAACAGAAGATCTAATTAGGAACCAATGACTGCATGATGCTGGAGCTTGTGTTCTGTTTTTTCTCGTCCAGGACCTGAAATCCAAGCAATTATCAGAGTCGCCAAACGTCATGATTGCCAGTCCCAAGCAATGAAAAGTCATGAGTCAGTAATCTTTTCCTTTTTGGCCCTAAATTACAAGAGTGGATTAAAGTTCATGACAGTTAAATGAAATCAGCTGAGGAATAGAAATGTATTTCTTTAATTCATTTCTTACCCAGACATTCTTATCCAGTGGCATGGTTCATGGTGGTAAAACTTTCAGAAGAGTATCAAATATCCACAGACTTGCAGTAAAATCATAGAAGGTGGCGATGTGGGAAACTGTTTAAGGCGAGAATTAAGTTCCTGATAGAAGCCCTTTCTCTGCCTCCTATTTAAAGTGTGGCAACAAAATGTCAATAGATGCTCACTGAAAGGAACAGGAGGTTGATTTGGGGTTAGTCTAGACCTCAGATTTGGGGTGTCCTGACTGTCCAGACAACAGGCTGTTCCCTTCAGTTCCAGCTGGAGTTCCAGCCTTCCAGCTGCTCTGAAAATCAGCCCCATTAAGAAGAGAAGCTTTGGGCTGTGGAGTTTTTAGGTGATTTCCTTGAGGCTTTAGACAGCACAGTGCTCCTAGGGCCTGACAAAAATTAAGAATTTGTTTTCCATTCTATTTTCGTAGCCCACAGAAATGTAACTTATGTAGAAATAGATGTCTGGTAGGACAATGGTTGTTTACATTTTAATATTTTAATTATTTTGTCTTTCTATCCATAGCATTGATGTTTTTAAAAAACATAGTTAATCTGCTGTGGAAATGTAGGTCTCAAACAAAATATGAGCCTCCCTGTGTTGCTACTCCTGTCTGGAAAACAAATAATGCTTAAAAAAAATAGTTTACAGAGGTTCTACCTCACTTCATAAACACGTTAGCCCAGAGAGTACCAGAGATGATTGTAACTGGGGGAGGCAAATAGTTTTTCACATATATTTAAAAGCTTTTGATTGTGCTCCAAAGATGACTGCTTTAAAGTAATAAGGGACATGTTCTGGAGGAGAGGGGGGCAAAAAAGAGGGAATATTAGCTGTGAAATCAAACAGTTTTTGAACTGCTCATGGTTTTAGTTTGAGAAGTGAAATAGAATCTCTCATGCTTTTTAGAGCACCCAGCCAAACATTTTGCTTTAGTCCTGGGCCATCAAATTGGATCATATTAAATTATTTTGAGAAAGCTCAGTAATTTTGATTTAGCCTTAATAATGTTTAATGGAAACACTTAAATTTTCTGAAGGGTGTTGAGATCCTTGAAGCTTTAATGGTGAAGATTTTAAAGAGGAGCAGTCACCAACTTCTAGCCCTGATGTTTCCCACATAAGCTGTGTTTAGAACTGGGGACTGTCCATTTAGATGTGGTTTTTTCCCCCCAGGGATTTATTGAAAAATATGTCAGTGCAGCTTTATCTGGAAAGTCCATCATCCTTGGCATTTGAAGCCAGGATGTCAGGTGGGGACTGAGACCTGTGCACACACTGGCTGTTCAGTGTCTCCCTCTCCCATAAAGTGCTCTGAGCACCCCTGGGACAAAGGAGCATGTTTGGGTGTCTGCTCTGCAGTCACCTGCTGCCTAGCAGGTGTGCAGGTGCAGCTGGTGTCCCACCTGCTCCCTGTGTGTTTCTCAAGGAAATAACATGCTAGAACTTGGTAACAAGTTGGTTTCAAGCTGGTCAGATCTGTGATGAGGCAGGTAAAGCCACAGCAGCTGGAGATTGTGAGCATTTGATTGTTTCTTTATCATCCTCCTCTTTCCACTTGTTCTGTTCTCTTCAGCCTCATGAATTCTATTCCCTCTGCACAGTTTCCATGAAAACAAGGTATTTAGCTGTGGTGTTTCTTCCTGTCTAAGGAAAACTTCATCTGCCAAATAAACACCATAAATAATCTTTTCACATGCCTTCTTTTCTCTGCTTTCCACCCTTTGAGCCTCATCCTTGGAGTTCTCATTTCACACTCTATTAAGTCATGTCAGGATTTTCATAAAGGCAAAAAAGGAGAAAACTCAAGTTGTTCACCTGACACTGCAAGAAGTTGCCAGGTTGAAGCCATAAAAGCATGACATTTTTCAAAGCTTGTTGGGGACCATGATTATTTGGACTGCAAATCAATAACATATCTGCACTTAATTAAATTCAGCAGTGGATACTGCAGGGGGATGTTCTTCAAAACTGGCTGGAGTTAATGAATTTTTAGATGGCTGCTGTCAGCTGAGCAATACAAGGGAATTACCTGAGTTGGGTTGATTTATTCCAAACTGCTTTTCCAGCCTGAAACTAATGAATATCTGCATTTTTCTGCCATCAGTTTTTGTGTGTTTGCTGCTGTGTCAGTGACAAGGCAGGATGAGGTTGTGCTCTGCTCAGCAGCTCACAGAGGGTGTTTCTGCCTGTGCCTGCACACCTAAAAACAGAGTGTGGGTCTGGGCATACAAACCACCTGCTTGCACAGAGAGGTACCTGCTGGTGTCTTTCTGATGGTACCAGTTCCTCCAGGAACAGCTAAATCTTCATCTCTTTTTGTGTCTTCTGAGAGTGTCAGGTTCCAAAAAAGGGAAAAATGGTTCCGTTTCTTTAAAATAGATAACTAATTTTCCTGTCCCAGAGGTTCTTGTAACTGCTGAACTGTTTTGTGTGTTAAACTTTTTAGGCTTCATCTGAGCTCTTTGTTGCAGTTTGCAGCTGCAGGGGGACCACCTGTTTTTGGTTTCCCAAAAATAAAGACAAGTGGGTTTGCAGAAACCTGATTTACCTAAACCTTCCAGCCCTCTTCCCCCAAAACAGTTCTCTGTAAGGAGTATTTTTTCCCATCCCCAGCTCTACCCTGTGTGCTGCTTGGATTTTATGCCTGTGTCTCTGCGTGTGGTTGTTTTGATGATCTGTTTTGATTTCAGCTGATTGAGAACGTGTTGGTGCACTGTGGAAATGGGGAAGGGGAGTGTTTGTACACACCCTTTAAAATTAAAATTTCTTGTCCCTTCTGAAACCATCCAGCAGAACAATAGGAGGGGGATAAATTAGTTCAGCTTGTTTTCATCTATTCCCACAAGCTACAACGTGAATGCCAAGAGCCTGCCATGGAGAACTGGTTTTAATCCAAGAGCTGCCCAAAGCCAGAGTGAACTCCTGTGCAGATCAGCAGAGCACAGTGTGAGCAGCTTCACTGCACAGCTCTGGGTGTGTGGGGACTCCTGCTCTGAATAGGAGAGACTTTCCTGGGAAGATGTGGAGGTTTTCAGGAGTAAGTTTGTAAATGCTGACTTTTTTCACTGTAAAATTGTGATTTTCCTGCTTCAATCCTACACTGAGAAAACAGAAATATAATTTTGTGTTTGTTTAAAGCGGAAGAGAAACAAAAATAGAAAAGGTGGCGGGAGCTAAGGAGAGGTCCTCAAATACCTTGTGTTTCCTCTCTAAAACCATTTGAGCATCACTGTCAAGGTCTTCTCGTGTCTTTTAAAAGATTCTGCAGCTTGAGGTGATTCTTCTGAAAGTTGGTTGAGCTTGGGTTAAAGTTTCCGTGTTGACTGAGCTTGGCTGCGTGTGCCCGTGCAGGGAACGTGGCTGCGTGTGATGTGGAGCAGGTGCAGTGAGATCAGTGCCTGCCCGTGGAGCAGAAAGCTCTGCAGGAACCTCAGCTCCAGCTAACATGCTGTGAAGCTCCTGAGCTGTGTTCCTCTGCTCCACACCACGGAGGGGATGTCTGCATTGTCCCCTGGCTTGGAATAGGGGGGCATCTCTGTGGCTGGATGTGCTCCCCTCCTCAGATGCTTCAGAGCTGGACCTGATGAAAGCCACTCTGTCTGAGAGCTGATTCAGATCCAGTCAGATGTGGATGTAGGCACTTCCCTGCTGTGGAATAATTCCCTTAGAGAGGAGCCTGGAGAGAAAAGTACATGGAAGACAGGTCTGTTATCCTGAGGGCGTGGGTGGAGTAGAGGAGATGGAGATGACTTGAAGGTCACACAGGCTGGGGCTGTTCCCTGAACCCAGGGCTGAGGGTGCTTTGCACCTTCACTTGGGCATGGTGCTTTAGCCTCTCATCCCGTGGAACATGCATCCTGAGGCAACCCAGCAGCTGATTCCACTGGTTGTCCCCTGGCAAATAACCACTACACGTGTCTTACAGCCAGCTGGGGACTGATGTTATGCCAAGTCCTTGTGATAAGAAATGTCACAATGGAGTAATTAAATATTGGGGCTTTAGGGACAGTCACTGTGGAAATTGCCCTCCATGGCAGCTGCAACATTTGTTAATAATTAAAGCTGTGTCTGCTATGCTTTCCACTAAATTTGTTTCATTAATATTTTATTGTTTTAAAGAAAGAAAAAAAGAAACAGTAGAGGTGGGAAGAAAGCCTGTTTCCTCAGCAACAGCACTGCACTTTGCAGTTCTTTTTAAAGGCAGGTTGCTTCATTTAAGATTTGGAGCCAATTATTTCTGCAGTGCTTCAGGCATTGGAAAGCTGTTTTGTTTGAGTTTTTGTTTGTTTAGGGTTTTTTTTTTTGTTTGTTTGTTTTAATTTTCTTTATTTCTAATGGAAAGACTGAGCAAAGCAGTAGCTTGGTTAAGAGCTGTTGTGGTGGTTGCTAGACAGGATCAATGGCTGTGATGTGAAAGTCATCCTCATGCTATCATAGAATCATTAAGGTCGGAAGGGACCTTAAAGGCCATCAAGCTCCAACCCCCCTGCCATGAGCAGGGAACCCCACCACTACACCAGGCTGCAAAAAACCTCATCCAACCTGGCCTTAAAAATCTCCAGGGATGGGGCATCAACAACCTCCCTGGGCAACCCATTCCAGTTCCTCACCACCCTTAGAGTGAAGAATTTCTTCCTAATATCTAAACTCCATCTCCTCTCTCTCAGTTTAAAAGCATCACCTCTTGTCCTATCACTGTCTTCTCTGATGATGAGCTCCTCCTCAGCTTTCCTGTCATCACTCTGTTCTTCCCATGCTAGCCCTGCTGCTGCCCCTGCAGAGATCCCAAGTCATCAGTATTTAATTCCACTGTGTCACAGGAAAGTAGGGCTTTCCACGGACATTTTATCTTCTGTCAGATTTTATCTGATGTTACTTAGTTTAAAAACATATCAGCCCTCACAGCTGAAAGCAGAGCAGTAGCCTGGTTGTCCCACAGCACATTTCCAATTGGTTGTTCTAGTGCTGTTTCCGGCACTCCAAGAGCAATTGGCTGTGCTTTCTGCACTCATTAGCTCCCTTTGTGTACCAAGGGTGTGATAGCAGGAAGCCAGTGAGAGGTGTTTTTTTTTTTCCAGAGTGATAAGACACAAAACGTGAAGTTATTAATACCTCATAAATGCTTCTCTTAATGTTTTTGTCCATTCAGCAGGTTGTCCTCCAGCCTTGCAAAGCAATTAGGGTGGCAGTGCTGGAGATGGAAGGGACAGTTTTGCCAGCACTGTGACCCCCTGACTGTGGAAGCTCCTCAGCCCCCTGGCCCCAGGAGCTGGTCCTGCTTGCCAGCCAGGCTGCAGGGCTCACGGGCTTGTTGGGATGAGCTGTGAGGAGGGGTCATTTCCAGGTGCAGACTTCCTGGCGGTTTGGGATTTGGAGCCCATTAAGCACAGTAAGGAGGGGGAGTCTCCAGGAAATGTTCAGCACTGACAGTGTCAGGCCTGAAGCACAACAAGGTGCTGCCTTCTTTCAAAATCAGCTGCTGGCTCCTGGGAGGGATGCAGCGTGTATCCCAGCAGCAGCTGTTGCTCCTGAGGACCGTGGCGTGTGGCAACGAGTGCAGTTTGCTGCAGGGCTGCTGTCACTGGCCACAGGAGAGCATCACTGGGCTGCTGAGCTCCCAGGGCTGGGTTGCCTGCAACAGTGGGTGTTTCCCCTCCCTGGGAACAAATTGGCCTCTTCTCCTTCATAACTTTTCATGGCCCATGACGGGCTGAGTCATCTGCAGTCTTGATTTAAAAACCAGTAGACAGGGAAAACTGGTTTCTTATTTTGGTTTTTATTTGTGTTTATCTTGTTGTTTCTTCCTGCAGCAGTTTCAGTGAGAGCTGGTGAGGTTTCTGATGCAGTCTCACAAGGCTCAAGTAGTGCAATGTGGTCTCTCCCTGGTGGCCATCAGAACACATCACAGTAAGGTTTCCACAATGAACCTCACAGCTGGCTCTGCTGTAGCTGTAGGTCTGGCTGCATCTCTGTTCCTTCTCAGGCTGTAGCAGCATTACACTCTCCTTGTTGTCAGTAGAACCAGGAACTCTCTCACACTGTGACATCCATAAAACGGGGTGAAATTCTTTGAGATATTTCAGTCCTTTGGTTCATTTTCATGTTCTCTGTAGCTTCCAAGGTGGTTCTTGCTGCAGGTGAGACACATACTCACCTCCTCTGACTTTTGAGATCCGGTCTGTCTGTTCCCATTCCTCTCTGCTTTCCTGACTCCACGCCTGGTCCCCGAGGGGAAGCCTGAAGGCCAGCAGTGCCCGTGACTGTCTGCCCTGTCCCTGCAGGTGTGGTGGAGCTGTGTCTGCTGCACATGCTGAAGCGCCGCACCGCTGGCTTCCTGCGCACCGACAAGGTGGCTGCGCTCTTCACCAAGGTGGGCAAGACCTGTGCAGCAGCTGGAGACATCTGCAAGAAAGTGCAGGAGCTGCAGCAGCAGGTGGAAAGCAGGTGAGGCTGAGGTCTGCTTGTCACCAGGCTTCATACGACATGTGGGCAGCCTGGAGAGGATACAGAGACTGGGATGTGCAGAGGGATCTGTCCGGGCCACGTGGCTTTGTCTCTGTAGTGCCTGTAACTCTCAAACCAGGACAAAGAGGAACTGAAGAGCAGACTTACTGGAAAAGCTGTTCTGGCATGGTCCTTGCCAAACCAATAGCAGATGATTTGTGGGTATTATGATAGAAATAGTGAAGTTAATGGATACAAAGGGTGATAGGAGGAAGGATGAACTCCAGAAGAGGTGGGCAGCAGTGAGATACTGATTACAGGAAAGCAGTGAAGTGCACACTGGGCTTGGGCACAACTGAATTCCTGCTGGAGTCAGGGACTTGAGAATGCTGGAAGTCCTGAACTGCTTGCTAGTGGTGAATAGTGCAATTCAAAGTGTCTGTGTGGTTCTGCTGACTGAATCACAGTGCACGAGCCTGTGGGATGAGTGTCTTGTCCTGTAAACTCAGGAGAGGAGATGTTTTGACTCTGTAGAGGGTAATGCAGTAGCACTGCTCAGCCTTCAGACGTCTTGTGCCTTGCTGGAACTTTTAGTCTCTTGATCAACTTGCTGTGTGAAGGGATTTGTCAAGAGAGCTTGACTTGAATGTGTTGCATTGAACTCCTCAGATATTGACAGTTGTTTAAGTCAGCACTTATATTTCTCTAATTTTCTCGCCCTTATCTTTATTAGACTTCTAATTATCAAACACTTAATGTAGTTTTTAACAGGTATGTATCCATTTTCGTTATATTTTTTAATTGTTTGCCTACTGATATAGACTGTGATTTTATTAATTTTAGTTTTCTAAATGTTGGAAGAAGGATGCTTTCTGCTGAGAATTCCCCAGCCTTCCTCCTTGGTTAAGAGCCCATACAAACCCTATTCCAACCATGAGAACCCTTGGCTGTGTCCTCTAACAGAAAGAAGCAAATTAATCTAAATTCTGTGGTTTCTTTTTGAGTAACTTTGCATGGTTTTCAGCTATGATCAACCACAGATTTTTAAGCGCTGCAGAAAATGTGCTCACTCCATTAGAAATGCTGCAGGGGGTGGACTTGCTTTGTTGGACTTGTGGCATGAGACAGAAGGGCTGTAGCAGCCTGGTTGCTCCTGAGGCTGTGGCTTAAGAAAGCCCCTGTTTAGGATACAATTAAACACATTTGAATTCCTCTGGTGTTAGTGGTGGTGTGTGTGTCTTGCCTTAGGAAGAGCTCTGTAGAGCCAGCCTGCCTGCCTGGCATCCAAGGCAGCGTGAAGCTCCTGTTTCTGAGGACCTGTTGCTGTGCTGGCTTATGCTGGAGGAGCAAGCAGGGGGTTTGGCTGTCAGGAAGCTTCCAGCTGGCTTTGGATGCTCGTTTGCTGTAGTTCTCATTTCTCAGTTTGATGTTGCTTATCTCTTAGTTGTCTTGTTGTCATTTGTAGGTGGTAGGAGAGAATCTCCTGCTGCCAAGACACCAGCACAGACTGTGCTGTCACTGAACATGGTGCTTCACAGAGAGGGGGAGACAATGGGCTGGTGCCTCAGGAGGGACTGGTGGTCCTTCAAAAGCTCTGCCTGTGCTATCCCAAATCCTACCCCATGCTTCTGGCCTCGACAGAAGCTGCTGTGTCTCTTCTTGGCTCCAGCCTGGAGGTACCAGGCAAAGCTGGGAGACAAGAGTCTTCTTTTTACTATCCTCCCTGCAGCTTTCCCAGCTCAGTGTGGAGCTTTGTTTGATAAGAAGCAAACTTCTGTTCATCCGGTGCTACTTACTCTCTGCTACACTCTGTGTTTTGCTGTTTTTCCACTCTTTTGGGGTGGGTGCTCTGCAGTGCATTTACAGCCTGTTCATTTCAGCCTCAGGTGTGGGAACCTTGGAGGAGCTCAAATGTTGGGCTTTTCCTAATGCTGCAGAAGTGAAAAAGATCTTTTTGGTAGTTGAGTGCCTAGCCTGAGGTACCTGATACAGACCTGTTTGAGGGTTTAATTTAGAGCTTGTTTAGCATCTGTGAACTAGGTGATCTTTACAGACGTCTGTTCATCACACAGAACTGAGGCATCCTAAATCATTAGAGCTGCAATTTTCAGAAAATCCCTGATGATGGACTGGCTAAAACTCTACACTCCAGTCCTAGTGAGCACTAGCATAGCATAGACAAGGAGGATGCAGGTGCACATCTGATACGTGCTGTGTATTCCAGCACCTCTCCCTGCAGTCCTTCACTGGAGAGCTTTTTGTGAGCAGGGTCTGAATTCTGACTGCTTTTACTTCTTTGCAGGAAAAATCAGGCAAATGGGCAGGAGCCCCTCAAGAGACAGGGATCAACTACAAGCAAATCTCCTGTCCTGACACCTCAGGCCATCAAGCACATTTGGGTTCGGACGGCGCTGATTGAGAAGGTGCTGGACAAGATTGTGCAGTACATTGTTGATAACTGCAGGTAAGGAGAGAGCCAGAAGCTCAGGGGTTTGTGGGACTGGCTGGTTTATGTATCTGCAACAAGGGATTTTATCAAAAGTCTTCTTCAAACTCATGTGATGTAAAGTTCTGGTGGAAAGGAGGAAGATCTACTTGGACATTTAGAAGAAATTGTACTTTTCTTTTGAGTCATTGCCATGTTTCAGACCTACAAAAGATGGTAACAGCCATACAGCTTTCTAGAAATCAGCTGAAAGAATAACTTGCCATTTATTATAGAATCCTTTTTTTTCTGCAGTTGGCAGGATTGCACAGTGCTGCCATAAAGAGCAGTGCTCTCAGCAGCATGTGGAGCCCTGATCCTTTCCACTTACTTAGGCCCCTTAGGTTTCAGTAGATATTAGGTGCCCAGATTCTAATGGCACCTAGGCCTCGGTGCCTTAGTGGAGTAGAAATGCCCTCTAATAGGTCAGGAGTGCTTCATTCACTTATGTTAGTTAAAAATGATCCTTTGGAATGTTAGGATGTCAGGGAAGAAAATGCCCTTTGTAGGTAAAAGAAGGGGAAATGAGTCTATAACAGGAGGAGTTAATGACATAAACCCTTAGGGCTGTGAAAAAAGGTTTTGTAATCATGTTTCCTTTTTAGAAGATTCAAGTTTGATTTAAAGTTAATCTTCCCTTGAAAAACCAGAGAAGAACACCAATGCTGTCTGAATCCACAGGGACTCTTAAGAGGAAAAGACAAGTCCTCTCTGTTCTGTGACATCTATCATTACTCCATACTGTCAAGCATCAGCTTTGGCTTCCCAAGAGGTGGTTGTTAACTCTACCCTTTGTGCCCTCCTCCTCTCCTGTAACTGATAAAGAAGAATTAAGGGGCACACTGGGGACAGTTTCCCCTAAGCAGTAAGTCCTTCAGCTCTTCGGGTCTTGAGGAAGAGAAAGTGCTTTAGAGTTTGAGCCCCATCTAGTGGAATGGACAGCAGAGGACAATGACAGCCCAAGAAATTTGGGTGTTCTGACTTTTTGGCTATGTGGTTTTATAAGTCAGCTTTGCCTCCTGTGATGGGAAGACTTTGGGGTCATTGTAAGAGCTACTATTAGTAGTATTTCAATATTCTTGATAGTGTTTCAAGATTATTCCTCACAGATGGAAAAGATGGTTAAGAATGTTTGGATCTCTTGGTCTCTGTGGAAAACTGACAAAATTGCTTGCAGAGTGTTATTGTTTGTCTGCATATTGCATTAGTGCCCAAAGCCCCAGATCAAATATACTGGGTAAACACATTTAGCAAGAGGCAAGCTCCAGCCTCTCAAGAGCTCAGCTCAGAATAGATAAGGCAGAATAAGCCTGGGGAGAAGAAGGGACTTGGCTGAGATCACACAGTTGATTGGGGCAGAATATGGATCTGAAGTAGGGGTTGTGGTCAGCTTGTTCAACATAGCAGTCTGGAACAGGCCTGTTGAACTAGTTGTTCTACACTCCTTTTATGCTCCATGGAGATTTAGTTATTGATACATTTTAGGAAGTTACCTCACTCTAAAGCAGATGTCTAAATCAGGTCAAATTATTTCTCCATAGCTTTCTTATGATATATTTTAATGTGTTTTTTTTTAAATAGTTCAGATCACACCATGTTGTAAAAACCTCCTCTACCTGCAAACCCAACCCACCACTTCATGAGATCAGTGGGTGAGCCAGTCAAGCTCCATCAGAGGCTTCAGAGGAAATGCACGTGTCAGTGATTTCTGGGTGGTTCTAGCAACTATTTTTCCTTTTTGCATAGGTAACTTAAGTGTCTGAATTTGCTCTTGAAATGAGCAGTTTTTATAGCATATGAAGTCTGGCCTTCAGTAGTCATGCTAAGCAGTAACGTGTTACTTCTGAAGTCCATGGACTCGTGCTACTAGGGAGCAGGAGAGCTTTTAAAAATAACAGCCAGGCTTTTAACTGGACTCTGATCTTTTGTTCCTAGTAAATACTATGAAAAAGAAGCTTTACTGGCAGATGCTGTTTGTGGCCCAATACTGGCTTCTCTCCTCGGTAAGTTCTTACAAAGTTACTTATTATGCTAAAGAAAATAAATTGTTCCTTAACACGTTTTGTGTTACCAAGTGTTACAAAGGATGCTTGTTCTCTGTAGCATGCAGTTTAATCACTTACACTAGAACAGCATAGCAGCAGACTCACGAGGTTTCTCTCTGGGCTCTTAGTTGGGCCATGTGCTCTGGAGTACACCAAGCTGAAGACAGCTGACCACTACTGGACAGACCCCTCTGCAGATGAGCTGCTCCAGCGGCACCGGATCCACGGAGCTCACGGCCGCCAGGACTCGCCTGCCAAGCGCCCAGCGCTGGGAGTAGGTATTTGCTTCTCACTGCTGGTCAGGCTTGGCAGCAAAAGCAATCCCAGGCAGGAGAGATCTGAGCCAGGGGAACCTTTATTTTATTTCTGTCATGGAGCCTTTATCTCAGATTAAAAGCCATTTGGGCCCAAATGTCCTCCTTATCTGCATGTAGAAAAGCTTGAGATCCAGGACCTGATTCGGTGGCTTTTGACACTTGTGATCAGACCAGGCAGTTCACAGAAATCATGAGCTGCCTTGGCCAGGGCTGAGGAAGTGCCCAGGTCATTTCTCTGCAAGGTCTCCTGGCTCCAGAAGTTCCACTCTACAGAAACTGCTCTGTGTTGCTGGCCTGCTGGTGCTGTGGTTCCTGACCTGCCTGGTCTGCCCTGGCTGTGTGTGCTAGATCCGCAAGCGCCATTCCAGCGGGAGCGCGTCCGAAGATCGCTTTGCTGCTTCAGCCAGAGAGTACGTGGAGTCTCTGCACCAGAACTCCCGGACACACCTTCTGTATGGGAAGAACAACGTCCTGGTCCAGCCGGTGAGTCCAGGGGGCTGGGACAGGTCTCAGCTGCCGTCTGGCTGTGTCTGGAGTCCCAGTGCAGGTACCAGCGGAGCACGGTTGCAACTGCACTCTTGAGTCACCTGGACTGCCTGTCTCTTGCTTTTGTGAACAGAAGGACGACTTGGAGGCAATTCCTGGGTATCTCTCCCTTCATCAGTCAGCAGAAAGTCTGACATTAAAGTGGACTCCAAATCAGCTGATGAATGGAACGCTTGGAGATTCAGAGCTGGAGAAAAGGTAGTCACTGCCCTCTGGGAAAGAGCAGAACATGAATGAGGATTGTTTCTTGTAGAGTTGGCAGTATGACAGAAATGCAAGCAAGGCTGATTTAATTGAAGTGCTCCTGAATAGTGTGTAAGTTGAGGTGTCAGGCAGCTGGGGTTCTCTTCCTGTTCTGCCATAGACTATGCAATTTTCCAAAGGTCCTGTAATGCACTTGGAGATAAGGCTTTTTGAAAAGGAAAACAAAAGCCTCCTTTTCCAGGTGTTTGGGAGAAAAGCCTCAACATTACCTTCCATCCCTACAATGCTAGTACCTCCCTTCAGAGGGTCACAAATCACTTGGCAAGGATGGCTAATTTCAATCTCAAGAGACCTGCAGTGTCATTATCTTTCATTAGATCAGTTTTACATCTGATTTGGCATTCTGCTTCAGTAGAAAGAGAGGTAAAGTCTTGAACCAGGCAGGTGTGTGTCCTCAGGGAGTCCTTCCTTCAGCCCCAAAACAGTGCTCTTGAATGCTTAATCCACTCCATTCTTTTCTAAAACTTGATGTGTATTTTTAATAGAGCATTAATGAAGCCCTCTGCCCTTGCTTTTATTGCTAAATGCTGTCAGGGTTGTTCTTAGAAGGGTTCAGAGCTGTTCCCAGTGTTAAATCTGTAAGCGTGAGCCCCAGTGGATTTATGTGCTGCTGCCCAGGACTTGTGTGCAAGGCAGAACTGAGCTACCTTGAGCCCCAGCCCTGGGGCTCCCTGAGCCCCCCGTCTCAAGTGTTTCCATCTGAGCTGCAGCTTCTTTGTGACCTGGGGGGTGGAAAAGGGGACGTGAAGAGGGAGATGATGAAAGGGCTGGTCCCAGATGTACTCACTGTGGAGAACTAGTTCCTCGGCCTTTTACTTGGCTATTAATTTACCTTAATTGACCAAATTTAATAAGCAGTTATTAACTTAGCAGAGTCCTTTTATTGGGTGTGTGGAACTTCAAGCATTCCTGAATATGAAAAAAAACCAACGTTCCCTTTGCTTTTTTCTTCCCTGTTAGTGTTTACTGGGACTATGCCCTGATAGTGCCTCTCAGCCAGATCGTCTGCATTCACTGCCATCAGCAACGTAAGCATCAACCTTCCTCTCTGCCCGGGGCCTTGGCTGTCCTGCCACAGCACCCCCAGGCTGCAGCCTGCACAGCCCTGCTGGGGGACACATCCTGCCCTCAGGGACCTGGGGGGGGGTCCAGGTTCCTCCTTTGCTCAGTTTTGGAAAAGAAAATGAAGAACCTAATTCACTTACATTCTTTTGAAAATTGTACAAGATGCAGATCATTATGCTTAAAAGAGTGTCCAGGGCCCAGGGTGGTTTTCCTTATTTGTGCTGAATTTCTAGTGGCAGTAAAGACATGAGAAAAATTTATGACAGGGAATATGACTTGCTAATTCTCACAAGAATAAAGCTGACAGCCTCTGGTTATATCCATCTGGTTGGTTTTTATTCTAGATTGTATGAACTTTGTCAAGTTACGTCATACACCAGAGACTTAATTTACTTTATTATTTATTATATTAGTGTTCAGAATCACTTTATATGTTCCTGCATGAGGCCTGTCACAATTTGCTTGTATCTTGAGCTCCTTTAGGGCTAAAGGACTGAGATAATCCCTAGGGGTTGCACTGTGACTTAGAGGTTTATTTGTCTACCTAGAGATGATCATAAATGAAACTGACCTAGAAGGTAAGAGCAACAAGCAGAGGCTTCAGTGTAACAGTGTGGACTTCCCTTGTCCTCCTTTGCAGCAGAAGGCAGATGGACGTTGGTCTTGGTGAGTCAGGATGGAACTCAGAGACCTCCTCTGCACTTCCCCCAAGGAGGTCACCTCCTCGCGTTCCTTTCCTGTCTGGAAAATGGTCTTCTGCCTCGTGGTCAGCTGGAACCACCACTCTGGTCCCAACAGGGCAAGGTACAGCTTTTTCTGATGAGCTGTTTGTGGTGGGGTTTATCTTTGTTCAACCAGCATCCTGTGCATTATTGTAAAGCAGCTGGAGATCAAAGGGGGAGCCAAGAAGCTCCAGAGTCCAACTGGATGCTTGTGCAGATAGTCTGTGAGAGCTGTTGGTACCTTCACTGCCACATGGAGCAATGAACTGGAAACTGCTGTTGTATCAAAATATGAACCCAAATGATAGGGACTGACCCAGATGGGCTGGGACACACTTGCTGTCAGAGGCTTGGGTTATGGAAGAAGCTGGTGCTCAAGTCCCATGGATTACAGGAAAATGCTGTGGTTTCAGTACACAGAAAAGTTGTGTTCAGGGCCCCTAAACCACCTGCTTTCTGATTCTGCTGCTGCTTTCTCCCTTCTCTCCTGCCAACATCAGAAGTTTAATTTTAAGATTTAAGATGCCAAAGCTAAAGTGCTTAGTTTGCTGTGCTCTGCTAATCATTCCCAGCTGAACGTATGGAATCCATGTTTCCTCTAGGGGAAGGTATTCCCAAAGCTCCGAAAACGGAACAGCAACAGGTCGGTGGACCTGGAGGAGATGCCAGCTGAAGACACTTCTACAGACTATGTGTTCAGAATTATCTATCCAGGACACAAGCATGATAACAGTAAGTGACTTTGTTCTGTTTTGTTAAAAAAACCCCAAACAACAAACCAAAACAACAAAACAAAAAACCCCACAACAAACACACACAAAAAACCCCTAAGGAATCCTTGAGATAATATCCTGGGAAAGAATCGAAGGTAACAAACAAGCCAGGTTTTTTTGGGGGTAGAGGGGAATCTATCACAAAATTCCATTGTGTGATAGTTGTGATTAAGAGATACAGTTAGTGTAGAGTGTCTTCATGTAGTGAAACTCATTATCTTGGTGGAAGTGGAGTTTAGGTGGGGAATCTTTACTCTGTGTTTTCCGGAGGAAGTTTCCAAAATGCTCCCCTGGGCTTGTGTCCAGTGCAAACTGAGAGTCAAAGCAAAAAGATTGCTTGACTATCCAAGAGCAATTTTGCTCCCAAAGCAAAGATATTGTTATTGGCCACACTTCTTGCTCATAATGTTGTTATTAGGAAAAAAACAAACTCAACTCATAAAGTACCCCAAGAACTCCCTGGGCTAAGTTTTCCTGGCTTGGAAGCAAGAACTTAACAATGGATAAATAAATGCCCTTCCAAGGAAACGAAAAGAATTCCCAAGCACCAAACCACCTCATGTCATCAGTAAATATAAATCCCTTACATGCAATAAGGCATTTGAGCTTGTTCTCAAAGAGCATCGTTCAGTTTTATTCCCCTTGGCAAAGAAGCAAGAACTTCCCAGGAAGATCAGACCCTAAAATTTATGGGGGATTTGGATTTACTGCTCATATTGGGACTTAGTGCAGCTGAAAAAGCAGAAATCTCGACCCTCCTTACCCCCAGGGACTGTCCCACAGCTGTGGCCAAGCTCTGACAGGGGGTTGGCACAGGTAAGTTCACACACACCCCAGCAGCAGCATCTTCTGCCTCTGCCTGAGGGCAAGGGCTGCAGGTGGTGTGGGCACACAGACCTGCCTGCTGTCCAGGCACCTGGCACAGAGCTCAGAGTGGAGAAGGGGCCACAGCATTGACAGGGGCATGGAGGAGGAGAGAAGCTAGGTGGAGCCTGGCATTCCCATGGAGCTCTGCTGAAAAAACACCCACCTGCTGCAGGCTGTGCTGTGGGAACTGGCCGTGCCCAGAGCTGCCCTTGGTGGAGCTTTTCCTGTACGAAACTGGATTTCACACCCACTTGCTGGAGCTTGTGCCCTCAAGGAGCGGGCAGGCTTCAGGTCCCTTGTCGTTGCTGAACGTGTCCTTTTGAGCTTTCCCAAAGAACTGAGTTCTCTCTTCTTATGCTCCTCTTTCACTATTTTCTTTGAGCAGTAACTATTAACTACCACCACTTAGCTGCCAGCCGCTCTGCCTCTGTTGACGATGACGAGGAGGAGGAAGATAAGCTGCACGCAATGCTATCAATGATCTGCTCTCGGAACCTCACAGCTCCTAATAGGATGAAAGGTTTTTATCCTCCTCCCCCTGTGTCCCAGAGCTCTGTTGCAGCTCGTTCCACTGCTGCATACAACAGTGTTGGCATTATTGCAGGGAGGAGCATTTCACTTGCTCCATGAGGCCTGGAGATGGACTGTGCAGAGGCTGGGAATGTGCTCACAGCCTGTGGGAAGTGGGAACAACAGCATCTTCCCTCTCCTTTGAGCATGTGTGCTGCTGGAGAGACACACCTGGAGGCTTCTGCCCCACCTTCATAAAAGCTGGATACTAGACCATGTTCTCACAGGAGAAGGAGGGAGTTAAACAGGTCTTTGTGTTCTCCCTCATGAGTTAGTTGTGTCAGCCCAACAGACCAGAGGGCAGCCCTGGTGGGAAGAATCCAGGTGACCCACTGCAGCAACAGTAGCCTTGTGCTGGGCAAGGGCAAGGATGGAGCGTGTGTGGGCAGAACAGGACAGAAGTGCAGGGAGGTGCAGTTTGAGGCCGGGGATGGTGCAGGTAGGCATGATCCCACCCTCTGGATACCTCCACAAGGTAGCAGAGGAGATTGTATGGAAATGCAACATAGTTCCATGGTCAGGTGCCTTCATTCCACTCCTCATGTTCATAGGCTGGGTGGGTTTCTGATCATCAGCTGCAAGACTCTCCACCTTCCAAACATTTGTCAGCTAATTATTTTCCTAAAGCAATTAATAACAAATTTGACATTCTCCAGAGTGTGTATTACAAGCATTCAGGATCTACTAGCTTAGTCTGAAGACTGAGAGGGAACTGAAAGGTGTACAAAATAATCCATTCCCCAGGGCAAACCACTCCTGCACATCTTTATTCTGAGGCTTGCAGCTGTTCACAAGACAGGCAGTTGTTGAGGCTTTTCCACTACTTCATGTAAAATTTCTTTCCCCTCCAGGCTGAATGCTTCCTGCACAGCTTCAGTCCCGCCAGTCCTGTCTGGAGTGCCTGGGCCAAACCTTGTGTGCTCCTCTTGTAATCAAAACATCAGCCTCTTCCTAATAACTGGAGAACATCAGCAGGGGCAGAATCTTCTCTGTGACCAGGCTGTAAAGTAGCTGTTGAAAATCTGATGTCTGCAGAGGAAGCAGGAAGGGGAGCAGCCACTTGCAAGTTTGGCCCTTGGCTGTATTTTTCATCTGTTGTGTTAGTATGAAAGTGCTGCTCCTGGTATTTCTATTTCCTAAGAAAAATACAGGGTATCTTGGATAAGACACTTGTGCCTTTAAATAGTGGAGTCAATAGTTTGGTTCCAAATGGATGTTAGCCCTGGTCTGGTGGAGACCATCATTGCCCTGTGTCTCTGCATAGTGCTCAGTTCAGCCCAGGCAGGACATAAACATGTCCTCAGGGGGATCCTCCTCACTGCTTGTGGATTGCCCACACACTGTCCCAAGGTAGGATCCCCTGGAAACTGATAAATCCCAGCCCAAGTTAATAGAGAGTTCTTGGAAGGTATGGATGGAAAGAAACCCGAAAATACAGTGTTACCCTTGATAGAAGATGCTATTTCAGGAGGTTTCATTGGGTGTGAACTGACCATATCTGGATGTGGGTGAGAAGGGGAAGGAAGGTCAGACACTGCCACGTGTTGAGGGGCCAGCGCTGAGATCTGGACCATAAGAAACACAGTTCAGTCTAGTCAGGTGATGGGAGTTTCTAGTCACCCCACTCAACCAGCTGTCAGATCCCTGCTTCTGGTGATTGAATCCTGAAGGTAGCAGCACAGTTAGGAACAGGTTCTGCTGAGCTAGGCCAGGGTGGCTGTTGTCTCTCCAGCAGCATCCCTGTCAATGATGACAGCACTGCTGCAGCAGGTGTGCCAGCCATTTGCTTTTACATTTTGCAACATGCTCCACTTTTGCATGTAGCTGAAGTTACAGATAACACCACTACAATTCAGTAAAAGATGCTGTTCACTCTAATTCTTCACTAATTCAGGTACCTTTCATCTGAAATCTTTAGGGTCTGTGGGGTTCTTTCCTTGTTTCTCTAAAAAAGAAAATGAAAAATTAAAACTAAAAAACCCACTTTTCTTGTCTGTAGAGGGGAGGCAAAAAATAATGATCTAAAAATGTTTGTCCAGTGTTTTTTTTACTTGAACCCAATATGAAGCTGCAATAAATACTGGGTCATTCAGCTCCTTCCTGAAGAATTAAGGTGAAGAGCATTTTTGCATCACACTTTGTTTTGTGAAATGAGATACACGTGACTGCTTCCGCATGAGCCTGTGCTTTTCCTGTTACCAAATGTTTTTACCCCACTCCTTCCTCACCTCTGCCCACTTTCCAACAGGCACGACTAAAATGCTTTATGCTGCCTTGATTTAAAATGCATGAGATGGTTTGGAGTTGCCCCTACCACCACCCAACAAATGTATGTTTTAAAAGCACGGCCCAGGGGACTGGATTTTGCTTTACAAATGTGAATTGGTGACGTACAGTATTACGGCGTTTGCCTTAATTTTAATCATGGGTGAGCTGAAAGGCCAGTTATTTATTATAAAATGAAAACCCACAAGCTCAAATGCCAGCTGGGAAGGTTGAAGAGCAGAACCAAGCTTCCTGAAGGCAACTGATGATTTTTTGGGGTTGCCTCTCAGAAGCTGGTTAAAAAAGCAAATAGATTTGTGGAGCAGGGATAGCTCAAGAAGCTGCACTGTGCTGTGGGATCACATTTCCTGCAGAAATCCTACTTTTATAAACCTAGTCTTGACATTAGTAGGACTTGAACTATCCCTCTGTGCTCAGTATTTTAGGCTCTGGTTCTCGGGGGGAAAGAACCATCTTTTGAAAATTACTCAGTCAGTTTGTCTTAATTTCTTTTATGCTCAAACTTTCCCTCCAGCTGGACTAGCAGTTAAATGGCTGATTCCAGGAACTGCCAGATGAAATTCTAAGACCTGGATTAAATAAGTGGTCAGGTTAGATGATTTCTGGCCCTACATACCATCCCTGTAGCAGCAGACGAGCCAGTGTCAGTCGTTACCACCGCTCCCTCTTCTCTTGAAACACAACCTGGGATGGTGGGAAAGGGGAAATGGTGAAGGGCTCTGACTTCATAGGCAGAGGCCCTGCACAGCATGCAGCTGGGCTGGCTGTGTCTGAGGACACCAGGATGGTGCTTTCCCCTCTCTGGAATCAAGGTTCAGAGCCTGCTGAGAAGTCAAGCAGGAAGCCACCAGGATGCTGGAAGGCAGAGGGGGACGGGGCAGGAGGCTGATGGCTGCTCTTCTCTTTGGGTATCTTCCTAGACACCAGCGACATGATGGAGATGCAAAGCTTTGGGTCAAACCTGCTCTCCTGGCAGCTGGAGCACTGCAGCCAAGGCTCCTCCTGCCTCTCCTGCTCCACGGGCAGCTCTCCCTATGACATCCCCAGCTGCTGCAGCTGCATCCACGACAGGTGAGCAAGCTGCATGGCTCACCTGGAATGTCATGCATGTCATGGGTAGAAGCAGGGAGGTGCTATGGGTTGTGGTACCAGAGACAGTAACAATTTCCAAGTAGTTCCTAGCAGAAGAGATGGAGTTATGCAGCAAGAAATGTAGTTTATTAAAAATAACCTATTAAACTACTCGCAGCTCACATCTTGATATAAAAATTGCATCTAGTTCTTTTGTCTAGATGAATATAACTCAGCTCTGGAAGCATTTTCTTTAACAAGTCATGAACAATTACAATGAACTGCAGCAATTAACCTAATTGGACAAGGCTCTTTATGGTGCATCTGCAGCAGTTGTAGCTGAAATGTGCCAGGTTGGATTTGCTTTGGGGCAAAATGCTGGGGGGAGGAATGCTCTCAAAAGGGTAGTTTCTCATTATTGTTGTCCTTAAGCTAAATAAATCTTGGTACAGAGAAAGAATTGCTGTGTGTAGGCTACAGGGATCAGCATAACCTTGATGATGATCTCTGTCCCCATGACCCATCGTGCTCCTGTGCATGTGTCTCCACAGAACTTCCTTGAAGATGCTGTGTGAAAGCATGAAGAGACAAATAGTTTCCAGAGCCTTTTATGGATGTAAGTGAAACTTCTTCTGTCCAGCCCCTGCGGTATCCGCATGCTTATCTAAAACACATGATGTTTGTTTTAGAAGGCAGTTCAACCCCAAATCTCTTGTTGCAGGCAAAATCACTTCAGGACAGCAGGGTGGACGTGACTCCAGTATCATAGCTTCACAATTCCCATTATTTGTGGGTTTTGCAATGGGAGAACTGATGCTTAGTGGAGACAGAATGTAGTTTGCAGTGTAATGGAATCCCCTGCTTAGATTTTACTAGTCTGTCAGATTTACTGTATCTTTGGCTCTGTTGGAGTTCTTCATTACAATGCCAGCTTAGTTCATCTGGGAGTGTTAGTGGCAGGTTTACAATGTCACAGCCTCCCTGATGCACATTTGCCCCCTGCCCAGGGCTTGCCTACTGCCGCCACTTGTCCACCGTGCGGACCCACCTCTCAGCCCTGGTCAATCACACCATCATCCCCCCTGACAGGCCCAGCAGCACCTCGGGGGGGCTGACCAAAGAGGTCTGGAGCAAGTATCAGAAGGACAAGAAGGTAAGTAACAGAAGACCTTGATGATCCT
Source organism: Apus apus (assembly GCF_020740795.1). NCBI lineage: Eukaryota > Metazoa > Chordata > Aves > Apodiformes > Apodidae > Apus > Apus apus. The sequence continues at coordinate 710,423 of NC_067299.1, read as the reverse complement.
TAGTTGAAGTAGCTCCCACTCGCTGCTATGCTGAGCTTGGTGTCCTTCAGAACCACCCCAGGGAGCATCCAAGGGGCTTTCCAGTCTCCCCAGGATCACTGCTCTTTCTAGAGACAGCGAGTCTCTTTTATCCTTTGCATCTCTGATGATGGCAAAGACATCAATTAACATCAAGGCAACTCACCTCCTTACTCCTCTAGGCACTTCAAAGATTATTTCCATGGGAGGCACAACAACTTCTATGAGACTGGATCTGAGCTGGGGCCCCAGAGGCGTCCCGAGCTGCAGCATTTATCTCGTGCCCTGCATGCACTTAACTGGCTCTGCACTTGATGTGAAGTTCATATGTGCTTCCCTGGGGAAAATGAAGATGTTTTACCTTCAATACCTTTTTCTCCTGACTGCTGTAGAATTACAAGGAACTGGAATTACTGAGGAGAGTTTATTACGGTGGGGTGCAGCACGAGATCCGGAAGGAAGTGTGGCCATTCCTGTTGGGTCACTACAAATTCGGGATGGCCAAGAAGGAAATGGAGCAGGTGAGCACAGCCCAATAGGAATAGGTTTGGATTGCTGGAAGCAAGTGTTACTTTTTATTGTTGTTTAATATTCCTGAGGAAAAAATGCTGCTGAAAACATGAGTGACACACGTTAGCAGAGAGCTTATAATACCATGTTATCATGCCTGAAAATTCACCAAAAGGGAGTTTTATGTTGAAGTCAGGAAAGCTGCATTCAGCCTCTGCCTGTGACATGCACTTGCCCTGACCAAATCCTGCTCTCACAGATTTGTCACTTGCCATGTGGGAAGACTGATCCTGGTGCTACTGCAGCACTTCCAGATGCCCTGTGAATTTATTACACTTGGTGCTCCATTCAATTTTTAAATTTATTTTTTTTTTAAACTCAAGATTTTCAGGAAACACAGGATTTGGGAGGTTTCTTGCATGGACTGCGTTTTACTGTCTCTGTTCTGCACAGGTATATGAACCATCACATTTATGACCCATGTGTAGAAATAGGTATGTCTGGAACTGGAAAAAGGACTCAGATACTTAGCTTTTAGAGTGGGAGATCTGGCATCACAGCTCATGGATTCTAGCCCCAGCTTCTAAGGGCACACATTTATACAGCTAGAACCTAAAAGACATTTGATCATAAAATATCTGATCTACACAATGCAGGCTCCTACAGGAAGCTTTCTTGTCCTGAGTTTGTACCATGCTAACATAGGGGTGCTGGAAACACTGCCTGGAATTCTAATGAGCTTCCCAGCACCAGTCATAAATAACTGTAATAACCAACTCCTCAAAGAGATGTGCTGCTGGAGTCTGAACCCAACCGTGGAGTGTAAGGGCCTGTTAAATGAATGCCATGAAAACACCCATAACATTTGCACATGTAGGAAACTCATCGTGTCCTTAACGGAATCGTTGCGGGTGATTGATCATCTCTGCCTTTGGATGACATCTTTGCAGTCATCCATCAGTATCTAGGGCACCCCCAAACATGACTGTCCTCCAGCCTTCCACTGACTGTTGTGTTTTATGATTTATGACTCGACAGCTACCTCAAGTGGCAAACGTCCTGCAGCTCCTAGCATGAATGCTCTCGTAGCAACTCCAGCCAGTGGAGCCCAGAGCCTGGATCCAGCTCACAACTGCGGTTTCTCTTCAGCTCTTGCCAAGTGACAGGGCAGTAAAATTACTACATGTCCCTTAATAGCTCAAGGGGGGGTTCTGTGTCTGTCTTTCAACAGTGGAAGGCAGCAGTGGCAAAATTCTTTTATTCCCAGGGGAAGCAGAGTGGCTGGATCTGGCCACGTGCAGTGCAGCCACAGGGCTGGGCTGTGTGAGCTGGATTCCTGCTCTTCAGGAGACTGCCCAGGCTGAGATGTCTAAACCTGGAATTCATTGCTATCTTAGAGCTGGAAAAAAGGAGGAGTAGGGAAGGAGGTGTAATGAAATTAGGAACAATCCAGTCAGAGGCAGCAATTGCTCCATCAGATTGCATCTGACTTCTGTGCTGAGGTTTCAGAGGAAAGCCAGGGGCATCTTTTGCTCTTCCCTGAACAATGTTAAGCGCTGTGGACAGTGACCACGTGTGCTCGTGGGAATCTTTTCTGGTGTTCCAGTGATAGTTTATTCCCTGCGGTAAACAGGCAACATCTGCTCCAGCCATTGAGCTTCCACTCACAGTGATGTGCACTCCAGCAAGAGGGCTCCAGGACCCTTCAGCTTTGGGTTTGACACACACCACTTCAGACCTGCCCCTCCTGGCTTCCGCTCCTTTTTAGTGCTGCCTTTCAGGGAGAACCACCACTGCAGGGTCTGTCTGTTTGCAGGTGGATGAAGACATCGCCCTCCGGTACCAGAAGGTCATGGCTGAGTGGAAAGCCTGTGAGGTCATCGTGAAGCAGAGGGAGAAGGAGTCCCATCCCATCACACTGGCCAAGTTCTCCTCGGGCAGCAGCATCGACAGCCACGTCCAGCGGCTGATCCACAGGGACTCCACCATCAGCAATGATGTAGGTGCTCCCTTCCCCCTCCAGCAGGGCCCACGGGGGCACGGCCAGGGAGGCAGGGCCAGGTCACTGTGGCTCTATCGGCCTGAGCTGCCTGAGTCTTCTCTAGAATTTGGAGCTGCAGTGGCTCCCTGAGGGAGCCAAGAGCAGGTCTGGGCAGTCTGTAGCTGTTCTTCAGCAGGACTGGCCTGAGGGGCTTGAACATTCACCTACTTCAAAAGTTCCTTCTCACAGTGGAGGAATAATGTGTAGGCCCTTTATTGGAATCCAGCACAGAGCAAGTTTGCTCCTATTAAAGTGTATTTTTGATTCTGTCAGCTTGGGTGTGATGTTATCTTGGGAGAGGGGCTCTTTGGTGCAGCCTTCAGTTAGCTCACTGATCTCAGTAAGGCAAGAGAGAACTTGGAATAGTTCAACAATGAGTTTTTTTGCAAGAGAAGAGGTAAAGTGGTTGCATGGTGAGAAGAACTTGAGGGCCAGTGTTGAGTTCAGGCAGCTGCATCTGAACTGGACTGAGGTGGGTTGGTTTTCTTCCAAGATCACTGCAGTGTTGGGTGCTTCTAGTGGTGCTGCAAGGTAGGGAAGCTTCACTGCTTTCCAGGGTGTTTCTGATTGAAGATTATGGAAGGAGGAGACACTATCATAGGAGATGGGTATGAGGCCATAAGTTGGTATTATTTCTAGACTTCCCATGTCAGTAGAAAGATTGAGGAGCTCTCAACTACGTGCATGTAGGAAAGCTCGACCATCGTGTTCCCTCGAGCAGTCACGTCTCTCAGGTGGTTGGAGTTTTGCTGTATGATTGTTTCTTGCTTCTGTGCTCTCCTGCTTCATCCAGAGCTCCTCCCCCTGCCCCAGGTCTTTCTCTCCGTCGATGAGCCGGACTCGGAGCAGGATTCCCGAGGTCAGGAGGACCCCGCGGTGACCCTGGTGCCCCCCGCCCCGCCGGAGCAGCCGCCCCTGGAGTTCGACTCCCCCGACTCGGGGCTGCCCTCCTCCCGGAACTACTCGGTGGCCTCGGGCATCCTGTCCAGCATCGAGGACGGGCCCAGCGGCTCCTTCGAAGACGGGGCTGAAGACCCCGAGGTGGGCAGGGCCGACCCCGACACGCCCCGGGGGCAGCCCCGGGCAGCGCCGGGCGCGGTGTTGGAAGAGCAGCCACGTTCCCGGGGGGATCATCCCACGGACGCTGCCTCGGTCTGCGCTGCCTCCTACACGGTGGGTCACACACCCCCTCTCTGCACAGGAAGCACAGACTTGTGCTTTTTCAGACAGGATTTAAGGAGAGACAATCCCAGCCTGGCACTGCAGGTGATGGGATGATCCCTGAGGATTTTTTATTTCAAATATTTGGATTTTTAGCTGGGTTGGAAATAATAGAACAAGAAAAATTTGGGTCATTTTTTGAGTGGGAGCACAAGGAAAATAACATGGTACAGTTCTAGTAGCTAAAAATTCCTAGGGGCTGGGGAAGAAGGTGTGGGGGTGTGGACGACACACCACTTACAAAATTTCAGTATCATATAATTCAAGCTAAAACTCACATTCAATCAAATTGAACCACAACTTAAATCTGGATTCAAGGCTCTACCATCTCTGTTCGTGTTGCTGTCAACAGATTAGTAGTTGAGTGTTTGCCTCTCTCTGCTGAACAGAAATAACCCTTTGGAAACAAGACAGGCTTGGAACATTTACCAGTGACAGTCTGTGCATTTTACCTGGGATTAGGGGCCTTATTTAAGTATTTCAGTGCTCTTACCTGCCCAGAGTATAATTGTACTAGTTCTGGTTTGTTGATTCTCAGAGCAAATCTGCACCACATCCTGGGAATGCTCTAAACTCAGCAGATCTAACTAAAACTTTTGTCTTCTAGATAGAATTACTGGACACTGTGGCCTTAAATTTGCACAGAATTGATAAAGATGTCCAGAGATGTGACCGGAATTACTGGTATTTTACTGCTGATAACCTGGAGAAGCTCCGAAACGTCATGTGCAGGTGACACAGCTCCTCAGCTGAACTGCTTTTCACAGTCCTGTCATAATTCATTACCTGTCATATAGTAATAATATGAAAATAACAGTCTGTAAAAATATTCTTATGCTTTTGTTAGCTGTTTTTGCACAAACTGCTGGTGTGCAAGCCATGTGTGTAAGGTTTGGTCTTCTCCATCCAAGCAGAAGAAGAATACAGGGCTGTGAATACTCTGGAATGTGAAGTGTTAAAAGGTCTGAGACACACACATTCAACAGCTGCTTAAGGCTTGATCCTGCATAATCAAATTAGACCTTCAATACAGCATTTAGCTTTTGAGGGCTGGGAAGAGAATAATTCAGTATTAATTCACCCTGTAAGTAGACAAGCACTTCCTTTTACCCTTTCACAACACTTAAGAGCCTACAGCAAATTCTCATTACAAGAGAGATTCCTGCCTCATATGCTGCTCTGTCCTCATCATGGGTTGTTCATGAAGCTGTTAGGAATTTTCCTGAAAAAAAAACAAATAGCAAAAGTCCTTATAATTTTACACCACACTGCTGGAAGACTTGAATTGTTGTTCTCTGGACTTCTAGCTTTACCTTTTACAGCACTCTGGAACAAGAAACTTAAAAGCTTCCAAAAGGAGTTGTATATCAGGAGTAGAGCAAATCTGAGGCCATGATGAAGGAAGAGGATTTTTAATCCCATTATCTCTTGTGCTTTCTTCTTTCTGCAGTTATGTTTGGGAGCACCTAGAAGATGGTTATGTTCAAGGCATGTGTGACCTCCTGGCTCCTCTGATGGTTATACTGGACAATGGTAGGAAGGGTTTTCTTCTGGAATGTGTTGATATTTCTGGGAAGTCTGTCTTTAGAAAAGCAGTTTCAGAAGGAGGTTCTAGGTGTTAACTACAGCTCACTCACCAGGGCAATCAAACTGCAGCTCTTAATTCGTATTTTCTCTAAATTAAATTCTACTAAATTATCAAAGCAACTGTGTTCTGGCAGTTGCTGAAGCTGAAAACTTAACTACAAGCTGGGTTCTTCTGAAACATAACTAGTGAAAATGGTCCAGCATCAGGTACAGTCTTTTTTCATCCAAATGCTGGTGATGGGATTAGGAAGCAGCAAATGGGAAAACCCTATTTTTTCCCTTGCCCTTCAGTTTGTTATTTTGGTTCAAGGAAGTCACACGATTAGCAACACTGAGTGTTCTGTCTTGTATCTGCAGACCAGCTGGCTTACAGCTGCTTCAGCCACCTGATGAAGAGGATGAGCCAGAACTTCCCCAGTGGAGGTGCTATGGACACACACTTCGCCAACATGAGGTCCCTGATCCAGGTGAGTAATTTTGAATCTTACTTGGAAGAAGATGATGTTGTGGCAGAGGCTCAGAACTAGCCTGATGCCTCGGTGAGCACTGGCTGGTTGGCTGCACCCAGGGAGTTGTGGTCAATGGCTCAATGTCCAAACGGAGGCAGGTGACGAGTGGTGTCCCTCATGGGTCAGTATTGGGACCAGTGCTGTTTAACATCTTTGTTGGAGATATGGACAGTGAGTGTATCCTCAGCAAATCTGCTGATGACACCAAGCCGTGTGGTGTGGTTGACACCCGAGAGGGAAGGGACACCATCCAGAGGGACCCTGACAGGCTGGAGAGGTGGGCTAGTGGCAACCTCATGAAGTTCAACAGGGCCAAGTGCAGGGTCCTGCACCTGGGTCAGCACAACCCCAGGCACAAATACAGGCTGGGGGAAGAATGGCTGGAGAGCAGCCCTGAGGAGAAGGGCTTGGGGGTGGTAGTTGATGAGAAGCTCGACATGAGCCACCAGTGTGTGCTGGAGCCCAGAGAGCAACTGCATCCTGGGCTGCATCAAAAGAAGTGTGAGCAGCAGGGCCAGGGAGGGGATCCTGCCCCTCTGCTCTGGTGAGACCCCACCTGGAATACTGTGCACAGTTCAGGGGCCCTCAGCACAGGAGACATGGAGAGGGGCCAGAGATGATCCTTAAGGTCCCTTCCAACCTCAACTGTTCTATGAAGGGCCAGGACTCCACTGACTGGGGTTCCTACTCATCTGGTCCTTCAGAGCTGGGGAGGATAAGAATGGTTTTATACCACTTCCTGAAATCTTGTGTATCAAGAGGTCAGTTCACCTAGACCTGGCAAACAAAACAACCTCCCAGAGCTCTGCCTCCAGGGCACCAGCGACACTGTGCAGTGACTCCCACCTGTGGCTCAGTCCAGCTCCAGCTGAAGTCTGTGAGCAACAGCAGCAAGATCCAGTCTACACTGGTTTTTGGAAGAAAAGAATGTGATGAACTTAGCACAGGGCTGGGTGATTCAGAGCAGCTCAGGGGGCTGAACCAGCCTCCAGCACCTTTGATCTTGGCCGATTTCAGACCAGGTATGAACACTGATGTTACTCGTTTCAGATTCTAGACTCAGAGCTTTTTGAATTGATGCACCAGAATGGAGATTACACTCACTTTTACTTCTGCTATCGCTGGTTCCTGCTCGACTTTAAAAGAGGTAATAATGTTCTGTGCCTGTAGTTTAGAGTTGAGCAGAACTGAACAGCTCTGTGTTTCGCTCTCAGTGTGTGGATGGCAGCTGGGCCCACCAGAGGGCTTGTAGCCAGGAAAGCCAGTGCATCTCTCAGAGATGAACTAGCACTGGAATGATGTCAGAGCTTAGAAAGGTATGTTGTAAATTCCTGATAAAGTGGTTGAACCAAGTTTCTGCTCAGTGCAGATGCCTTTTTGCTCATAAAAGTGATCCCAAGTTGATCATACTCCTTTGTAAACTTTGATGCCTCCTTTCTAATCCATTTGGTAACAAGGAGCAGCTCAGCAGTAGCTCAGGAGCTGTTGTACTTTGTTGAGTGAGGTACTTTAGATACTTTGGGAGCACCCCAGGATCTCAGGATCCCTGCACAAGCCCACCCACCCCCACACCCACTCCAATAGCAACAGTTGCTTATAATTGAGAGACCCATCTTGCTGTCAGGCAAATCAGTAGCTCCTTGGAGTTACAGATAGATCTGTGGGAATCAGATTATATTCCTCTCCAACACCCTGAAGCACAAAGGTGGCTGAGGTGGATGATACACACCCCTCAGCTATTTATTATGCGCAACTGCCTGAGAGTGAGGAGGGAGGAACTGGGATGTCTAAATTAACAGCTGTGTAGCCCTGCCTGGAGCAAATGGGCCTCCTGTGCTGCTCTCACAGGGTTGCTGCAGGGCTGAGCCTGCACCACCACACTGACCTGCTGCCTGAGTCTTCCCTTAACCCCAGTGGTGTTGCCATCCTTGCACAAGTGACAAGAGCTGGATGGAGGAGAGGGGGAAGGAAAAGGAGTCATCAAGCACTATTCATGTCTGCATAAGGCCTGTAAGGTGTTAGAGAGGGGGAAATGGTCCAGTTGAATAATCAGATGCTCTTGTAATGTTTATTCCCATTCAGAATTGTTGTACGAGGATGTGTTTACAGTGTGGGAAGTTATTTGGGCAGCAAAGCACATCTCTTCAGAACATTTTGTCCTTTTCATTGCCTTAGCACTTGTGGAAGTTTATCGAGAGATTATCCGTGATAACAACATGGACTTCACTGATATCATCAAGTTTTTTAATGGTAAGAGACTTTAAGAGAACCTTTTTGATAAAAAGCAAGTAATGAGAGTTTGTTCCTTCCCCCTCACCCAGACACTGTGGGCAGCTGGGCAGTGTCCTTGCTGTCACCTGAAGCTCTGCATCTCTGAACCCTCTTTGTAAACAAACAGCCCAGATTTTCACAAGCCTCCTGGAGCTCTGACTGTGCACACACCACCAGCAGTGCTCTAAGAGCCACCTGGACCAGAGAAGATGGCAGATTTTTTGTGTCAGTGGTAATTCTGACCACAAAGCAAGCTTCCAAATTTCTGATAAAAAGATTTGCTACAGTGACTCTTTGCCCTTGGTGTAATGGAAGGTGCTAAAACATGGCTTAATTTTTTGCAAAAGTCTCTCATAGGTTTTATGATTGCCAGAGTTGCTTCTGTTTCCAGGGCTTGACGCTGCTGAGAATGAAAAATTAGCAACTGTTCATTAAACCATCCCACTTCACTTCCATGCTGGTTGCTCCTGTCGCATCCAGAGATGCCAGCCAAGGGGCAGGGCCAGAGCAGCAGGTTCTGCCAAAGCTGGGCCTTGTTCTGGCTGCAGAGCACAAGTTATTCCCCAACAAGTGCTCCCTGTTAGGATACGTTAAGAGGTTTGGAAACAATTTTGTGTAATCACAGTAATTTACTAAACTATCAGTGCTGTGGCTTTCAGCCATCTGTTGCAGAAGCCCCAAATTTGGTTTTGTTTCTGCCTCAGCCACTCTTACTCCAAAGCTGTACATTAAAGCTTCCCTCAAAAAACCCCACCAAAACAAAGAAAAAAATACGCCAGGAAAAAAACACACAAAGACCTCCAGCACTTGCCTGGTCTGAACTAAACATTTGTTGTGGAACTGAGGATTTGGGTCTGCCCAGAGCTACTTTCTGATCTTCCTTCAAGCTGCAGAGTCTGGATGTCTGGATGTGGAACTACATGGGCATGTCACTGTGTCCTTAATTGTGTTCAGCACTTGCATCCCAGACCCCCCAGCAACAGCCCCTGCCTGCAGAGGTATCTCTTGATACCTTTGAGTTCAGCTTCACATTTTTGATGCCCCAGGAAGGCTGGACACCCACATGTGTGGGTACAAGCCTCCCATTCTGGTCTGGGGCCTCAGGGCACTGGGAGCTCTACAACCAGAGACCTGACACCAGAAGGATTAGATCTCAGTGCCAGAACCTAAAGCACTAAGGGATTCATCCCTTATTCCATCTTTAATTCTACAAACCTGACCCCCTGCAATGCTTTCTGGATTGCTGCTAATGTTATACTAATTGATGTTAATGTTATGCTAAGTAGTTATTGCTGGTGCTGCATTAATATTAATCATAGGGCAGAAAAGTTCCTGCCACTGATAGTTAAGAACGTTTGTCTGTGTCTTTTAGAAATGGCAGAGCATCATAATGCTGAGGAAATTCTGAGGATAGCAAGAGACCTTGTCTACAAAGTGCAGACATTGATTGAAAACAAATGATAATGAGCAGATTGTCGTGGCCTTGTCCTGAGCTATGGGATGGAGCATCTCTTGCACTGTAACTTCAGAATGGTGTTTTACTTGCATCTTCCATGTAATGTAAAAAATATCAAAGAGATTTGTAACAGACTTTTAAAAAAACAGAACTTTTCCTTCACCAGATAAAGTTTGTGTTTGATAGTCCTTGTTACACTCACTTTGTATTTCTAGACAAAATTTTTTTGCATTCTCTTATTTCCCTCTCTAGAAGACTATCTACATATTTGAGATATTAAAAAGGGGGGATTTGACATACTAGAACATTTATATTTTGACTTACTGCACCTCTGAAGCCTGGATGGACGTTGTCTGCTTTGCCAGAACCTTCCATGGAGGCAGGGCTGGATCCAACACTCAGGTGTTGCAGGCACTGAACTGGGTCCTTGGAGGAGCTCGTTCTTGGACTCTGTGTCTGTGCCTAGAATGGAAGAGAATGTGTGTGAGCTTCTGTTGCTAAAGCATTTGGGTTTGTATTTAGCAGCAATGGAGATAAATAAGGTTACCAGCTGGGAGCATGGCCTTAAACTGAACAGTGTGGCCAAGAGGAGCAGTAAGAGCTGGAAACACCCGTTAGCCTTTGTTGCCCAGCTTGGGCTGCTGAGCCCTTGTGCCCTGCACGTGCCAGACAAGCTTTCCTTTTACTTTGCAAACTGTTCCCAGGTGACAAGACCTGCCTGATGCAGTTCAGGTTAACACCAGTTTAGCACACAGAAGCAGGTCCCCTGCCCAGGGTAGCAGCTCCCCCTCTGCACCTGTGCACAGTGCCAGATGCACAGCAGAGCCTCCCCTGCACCCCACTCTGCAGAGCCCTCAGGGAGCTTTCCTTGGGATGCTGGGCACACCAGCCCAGCACTGCTCTGCCCAGATGAAGCAGCTGTACCTGTGGGTGGGGCTCTGCTCTGCTCCCCTGAGCTGCCTGGCAGAGCCATCCATGAGCCCCCAAGTTCTGTGCCACTTCTGTCCTGCTCCTGCATGTGCAGCATTCCCCATCCTGCAGAGGTGAGGGATGCTGAGCTGCAGCCAGGTCTGCTGCTGTCCCTGCACTTCATCCCCTGTACAGAATCACCTCGTGTCTCTACTTGCTTTCCCAAGGCGCACACATTTTCTAACTCAATGTGTGGCTCTGGGAGGGAGGCAAGAGGGAGCAGGTTTTTGCTAATGGGGTTAGCTGCAGATTTCATGGATCCTCGTGACCTGTGCTCCTAGAAAACCAAGGGACTTAGTTTAAGCACTTCAAGCATTCCAAAGTATCCCACCCTTTGCCATTAGAACCTCTGTCATTAAAAAAAAAAGAGGACTTTGAATCTTTTTTTTGATTGTTCTATCCCTCAGAGCAGGCAGGGTTACACAGCTGCCTCCCCACTGACCCTTGTAGAGACATCTGTGTGCTTTCCAGCGTCACAGAAGGGTTGGGTTGCAAGAGTCCTGTGAAGGTCAGGTTGCTCAGCGAAGTTTACATGACAGATCAGCTCACATGAGCTTTTAAAATCAGATTTTTTGCAAAAAAGGGTGTAGGGAATAAAATGATTCTGTTTGAAGAGTTAAATGCTGATAGGAAGTACTTGCATTAGGAACTCTGCTCTTGTTCCCACCCCAGCAGTGGGGAATCCTGCTCTTTGCAGGGGTGCTGTCTGGGCTCCTCAGGAGCTGGAGCATTGCTTGTACAAAAAAAAAAATAAATGGCAGCTTTGGCTCTAGAAATATCATCTGTGCTTACATCTCTCTTTATGACTGCAGTAAGCTAAACATGGTAAATAATAGCCTGGAGAGGGAAAAAATGGACAGAAAGGTGTTAGCTCAATAGCCCTCCCTTAAATCAGCTGCTAAAAATTGGAGGGGAAGAGTAAAAAGAAACCAACAAACCTCAAGTCCCCCATGGCTGGTGTTGCCAGAAGCCCTCAGGGATGAGCCTGGTGTCCTCTGGGCTCATGAGCATCATGGTCACCAACAGCAGTGGGAACAGCCAAGCCCACCCAGTGCTGGGAAGGGGGGATGGACACCTCCTTCCAGAGCAGAATGGAGCAAAGTGTCCGTGGTGGGAGCGAGGGAGGGAAGGGGCTCCACGGGGCTCTCCCACAGCTGGGCCTGCTCCCCATCCAGGGCTCCAGGGAGGGCTTTGGTGTGTCTGGTCACTTGAAAAAGAGAAATAGTATTTTTAAAAAAAAATAGACAAGAGCAAGAAAACCCTCCCACTCACAGAGCCTGAGGAAGTGATGTAAAAAATAAACCCACTATTTTTCTTTGGCATGTTGGGAATATACTATGAAACTATAAAACAACAAACCTCTGCAAACTTTGTTGTATTTGTTATATCATTCTGGCTAACTGTATTTTATTAATATTGTGTATTATTTATTTTTGTTGGGAGCAGACTATTCTCTTTATTGCGCAACTATTTATGTTTAAATGTAACATATGAATAAATACTTATCGTCAAGGCATTCTGTGGAGCTCTTTGGAAGCCGTTTCTCTCTCCCCCAAGGTAACGTCAGAGATGGAACAGGGAGTCCTCAGGGCTGTCTGGGAAGAAAGTGCAATAGGTAATTAACGTTCCTCTGCCAAGCAGACACGGGCTGTTGTACTAAGGGGTGTTTTTAAAGTAAGTAAGTAGGTCAGCACCAAATGGGCTGCTAATGTCCCTGAGGGCACTTAGAGGGTAGGTTTGAGTTACAGACAGTGTGCCCGGGGGCACTCACAGCCACACATGCAGCCTGTTGCCAGCCCAGCCTGGGCAAGGGGTGGGGGGCACAAGAAGGGTTAAAAAAAAAAATTACAAAGTTCATCCTGCAATTTTAGGCCTGATCTAGTGCAGCAAGGATGAAACCAGCTGAGCTGTTGGGCTTCCGGGAGAGATCCTCCTCCACTGCTCCCAGCCCCACCTTCAGAACTCTAAAAAAATCCTCTGTCTGCCTCTGGTCCACAGAAGGGATGCTCCTTCTTTCAGAACCTGCTGCCCAGCCTGCTGGCTGTTTTGCTGCTGGTGGTTGGAGCAATTTTCCATTGTTTTGTTTTTTTTTTTAGTTTGGGAAGCTCTGCCCAGAGGTGGGTTCTGGGGGGATAAAGGAGCATTCCTCCATTCTACTATAAACCCACCCAACAACTGCCTCTCTGTACCAGGGTAGGGGCAGCAATTCCTCAGCCACTGCTCGTGACTCTTACAGCTGCTAATCGTGTATTTATCCTTATAAAAGAGGATAAGCCCTTTATGAAGTGTATCCAATGCCATGTTGTCTTAAATAATCTTCCAGTGCTACAGTGTCCTCTGCCTTCATCTTGTCCTGTGGGACTCAGGGTGGGCAGGGGGAGGTGAGTCCCACAGCTGGGGTTACATGGTGGCTCTTTCCTACAGGACCTTCTTTCTTACTACACCACTCCCCCAGCAGTCTCTTTGCAAAGTCTCAGAAACTTTTAAAACTGGTGATAAAATAGTTTAAAAGTGTGGCAGTGGTGCTGCAGAATGAGGCCTCAGCACTAACCTGGACACAGGCTGAGGGAGAACAGCCCCCAGATCCCTTTGTGGGTGCAGCTGAGGTGGCTCTGAAGCCCCCCGAGCCCTCCTTAAGCCCCCTTGACCTGCCCCCGAGACCCCCTGACCCCGCCATCCCCATCTGTCCCCTACAGGTGACAAAGCTGAGGGCTCTGCAGCCACCCTGTCCCCCTGGAGGCCCAGCAGGACCCCTGCCATGCTCAGGACCCTGCGGCCACCAAAGCTGCCGTGCAGGCCTGACTCACCCAAGCTCCAGCTTGCCAGGCTCCTCATCCACGGACCAGCAGCACGGACACCGGGAAGCCCAAGGCTGCAGCTTCAGTGCCTGTAGGAGAGAGCACGGAAAGCTGGTCAGGTGGAGGTTTAGCCAGGCTGTGCCTCTCATTCCTTACGGCACCAGCGTGGGCCCGACACACTCCCCTCCCCAAGCACACCGGCCGCGGAGGAAGGGTCCCCCGGGCACCCCCACACGGGTCAGGCTGCCCAAGGTGGCAGGAGGGTCCCAGGCGGGAGGGTCCCAGGTGGGAGGGTCCCAGGTGGGAGGGTCCCAGGCGGGAGGGTCCCAGCCCACCTCCCGCCGTCCTGCGGGAGCCTCACCTGAGGGCCAAGGTCATCAACGCCAGCGGCGGAGCCTCTGGGCCCTGCAGCACCCTGAGTGGAGAGAGGGCTGGTTACAGGCACCATTTTCCAAGGTTTCATAACATCTGGAGGCTGGAAAGAGTTTTTGCTTCTTCCCCAGGGTGGCATTGCCTGATCCGGACACAGGAGAAGCTCCAGGCTTGGTCTGGCCGAGGGCCAAACCAGCTGAGCAGTAACACACACCTGGAGGGGCAGCTGTGGCTACGGGCAGGGAGAAACATGGTTCTGGTAATTGGAAAATTACAAATAAAGTTAAATACCTGCATGCAAAGCACAAGGAGGAAAATGCAGAATCCTGATTGAGATTTCAGTGCATGTTTATTTCAATTTTATATTTATTTCAGGCAAGTGCTTATTACATGGATATTTTCAAGTTGGATACCTAATTTCTGGAGCATGAGGAGCCAGTATAGTACAGCTGAATAGTAAAAATACAGTATGTACAAAATTAGTTGTTTTTTTCACATAGCAGATGTATCCAAGCACGTAAAAATATTTACAGTCTAGGTTTTTCACTATTGAGTATTTCAGTAAATTGGTAACACAGTGACACGTCCTCACTGTAAACAAAGCCGGTTTGCCCGGTGGAGGCAGCATCACCTGCACCAGAGGGAAGCGGCTCGGGGGGCTCTGGGCAGCCCCGGCAGCCACTGCACACCTACAATCAGCAGCTTCGGTGAACATTCCTAACGGGAGAGCATGGGAAACGCTTTGATCCGGGAGGTGACAGGCACAAGGGGCTCTGCTCTCACAGCGCGGCCTCGGCTGGTGCTTGACCAGGTGTGAATAAATCGTTGGGCAGATGCAATTAGCACTTGATGTCTCTGTCACTAAACACCCTTCTGGCCCAGCCTGTCAAGGCCGGTCTGTGAGTGGTTCTCCCACCCACACCCGGGCTCCCTCAGCAGCCCCCGGCCCCTCCTGGGCTGTTCCCAGCCCGGCCTGGCAGAGCTCACTGCCCAGCTGGACACGCTGCCTTCTACACACGCCACACCACGGGTGGGACGTGCCCACCAGGGAGGGAGACAGCCCAGCAGAGCTGAGAGCCTGGGGCACGTCCCTGGAAGCAAGAGCTGAGGCAGGGGACCCTCCATCCCCAGCGAGCAGTGGAGGGCTCCCCACACACCCCTTCATTTCCACAGCGCACAGAAAGACTGCAAATTAACAGGCCTCCCCCTGAGCTACAGCAGAGCCGTGAGAACCCGCCCAGGGTGGAAGGGCCTCGGCTGCCCACGCCGAGCAGCCCCGTCCAGCGGGAGCACTGAGCGAGAGGGGACACCGAGCGAGAGGGGACACCGCGTCTGTGGCACCCACAGCCCCAGCCGGGGCAGCAGCAGCGCTGGCCCAGCCACAGGCCTGGGAACAGCCAAACAGCACCAGCCACGGCTGCACCAGCCCAGGGCTGAACTTGTGCTGGTATCTTAACAATTCAAGTTTTGGATTATCATTTTTAAGCTCTAACAGGAAGAGAAAGATGCCGTGGCTGATGCTGTCCACAACTCTAAACATCTGTTCCTAACAACTGATGTTTGACTAAGGAAGGAAATAACCTAAAAATAGTGTTATAATCAATTTTAATCTGTTCAAAATTATAACAAAGGATGGAAAATAGGCCTGAAGTATGGGAGTTTTCCTTTCCTCATTTCAGTATCTTTTAGAATTAAAATAGGGTTGAAATGACCAACTATTCACACAGGAAAGGAACAGATGCAAAGTCTACAAGGAGCCTCACCTGTGAGGTGCTCAGCAGCTGCCCACCTCCTGGAGCCTTAAGGCTGCCCAGTCGCTGCTCAGCAAGCTCATTGCTATTGAAGCTTAAGCCTAAAAGCCAAGGGCCTGGGCCAGCAATGCTGCTCAGGCAACAGAGTTACCTGGCCAAGAGCTGTGACCTTCACCAGGGACATGTCAATACCCAGCACAGAAAGCAAAGGCGTCAAACAAGCACCAGTTGTGCCATCACACCAGGCAAACAACATCTTCTCCAGAAGGGAGGTCTCCAGACACCTCATCCCCATCAGACCCAGAACAATTGTCGTATTTACTTTTTTTAAAAGCAAAAAATCCACTCAGGATGCAAACCAATCCAAGAGACACAGGCCACATACAAAAGTCAGACACGATAAAGTCTCGCATTGAATGTCTCTACGAATATAAACAGCCGTGCATACAGACAACCACACCAACACCGACACAAGCAGCATAGTCTCACCTCCACCTACACCACTCAAAGGCATTTTATGTTGGTTGGTTTTGTTTGTTTCTTTTACTCTTTTGCTACAGAAGGCCACTTCTAATTAAAAAAAGAAAATGAGACAAGTAGCCCAAGAGCAGCAGGCAGCAGCCTGGCCAGGCTGGACCTGCAGGGTGACATGCTGAATGCCAATTGGTGCTGCATTTCCTACCCAGGTAAATTGGGTGTGATTTTAAAAGATCAGAACTCTCTGCAGAAGGGACATCACCTCTGTCCAGCTCTGCTCAAGAAAACAAAACCTGGTCCTGCTCAGCTGAGCCCTCCCTGCCCTTGACACTCAGTATTCAACGCCAGCATGGACAGATGCAGGGACACACACAAATGTGCAGAATTGAAGCAGCCTGCCAGCAGCAGTTTGGCTTCAGCCTCTTCGCCCAGGTGTGAGAGGTGGCCCTGTCAGAAAGGAAGGCTGGCAGGAACTGCCTGGCTTAGCCTCACATAAAAAAGATTTGTGGTACAGAATGATGTGGTTTGCCCAACAAGCTCAGCTTTGGGACCAAGGCCACGCTGGGTGGCAGGGCCTGGCCCCCTCACCTATCTCCTCAGGTTTTCCTGGGATCAAATTTTGCCTGTGAAAGGCCTAAGCCAAGACCTGGCGACACGGAGTAACCCTGAGCAGGACTTTAGACACAGCTCATGAATCAGGACTTGAAAATTCCTGCTGCTTGTCCACCCAATACCACACAAAAAATTGTTATAATTACTTTTGGTAATTTGCCTTTAAACTCTTCTCTCCCTTGACTTCCCCGCCTGCTTTGATTGGTTTTAAAACCCCTGCGCAGCCAGAGAGTGAGGAAAGGAGAGCAGCAGCTCCAGCCTGGACCACCACGAACGCCAGCACCTGTGGCGGTGAGCGGCTGGTGCCAGGGCTGCCACCAGAGCAGGGAGTGCAGGGGATGATCTCACGTCGTGGTTCCAGCTCCTGCTGCAGGAACAAAGCACAGACAGAGGCACAGACCAGGCACAGCAGCACACAGGGACAGGGACACCTGGCACCTCCCAGCACCATCCAAGCAACTGTGGAGAATGTGGGAAATCAGGTAATTTCCCTTCCTAAGCTCAAGTATAGGGCTCTGGCTAATTGGCATTGGTGAGGTCAGGAACACATCCCCATATCTAAAGTGCCAGCTGTGAGCACTCTTTCCAGGACAACTCTGGAGCAGCAGCTGGGCTGGTCCGAGGCACGGGCGGGTGGGACACGTCCCGGAGCTGCAGAGCAGACCAGTCACCAGCCCCGCTGCCCTGAGACAAAAACTGCCTGCCCACCGGGACAGGGCGGCCTGGATCCCCTAGACAAGGCACCCCAAGCTGCCCTGGGTGGAAGCATCTCCACTAACCTACTGGCTCCAAGTCAGGCTCCACAGGACAGAAAACTCTTCTCAAAACTGCATCATAGGAAAACCATTTGCTATTTTTTTTCCTGTGGTCTGGTTACCCACAACTAATATTATCCAACAACAGAAGAGATTTCTTGTAAACTTCATATTTATTGATTTTTTTGGGGACAAATAAGATCTTCTGAATCCCAAAGTGTACATATATATATTTATATATAGCTTTCTCCATAGGGAAAACACATGTAACAAAGGAGGAGAGACATTTCTAAAGTGCCCCTTGTTATACAGTACTGAACATGATTCCTAAGAGCATTAGCATAAATCCAAAGTTTCTGAGCAGGAACGAGAGATGTGGGGAAAGAAGGGCTGTGGTTTGCTCTTTTCCCCACAGAGCAGAAAGAAGTTTGCCAGCTTTCAAAACCAAACAAACCCCCAAGAAACATTTCTGGTAGCCCTGGAGAAGGCAGATGAGAATGGGGGACAGAAGAGGCCAGGGGTTGGCCAAGCAGGACAGGCCGTTCCGCAAGCAGAGGTAACACCCATGAAGGGGTTCAGATAGTGGCACTGGGGAACTCCAAGGGGAGAGAAAAACTGGCAAGAGATGGGAGGCCTTGTATGTGAGCAGAGCAGTGACACCTTTAAACCATAAGGAGGAAAAGAGGTCAGCAGCATCCCTTCCACACAGTGAAGGCCAGTAACTCACCTGCCAGCAAGTTCATTTGCCCACATTGAATAAAAAGGGATCTCTTCTCTCCAGCCCTACACTTTTTGCTGTGGAAAACACACAGCAGCTGCAGGCCTGGGTCACTGGTAACTATCTTGGGATAAGAAGCAAAGAGGTAAGGTGGGAGCAGTTTTGACACAGAAGGCAACCATCCTGCAAACCTGCCTGTGAGCAGAGCAGGAGAAAGTGCACAGGCTGGTCCCGCAACTCCTGCCAACGGGCACAGGGGGAACAAGGTGGGACCAGGGGCCTTGACCAGCATGCATGGGCCAAGCCTCAATTCCCAAACCAGGACTGCTCTCCTTCAGTAAGCTCTGCCAATCCTGACTAGAAATGAGGCTTCTTGCCTGAAGCTGGAACAGAAGAGACCTCAGGAAGATGCTTCCTCTCCCCTACAGAAGGCAAAGCCATGCAGTTCCTTCTGAGAAGGGAGGTGACCTTATTGCAAACACTCAGTTTTCAAGAGTTTCTTATGAGAAGCAACTGCCCTGATACCCAACACTGACCTCTGAAATACTGGCTCACAAACTGCCCGGTCCTTGGGAAAGCACCCGCACATACGAGGAAATGATAAAGCCCTGGAGATTCTGCTTCCCCGCAGCGTTACGGTGCACTAGGAATGAGAACAAATGATCTGTTTAAATGTGGTTTAAAGATAAGGAAACCTTAAGGATTTGTAGAAACTGTGCCAGCAACATGGGCAGGACAAGAGGGCGCTGGACCCAAGGATGCAAGCAAAAAAAAAAAATTATAACTACAGAGCAATCCAAGGCTTTATAGAGAGATTTAACATGATCCGCAGCCATGTCTACTCAGAAGGCACAATCACGCTTGATCTGTCTGCAGCCGCTACTCCTGCCTCCCGCAGAGTTTCAGCCACAGCATGGGCCACATGGAACTAGCAAGGTTTTGTAATTAGACCTTTACCACTGTCCACAGCCACCCACAACCAGGCAAAAAGTCCCACTGGAGTCAACAGGCATTTTGGGCAGACTCTGGATCATGTTTTCCTGTGGAAGCTCTCGGCCCAAAGGAGAAGGAGGCAGCAGCCCAGGGAAGGTGTCTGCTCAGCCCCACCTCACCTCCTCTCAAGATGAGTCCCCTGCCAAGCACACCCAGCTGTATGCTGGCAGGGACCATCCCATCCTGCCCCAGAGAAAATGTCCACTGGCTACAGCAGGAATTTTGCCTGCACTGAGGACTGAGGAGTATTTGTTTTTAAAAAGAGAGGAAGACAGAAAACAGACCAACAACAGCATTACTACACAGGACCAGAATGTCGGAGTCAACCTCCCAGGCAGGCTGGCAAGAACCCCCCAAAGCCAAACAACTCCCTCTGCTCATCACTCCATGAGAGTTTGACTTCAGTGAGATCTGACCCATACACCAGGAAGGAGGGAACAAGAGGGTCCCTTGGGATGAGGGGTTGTTCTTTGGTGCAGGTCTCACTGTACTCTGTAACACACACATCACACACGCGCATCTCCTGGAGCGTATTCTTATCCTGTGCAAGACCCGAGTTTTCTTTTCCCCCAAAGTAAAAAAGATGTCAAAACTGCTCACACATGGGAAGACACCACATGCACATTTATCCCTTTTCTAAGCCACTGACTCCCACACAACACGGTCAGCTCAGGAACAAACTAACAGAGAGAAGTAACCCACGCAGCAAACCTACTTCATTTCTGGTGCTCATCTTGTCCCAGGTTCTGCTCTACCAGGCCAGATAAACACACTGCAAGTTGCCAGCACAAAACCACCGAATCACAGGTTAGAAGGGACCTCACGGATCATCTAGTCCAACCTTTCATGGCAAAAGCACGGTCTAGTATCTGCCTCTGCAAAACAAAAACGAACCCAGGAAACCTGGCGGCTTGGGACTGGCAGGAGGAGTCCTGGAAGGGGGAGTGCCATGCACAGAGATCTGCAAAATCAATTATTGCATCAGCAAAACTGAGCCACAACAAAAAACATACCCCCAAAAAAACCATCCGAACAAAAACATTGTCAACCATTCAAATAATAAAATACATTATTGTTCTGACATAGCTATAAAAATCAAGTAATTTATAAAACTGCAACAAATGAAGTCTGGTTGTGTATTCTTTTTCCTTTTTATTAGACAGGACAGAGAATTTCCTTAAAATGCCGTAACAAGTCACAGTGATTTTAGATGGTTTTTTGAAATGTAATAATATTGATGGGAAATACCTTTAACATGGTTTAACTTTTTTTTTCTTTTGTCACTGTATATGTACCCTGGTCCACCAAACCATCTATCTTTAAGTTTCTTGTTTAGAGAGGACACTCTGTCTTCTTCCTCCAAAAATGAATTTTGTCTAATAATCCTGCAAAATAATCAACCTTACAAAAGGCCTTCTTCAAATGTTATATTTATATATATATGTATATACATATATATACACACACATACACACATATATATAAATATAGACTTCTATGATTTTTTTCCCATTCTACGCAATGTCTCAATAAAGAGATCAGCAATTTTTTATTCTACAAAGAAGCAACACATAAGAGGGGAAAATTAAAGTCTTAAGAACATCATATCCATATTTCACTGAATACACGTAAAAGGAAAAAAAATCACCATGAACAACTGTCTGTGAAGTTTTCTGGGATCAGCAAACCTCAAGTGCAGAGGCCCCGCCGGCGGCAGGAGGGCAGCCCAGCCCGGCCTCCCGCAGCGCCTGCACTTCCCTCCCGCCCAGTCGGACGTGGTTGGAATGTATGGAGTTTAGGAAAGGTTCCCAACAAAGCCCTTGCCACCAGACGATCCCCTAGGCCAGCTTCAGTGTGCTCACTGGGAATGATGGCATGGTCACCATAGTCACCGGATTTAGGACCGTTTGCCCAACTAACTGTGGGTGATGGACAACTTGGGTTCCTACTGCAGGCTTGGCCATCACCGCTTGCTGGCCAAGGCTCGTGGTTCCGTTCACTTGCTGGTGCGAGATCGTGTGAGCGATGTGGCTCACCACGGGCTGGCTGACGGCCACGGGCTGGGGGTAGATGGGCAGCTGCTGGCCCAGGTGGGCCATGTGGTTGATGGCGGCCGGGTGCACAGTGATGTGGCCGATGGGCTGAGCAGCAGTGGTGAGTTGCACAGGGCTGGATGTGGAAGGTGCAATGTGAGCAATGTGCTTGGTCTGTGGACCCTGAATGACGTGGTTGACAGTCTGGATGACCGAGGCGTGGGTTGTGGCCGTGTGGGCAATAACAGTCGATTGCACTGTGGAAGCCGCCACGATGTGAGTCTGTGCGGGGACGATCGCCTGCGGCTGGACCAGTGCTTGTGTCTGGATGGGAGGCTGTGGGTGGGCCGGGGGGGGTTTCTGCTGGATGGAGAGGTGCTGAGGCAGAACGGCCGGGTGGTGGGAAGCAGCGTTGGAAGGGACGGCTTTCAGGAGCTCGGGGTGCTGGCGCTGCGTTAGTTTTGGTAATGAGTTCACTGGCCTGTCATCTTCCATGTCTTCATCCATGTTGTCTTCACCCTCTGGAAAAAATGAAAGGAAGAAACTCCCATAAAAAAGCAAGCAGAGCACGAACAGGACTGAGCAGCCTCCCTAAAAGGCAGCACAGGCCGAAGAGACAACAGCAGGAGGAGTCACTGAGCTACGGCACAGCAAGGGCACTGAGCTCCAGCAGGGCAGCGCAGTCCCTTCTCCCCGCGTGTGGGTCGGGGATCAGTACCACTCCTTCTGCTCCCAGAGCAAGAAAGAAAGAGCCATGGGGAAGCATGGCAGCAAGTTCCTTGTCTGGGTCTGGAAAATGGACTCTCACCCAGTCCAGCAGCTAATGAAGCAATGCAGGAACACGCTGACCCTGCGGAGGTCAGGAAGATGAGCAGGGCACCTGGCACTGCCTGCTCTAAAGCCGGCCATGCAGCAGAGATTAGGAATCTCAGAAGATACAGCAGCAGCAACAGGAGAGACACATCCCTTCTGCAAGCTCTGTGGTCAGGAATAGCTTGAAATTATCACTTCAGCAGAGACCAGCTGGGGGTGAAGGGCTGATAGTCCCAGTGACAAAGCACTCCTACTCTCCACTCCCAGCACCTACACTGGAAGTCTGTGAGTAAACTCACAGGTGATGAGCCTGATAAAAGCCTGAATGAACCAGAAACCTTGGGTTTTCCCTTCCTGGGACCTGCTGCATCATCCAAGAGCAATCACAGTCATGATTTGAAGGAACTGTTGGAAATGGTTATGGACTGCTACAACCTCCTCGTCTCTGGAAAGCAAAGCCCTGCGCATCCATGGGCTGCCTATTCTTCCTGCTGCACACCACTAGAGAAAAGCATGCATTCTCCTAGCTCACAAATGCTTCTCACTGGGAACAGCAGGCCAGATGGTCATCTTCACTTCATTTCATCTTCATTGCAAATCCTTCTCACACAACATGAAGGCTCATTACGCTGTTCAAATGCTCTGGTGATCCTTCCTGAACCAATTCCTTCTTCTCTACGTGGCTGAACACCCTCCCACATCCAAGCAAAAATACATCAAGATGCTCATACACCACTCGGTTCTAATAAGCAGGGATGCACAGTTGAGCAAGAGGAAAACTAAGCTTTGGAAGCAGAGAACTCCATGTGAGGTGTCAGCAGACTGAACGTACAAACCTGCTGTGTGTCTACCTAGTGTCAACACAGGATTTCCAGTTTGCTTGGCACAAGTGGCAGTATATTATTAGGCCAACATCAATGGTTAGAGAACACTTGAAAACCTTTTACTTTGTTCTGAACGCAAAGAAACCATGATGGTGCTAAATGACAATCCCCACCCCCACGATGTAGCTACGTACAGTGATGATCATGAGAGCAATTATGGGTACCTGATGCTGTCGAGGTAGATGCCTGGTCATCCTCTGGCTGAACTGTCTGTCGAATAATTCTATCTATCTCCAAGATGTCCATCCACTGACTCAACTCGTTCTTCAATTCCGCCAGTCGCTGCTGGGTAGCAATCTTCTCTCTTGCCAGCCGCTCCATCTCATGTTCATATTCTTTTTCCTTTCTCTTTAAAGTCTAAAGACAGAAGGAAGAGAAATAAATACATGGAGAATAAAGACAAATATAATCTACACTAACCTGGTCACTTCCATGTCCAAAGCTGGTTTTCTTGTATTACCAGTTATGCTGGTGTAAAACCTGTTCAGGTAGATCTACACCTTTCAAATTCAGGAAGAAAGGGAAAGGACAAGAACTGGCCACCAAAACCTCAAGGGCTATTTTGGCCAACCACTTTCTGCCTTCTGAAGGAAAACAGATGAGCCTCCACAAAAGAACCTCTGTAAGGACAGCACATACATCCATTCCCAAGCAATCCTAAGAAAAGGTTTCATCACAGGGAATCTAAATCCCATACACGCTCCTGAGCATACAGCTATACAGAGCCTGCACAGATGCTCTTTTTCACTCACTGCTGGCAAGCACTGAATTTAAAAACAAACCTTACACCACACAGAGCAGCAGAGGATCAGCCTCATGATGATCTGAATATGTGCTCTGTATTTCTCTCTTGAGTTCTCCAGGACAACTGCAATCAGAACCTGACCTCATGCATTTCAGTGGTTCTCCTGTTTTTTTATCTCAAAAGTTAGCCAGGAATAACTTTAAAACCTGTTCGGCCAGGCCTTTAATGCAGTCAACACAATGAGTAGGGTAGCTCCTGATGCCTTCTAATAGAAAAGTAAAAAAAAAACCAACAAAAAAAACAAACCCCAAAAAAACATAAAAAACCCTTTGTCCTGATAGTAACAAAAAAGGAAGCATTTTTTAAATGGCCAAACAATGTGATTAGCAGGGCACAATCATCCCAGATGTGTAAATAGAGACAACTCCTCAGTGAGGCCAGTGCTGTTCCTCCTGCCAGAGCTGGTGTTGGCTCAGCTCAAAGCCCCTCAACACGGACAGGTTCCAGACAAAGGGGTCAATTCTGTCCCTCAGGCTGCTTTTCAAACCACCAGTGGGCATGCCACCCCCTCAGAACCAAGGCTTTACACTGGGGAACCCCTGCAGAGCAGCAGAACTTGTCTGAATGTCCTCCTCTCTACTCTGTGATCAGCAGAGAAGCAAGTAGGAGAAAGCCTGAGACTAAATTCAGTGCACACTGGCAGGAGCCCAGCCCCTCTCTGCAGCATTTCTCTCCAAGCACATTCTCCACGTGGATACTCCCAGGGCATGATAAGGGAAGGGCAGAACATGGGAACACAGCTTTCCAGGGATTATAAGGAGGAAATCCAGGCGGCCCCAGCACCCATATCACACATGGCACAGGCACCACTGCCAGATCTGGCCTCCCTCCCTGCTGCCAGGGAAGACTCCCAGCAGCAGGGGAAAGCATGACTACGAGATATGGACAGGGCAGCTGGTAATTAGTTACAAACTGCTAATTAGGGGAAAGGCAGGCAAACCCTCAGCAAGCAGCAGGACGTGTCTTGCAGGCAGCAGGGCCAGGGTGCGCTCCTGTCTCCCCAGCACAGCCCTGGGGACCTGGTGCTGCTCCTGGCCCAGCCCTGGGGATCTGCCTCCCCATCATCCTGCCACACGGGCTGCCTGGTCCCAGTGACCACTCGCTGCCACCACTGGCTCCTCCTGGGGCTCCAGCAAACGTCCCCCAGCTCACAGGCTGGGAGCTCGCCAAGGGAGCTGCTGAGGAGGACGGAGGAGCAGATGGGCTGGAGTCTCTCTGGCACAGGGAATCTTTCAAAAACTATTCCAGGATGCAACCCACTGCGGCTCGCCTGGTAAAGACAGATCTCCTGGCTGAGCTGCTGCTTGGCCTGGAAACGACCTGGGTGTGATTAACCTGAGCCCTCCTCCCTCTCCAGCAGCTCCCCACACAGCACGGCCCGTGGAAAGCTGAGTGCAACCATCACAGCTCTGGCTCTCTGCTCTGCACAGAGCAGCTGGGCTCTCACCACCCAAAGCTGGTGAGACGTGATTTGAGCACAACCCACGTGCACCAAGGGAGGCAGCATGATTCCCACCAGCTCAACAGACATACACCCCCCTCCGAGACTGCTCTTTCCAAGTAACAAACTTCAGCACAGACCCTGCTCCTTCTGTCTGTGCAGAGATGATTGTAGGGTTTCTTTTTTTAATGTTAAGGAATTGGAAGCCTGGGTTGCCCACGCAACTTCTACTCCACAGTGTAAGGAAGCTATGGTGAGAATCACAACTTTAAAACTGATTTATTTTTCACTTCTATGTGGTTAAAAAAAATCCACAAGAGCATCACTTAAAACAACCAGTAAACCCTGACCCTGATATAAGGGAAGCTCATCTGTCCCAGGAAGAAATCATGGATTTCCTCACTGTCATGTGAATCCATCCATGGCTTTTGACCATTGGGAAGTTTTGCAAATCGGCTGCTGGCTCTGGTGAAAACAAGCTGATAATTTAACTCCAAACATCTACAGCTCTTGCAGTTTAACTCCTAACCATGCATCAAACAGGGAGCTGAGGCCAAACAAAGTGCACAGGAATTGTTTGCTGCAGAAATCGGTGCCCCTGCAAGATAAGTATAGTATAATATAAAGTACAAGAGCAGTCCCACAGAAAACAGGTCTGGTTTGGAAGCGGAGAGCAAGCCCTGTGCTTGGCAATGCCTGCAGAGGACCAAAGTCCTGGGACCCAACTCCCACCCCTGCCCTTCCCCTGCCACCACATGCAGGGGCAACAGTGACAGGGCAGCATGGGCAGATCAAGAAGCCCCTTTATCCTTGATTTAAACATGAGACCAAATTAAAAACTACATGTGGCTTTGCTTTTGCTCCCTGTGAGTATCTGATTTGCCTCTTCTATATGGAGCTGTCAGCTCCAGGGTTGCCTTTACCCACGTGGGTTATTAAAGCAAAACCAGCACAACAGTAGTGACAGGAAACACCCACTGCAACGTTTCACTCCTTTGTGCCTGTTCTTCCCCCAGTTCCAGAGCTGCTCTTTGGTCCTTGTGTGCATCCCGCTTGCCATTATTTGGTAAACAAACCAGAAACAACCTGCTGTTGTCACTACACAGCAATGGTCATTTGTCACTGTAAAGAATTTTCCATTTTATAGCTGGCTGTAATTAAATTGCTCATTCTCATGTCAAGATTGAAAATAATGCCCCCAATGCTTTCTCTGCGCTTGCCTCACGACTAATGCTAGCCCTGCAGTTGGCATCACTGAGGTTTAAAAGGTCTTATTAAAAAGCTCCCCTTATAAACATTATATTAGCAATTTAAAAACACACTTTCAATTACGAGCTTTTCCAAGAGTACATTTCAGCTGCTGTGTTCTATTACATGGCATTCACTGATTAAAAATTCCTCATCAATGAGCAATCATGGAAGGGATTTGCCATTTTGAACCAGGTTCTTTAACTCCTTGCTACTGCAATGGCAGTCTCTGCAGCAACCCAGGAGCTGTGGGCCAAGGGAGGTCCCCAAGCAGCAATTCCACCCACAGGACTTACACACAATTCAGCACAGACCAACCCAGCTGGACAGGCTTTCCATGACTTACGGAGTTTTGATTCCTATATATTTAATGGAAAAAAAGCTAAATCCTAAGGAAAGGATCTTACCCTTGCAGGGACTGCCACACTGAGACAGATCTATACAACAAGAAGCCCACCAGCCTGTCTCCAGTAACGCTGGATCCAGAAACATCATAAGACAGTGGGGGTGCTGAAGAAGTGTGGTCCCCCCAGGCCGCCAAGGCTGGGCTGGCAGAGGAGACACGCTCAGCTGTAGTACTTTGGGCTTTTGGATTAGTTATATCCAATTTGGACATTCCTACTTTGAATCTTGCTAAATTTTCTATTTAGCTCTTCAAGTGCAATGAGCAGTTGCTTAAAGCCCAGCACCTAGAGAAATCACTTGCCCCAACTCAACCTGCTGCCATGAAGGTTCTGCCCAGGGACACGAAAGAGTCACGAGGCAGGTCCCCATGTGGTGTCAGGCCGGTGTCCCCTGCACCTGCAGCAAGTGTGTGCAGTGGTGGTGGCTGCCTGTGCTGGCAGAGGTGAAGGCACCCACCACAGCCTGCCTGCTGAGCACCTGCTCCTGCACCCCGGACCTCCAAGACCTCCTGAGCCCACTCTTCCACAGATGCCAACAGCCCCTCAGCCTGTGGAAAGCAGCACCAGTCAGGATCAGGCCATCTGCAGAGGTAACAGCAATCCCTCTCCTTCTGCTTGTGTGAAACCCCAGCTGGTTGCCACGGGAACCAAAGCCATGGTTTCCATGGTAACTGCTTCATTTGGCTGGTTCTTGGGAGATGAAATCCCGCAGTGGTGCCGGATGCACCAGCCTGATACCACCGAGACAGGGAAACACGGGTTGCTGCCCAGCCCACATCCCACCTGCAGCTACATCCCTGTGTGATCCACAGCTTCTCCAGGGGTTTTCTAGAGCCTTGGCTCAGTGTAAGTTTATGGTCTTGCTTTCCCCAGATATAACATAAAATCACAATGGGCTTGACCTGAAGCTCATCAATGCAAAGTGCCAGCACAGAGCTGGGGGTGCCTGGCACCATGCAGGGCTTCAAGGCACCACCAAGGGCCTGGTGACTCAGAGGAGGAAGCCATCCTCCCTCACCACTTCTCCTCCCTGTTTCCCCATACTTGCAAGGAGGTCAGAGCCAGTTACTCACATCCCGATGGCTCCACTTACGGCCCACAGAGCAGATCTGGGTCACCAGAGGATTTCTCTCCACCTCCTTCCCTCACTGTTACCGCCACGGTGGCAGGAGGACATCAAACCCAGCTACTAAACACCAGCCAACTCCGGCACCTGTGCAAGGCCATGAAGCAAAGCCAGGAGGGAAAACCTCTGTTTCCCTGCAAGGGCTGAAGGTGCTGAACAGGCACAGCAGCCACAGCTGCCCTGGCACTGCGGCACTGGGACCCCTGGCACAGCACACAAGGGTGGTCCCAGGGCTGGAGATGGGTGCTGGGGACGATGGGATTGGAATGACGACACTTCTCCAGGAGCAGAGCACAGCAAGAATTCAACCAGCTGTCTGCAAACCCACCCAGCCTGCGCAGCAGCACTGCAGAACGTCTGCAGGATGAAATCAATCTTCTTTTTGAGATGCTTTCCTCTCAAAGATCTCAGCCTTTTGGGAAGGGAAGCAAAATAAGTTGCTCTTTCTAATGCCACAGAAAAATGCACACCTGCACTCATGGAGCCAGCTCCTGCCTTCCCGAAATACAAACCTGGAAATAACCAGGTGCCTGCCCAACATACAGCCCCCAACTTGCTCCTGCTTTGTACAAGACAAGAGGTCACCTGCCACCCGCCTTTCTCTTTCCACCAGAGTCACAATTTTCAAAGACATAATTTTCCCTAAACACTGTCTCAAATTGGCCTGAGCAGCCTCGTTATTCAGCTCAAGATGCATCCCAGCACGACAGGACCTGCCTGACACCCTCATCATCAGGCTGTGAACTGCATTGTCTCCTACGAGTGCTGTACTGGCTGTCCTTGAACAAACAGGATGTCACCAAGAGATTTAAGAAAACAGTAAAAAGTCCACAGTGAAAGGGGCATTCTAAACCTAAACATGATACCATATTTTAACTCATAATGATGCAAAAGATGAGTAAGACAAGTACAAGAAAAAAAAATAGGAAAGGAAATAATCTATTTTTTCTGGTTTATTTGATGCAAGTGTTGACATCCTGTGCAGAAGCAGCTTCACCTTTTCCCCAGGTCACCCAGGCCCATGCAGTGACAGCAAAGAGAAGGGGAGAAAAAAGAACAGCAAAGTGTTTGGATAAAAACCACAAGAATTGGCCAGGCAAGTCCCAGGCACAGGCAGGGTCAGAGTCACTATTAATTATTGATAACCAACAACTGAGACAGGGAGCCTTGTAAAATCCTACTTGTCTTTCCAGATCCTCCAAATCACGCTTTATCAGCATTTCATTCACACTGCAGTAACAACATGACAACAGATTAAGCTGATACCAACTTCCTGCTGTTGTACTACTGAGTTTCAAAATCCCCCTCCTTTATGATTTTGCAGCTGACAATGTCTGTCCCCATCACCTGTAACTGCAGAGCTCTGTACGGCCTGGGCTGAACTCTGCTGCACGTAGGCACCCACAATGATTATTGTTTTCTTGCAATTATTTGTATTTTTAAGTAACTACTTAGCTGTAATTCTGAAGAGTATCAACACACACTTTTGCTACTGCTGAAGAGAACAGGAATCCAAACTACCCTTATAACTCCTGCCACGGGGCCCTTGACCTCTTCCCTGTCAGACACACAGGGAAGAGGAAAACCACAAACCAAAGCAAAGAATTATGATGCCTCCAGGGTTTCTGTTTGGGGGTTTTGCCTTGTTTTAAAGGTAGGTGACTTCTGCAATATTATACAAAACAAAATCTGAGCAGACAAGCTGGACTTCTCACCCCTTTGGTCCCATCATGTGCGCTTTCTTCCCTCCCATGGCTGCTCTCAACATCAGACAACAACCAGTGTGAGCAGCAGCTCTCATTTCCAACCCCCCGTGCTCCACTCACGGGTTGTCTTGATTTTTACAACCTTGGGTGCTCCTTTAAACTGCTGCTTAGGTGACAGCTGTATGATTGATGTAGATACTCCAACAATTAAAAAAACATGTACGGGATTTATAAGTGTGCTCACCTGTTCCAAAATCTCTTGTATGAGTCACAAATAAGACTGTTGAAAAATATTCACCAACCCTTTTGGCAAAGGTAAAGAAATACCTTCCACTCACTCAGCAAGGCTCAAACACCAGGCATTTTCAAAACATGACAGGTTTTGTGGCAAGCACAGATCCCCTGCCTCCCTTCCAGCAGATCATGCTGCACTGGGAGGGACAGCAAAGAATGGGATTTGGGATGTCTGCAGCTGCCTGGGAGCCCATGGCAGTTCTGGCAGATGTGCCAGCTCAAGTGCCAAACTCTCTGATTCAAGAAGGGAACCCCAAGTTTCTAACTGTGCAGGTTATCCAAAGGGGAAGAGATGTCAGTGCTACTCCATGCTACGCACAGTTCCAGGCTGCCTGCTGGAAGCTATTCCAGTGCTCCTGGCAGTGGGAACTCTGTCTGGCTCAGGCTGGCAGCTGGATGCCAGGGGACTGGGAGCTCTCTGAGCATTCCCTCCCTTCTCAGGTTGAGCACGCCACCTTCCATTTCGATGCAGCCCAACTCTGTTCCTCTGAAGATAAAATCAATAATTCAGTGACTCCATGAAGGGCAGAACTCAACCCTGGCCTCGCTGTGCAAAAACAGCTCTCACTGACTCCAGCAGATCAGCCTTACATCCTAATTCTTACCTCTTCCATGTTTTTAAGCAGACTCCAATTTGCTTTACTTTAGTAAACACTATTTTTTAAAAGGTCTTATTTATCAGTTTCTGAAATCTACAGGTGACACCACCTTGCACAGCCATAGCCTATTGTTGCTGGAAGCCTTTATCATAAGCAATGAGATTCAGGCTGATTACACAAGATAGAATCAATTTATTAGGTCAGGCAAACAGCACGAAGAAGTGCTGCTTGGCACGTGAGTGCTGCTCACATGAAGGAGGCACTGGAAGTACTAATGGACCCAGTTTTTACTACAGAAGCTTTGTAGAAGGTAAATATATTCCCTGAGGAGGTAGGAGTCAGCTCTGCACTGTGCTGTTTGCCTCACACAGCACCCTGTGCTCTCAGCTGGGTCAGGGTCTGTTGAGGACACTCAAGGACTGGCAGGAGAGCACAGGCTGCCAGCCCTGGGGACAAAAGAGGCTGAAGGCACTGGAAAAGGCAAAATGACCAATGTGCTACTGGTGAAACGGGCTCCTGCACCCAGGGACTATGACTGCTGCCGACATGTCCTCTACTGCAGGATTACAGATTTTTGTTTATAAAGGGAAAGAGGCCATCCTCCTGCCTGTTCCACACCCATGCCCAGTTTGAGTTTGTTGAACTACTATTTTTCTTTCCTTCTTGAGACCTATCAACTTTTGTCCTTGCTTTAACTTCAGGCTGCAGCAGCTACACACGACAAAGCAAAACACCAGGGCTCGGGCAGGTGGCGGGGCCGGGGTCGGCTGAGGCCAGGGCCCCTCGCGCAGCCCAGGAAGCGCCTTTGTCACCAGATAAGGAAATGAGCCACACTTCCCTCAGAGTGAACAATGCAGTCATTTACTTGGGAATCTAAAGAGATGTCAATTAGCTTGAGTCCAGTACACTACAATTATTTTTTTAGTGTGAACCTGTTATTTTAGCTCCCTAGAAAGGAATCAGGCCAGGGAAACCGTAGGTGTTGCTCCTGCTGGCTGGTAGTTCGACGGGCTGAGGTTTAACAAGACCAGGTGCCAGGTCCTGCACTTTGGTCACAATAACTCCTAACAATGCTACAGGCTAGGGGAAGAGTGGCTGGAAAGTAGCCTGGTGGAAAAGGACCTGAGGGTACTGGTGGGTGGCTGGCTGAACATGAGTCAGCAGTGTGTGCAGGTGGCCAAGAAGGCCAATGACATCCTGGCCTGTATCACAAACAGTGTGTCCAGCAGGAGCAGGGCAGTGACCGTGCCCCTGTACTCAGCCCTGGTGAGGCCACAGCTTGAGCACTGTGTTCAGTTCTGGGCACCACAGTGCAAGAAAGACATTGAGGCCTTGGAGCATGTTCAGAGAAGAGCAACAAGGCTGGTGAGGGGTTTGGAGGACACGTTGTACGAGAAAAGGCTGAGGGAACCAGGGTTGTTCAGTCTGAAGAAGAGAAGGCTGAGGGGAGATCTTACTGCTCTCTACAACTACCTGAAGGGAGGTTGCAGAGAGGCTGGTGTTGGTCTCTTCTCCCAAGTAATCAGCAATAGGATGAAAGGAAATGAGTTTAAGTTATGCCAGGGGAGGTTTAGGTTGGATATTAGGAAAAATTTATTTATTGAAAGAGTGGTGAGGCACTGGAATGGGCTGCCCAGGGAAGGGAAGGCCAGGCCCCAATTTGCAATCTTCAAAGCATTTTACTCTTTGCCTTTTGGACACTTTGGGAAGCCCAGCTTTGTCTAATATTTGGTAAACACGTTATTATTTAGCCAGTGGGGAAACCAGCGAACAAGCAGGAGCTGCAGCTGATGTGAACCCTGCCAGGCTGCGGCTGCGCTGCTCCCAGCTCTGCTCCTGGCTGTCCCCATGTCACCTGCTGAGCTCACCACCTGGATCTCGTCCTGCACTAAATATGCAACGGAAAATAACCCCTGAAACTGGAAGGTGTTCAGGTCCCACAGTGACAGGCACAGTTTGAAGACACAGAAGAGAAAACAGTCTTGCTTAAGGGCTTCAATTAGCTTCCAACTAAGATGATTATAACATTTCCTAGGGGCCAAGGAATCCTTCCAAGGGAATCAAATCAAAACACGGGGCTGCACAGGCATCCTGGCTCAGAAGAATCTGCTCCCTGGCCAGCCCAGCAACACCTTCTCCAGCATAAGCCAAGCCCAGTGCAACTCCCTCTCACAGCACGGCTCTCCAGTGAGAGGACAGGACAGTCCTGCTTGCTCTGCCAGGGCATGCTGTGACAGTGCCCAGCTGAGGGGACAGGGCTCTGCTCTCTCAAAGCAAACAGCATTTTCTTCCCAATGCATTTTTTTTTACCACGTCATTTCACACATCTTAGAAACTTTCTGGAGGCCTCAAGCATTTTCCCTGATGTTTTGCAGGGAGGAAAGTGAAGAGCGAGGTTTCTGCGTGAGGAACCCACTTGGTCACAGGCTCTGCCACTGGGGATTGGAGCCCACGGTGCTGCCGTGACCTGCAGGGACGCCTCCCTCAGCCCAGAGCCAAGGCACAGCAGCCTGCACCACCCACAACTGCTTCACCATTGAAAGGGATTATTATCTTCCAGCTGCGTTCAGCCTAATTTCCTTTGTGCAACAGTGTGCTTAATTGCAGAGATTCTAATTTACTGTTGCAGAGC
The DNA here is from genome assembly GCF_020740795.1 of Apus apus. Lineage (NCBI taxonomy): Eukaryota > Metazoa > Chordata > Aves > Apodiformes > Apodidae > Apus > Apus apus. Next base: position 677,380 of record NC_067299.1, on the reverse strand, counting down.
ACAAGCCCGACTCCACGGATAAATTAAAATGACAGCTCCATGGAAGTTCAGAATTTAACTTTCTGACTTATCTGATCTGATGCAGATACAAATATTTAAATCCAGCCAAGGCAACAAACAGCCTGCTTCTAAGAAGTTCCAGCTGGAATGAGGAAAAAGGATTTTACAGGAAGAGAGGCTGCAACAATTAGTGCACTGTCATACTCCTTGCGGGCACAGATCATCAGCTAAGCAGAGCTCCAGGGCCAGCCTGCTGCACTCCTCCTCTGCAAGACACCTTTGGGCTTAGGGTTTTTTTTCCCATTTAGTAGAAAACTACTTTGCTGTATTGAGAGTAAGAAGTTTTATTTTAAAATCTCCTTTGTACAATTCCCCTGTTCTTCAAGCCTGTTCAGTGAAACACACTGAGTCTGGTGCATGACTTGCTGCCAAGAAGGCAATGCTTTTTATTTTTTTCTTGTAATCATGATCACCATGCTCTGATCTGCGCATTAGGCTGGGATTCATCTCACCCCTCCAAGTTGCTAAGAGGTGTTCCTGCCTGCTCATGGTCCCACCCCTGCTCTGTAACCCTTGGGAAGAGGCCACCATCATCTGCAGGGGCTTCATCCCATCCCCACACTGATAGATGCTCTTTTTGTTGAGACAGAGCAAAGCTGAATTCAAACTGAATTTTAAAAAGAATAATAAAAAAAGATTAATTTTTCATTTTGTGCTCTGGATATTCAAATCAGATATCTAATATTCTGTTTTTCTCAGGGAAACAAACAGAGCACTCAAACTTCCAGCACAACCACAGCCCATGACTCCCGCACAGACCCTGGGTGAAGCTGCTGCCCAGGGTCTGCACCACAAAGCCAGCTCCATCACCCTTAGGGCCACCCGCCTGTGGGAAGCTGGAGAGACATTTGGACAGGAGAGTTCAGCTTCTCTGCTCTGAATCTGGTGGGAGCAAACAAAGGCTGCTCCCTGCACAATTCCTGAAGCCAGCACAGACACACTGGATCAGCAAGCTCCACAGACCTGATCCCAGCCTAGTCAAACAGACTGAATCCATGGAAAAACGATTCAGAGGCGGCACTGAAACGGACCCTGAGTGACAGAAACCTAAAGGAAACAACACGCTTTGCATCTGTGAATACCTTCTGGACCATCACAAGAGTAGTTTACACTTCCTAAGACGACGTGACAGGAATGCAATTCCTGGGGCTTCGCGGCGATGCCGGCACAGCCCGGGCAGCACAAACCTGCATTGCGTCTGAGCCTCCGAGCAATTCACACTGGATCCAGAGAAGAGGGAGAGCAAGAACCAGCCATCCCCCCTGATATCCTCAAAGAGAATTTTAAGCTGTCTTCCAAAAGAATAAAAATGCTGCCTGCTTGCAGAGAGGCCTGCATGGCATCAGTATTCTCAGAACATCAGCAGCCACACCAGAGCCAGCTCCTCTCCCGATATCCTGACTCCAGACTTGCCTCCCGAACCCCAAGAGCTGCCGATCGGATCGCTCTGCCTCCCTTACCCACGCCAGCCTGCCTGACATCAAGAGAAAGGCTCAGATCTCTGATGCATCTCCTATGCAGCAATACCACATCTCCAAAAATGACCTTTTGTAAGCAACATAGATACTTCTCGTCTTGCTTGCCCAGTGGCTGGGTAACAGGAGAATTTGCCCCAGCCAAAGGCTCTGGGAGGGAAGTGACTGGTGAACACTAATGAGAAAGGCTGAGCTGGTCTAATTCTGAAAGGTGATGATCAATAACTGACTCGCCAAAGGAGAGTTGATGCAAGTAGTCAATGTCCAGTACTTGTGAACATGGGAATGAAATGCTATTTGAGAGAAACTGAGGAAAATCCGAACAACACAAGGAACTTGACACTTTACTGTGGAAAAGCCCACTGTGAATAGCTCTGAGCACCCTTTATTCCAGCCAAAATCCATGAGGTCTATTTGCTCTCTCCATATGCGTTATAAATTCAGCAACTCTTTCATTTTCCAGATGAATTTTAATTGTATTACATGCTATTGATTTCACAGGCACAGAGGACATCTCTAAGAATTTCCTTTGTGCTACCATTAGCCACTTTTACAAATAGTAAATATGGAAAACCTGCTGTTGTAAGAACAAATCAATGCGCAAAGCTGACAAAATTGCTGACACCGTCAAATATGAGATAAAAAACAATAAGCAAACACTAATACTTACTTAACCCACAAACAGAACTGCATTTTACCTTCACTTTCTCCCCCTCACTCTTGGTACCCCAGCCACCTGAAGCTTCACACACTGCAACCCCAAATTCCAGTCTTTCCCTGCCTCCAAGCAAGTGACTTGTACTTGCATTTCTACCTCATAAAAAATTTGAGACATTCAAAACCTTCCTGGAAGTCTGTCTGTTTTGGTTAAGCAAACAGAAAACCTCCCCAAAATATACAGATTAAAATCCACCTCTGTCCAAAAAGGAGCAACTTAAGTTTACAGAGTATGCATGTCCCTCTAAGATCATCTCAATTGTCTGTTCACTCCATCACCACTACTGGCACAGATGAGTTGTGATTATCTAGGAACTTCTAGGATAAGGAGACTCCCTGAAGCAAGTGTTCCTAGAAGAGTGAAATGTTCTGGAAATCTGGAATTTGGAAGTTCCAGCAGGTAAAGCAATACACAACAAGAGCCAGCAGCAACCCGAACGCACACATACCTGGATGTATCTCAAGGCACTCCTTAGGACACTGAGGTTTGAGGTCTTCTTGTCATCTACGTTGGGGATGTTACGTTTTAATGTCTCAAAGCACTCTTTCAAATGTGCACGTCTAAAGAAAGCACAGGTGGTTTGTCAGCTTGGGGGAGCACATACCAGCAATCAATTTAGCACAGGGCTGGAGCTTAATTTGGGCCTTAATCCAGCAAAGCATGTACACATGTGCATAGCAGCCACCCAGACCACCTGCATGCCCACAACTGATCCAGCTCATCCAGCAGAAAGACTACAGGGCTGTAACCCTGGATTCTAGTCCTAGCTTTGTTAGGAAACTGTCGTGCAATCTGAAATTAAATATCCCATCTCCCTGTGCTCTAGCTTCCCATGTGTTCCTGATTTAGATACTTAGACTAGTAAGAGTTTTTGATCAGGAACTGGTCTTTATTTCTGTAGTCACACTGTACACTGCCCCCAATCTTGGCTGTTTTATTACTTTAAATCAAAAGGAAAGTTACAACATTGTGCATGTGGGGACTTTGCAGGATCAGGGCTGTGCAGGGTTATGGAAATGCAGTTACATGGTGAAGGAAAATATGTTGGGAAGGCAGAGATGCAGAACTGAGCTGTAAGAAAGCAAAGCAATACTGCAAGATTCACTGAAAGTCAGTAAGAATTTTGTTCAGGTTATTTGTTAAAAAAACAAACAAACAAGCCAAAGCCAAACAAATACTGACAGATACAGGCCCAAAAACCAAAACAGAAAAAGAAGGAAGGGGAAAGATGATAAAAACCCAAACCCCTGGCTTTCTACGCACCTGTTCTTCTCCAATTTATTATGTACTTCCCTGGTCCCAACCCTGTAACCCAAACAGAACAGAGATACACTCAGTGTCAGGTTTAAAACTACTGCCATTCAACCTGTACTTCCAGCAGTGTGTGTGTGTGTCTCTAACAGTAAATATTAAAAAGCAATAGAGTTGTTCAGATATTGCTGTTTTGGTATTAGTTTAATATATACTTCTACCTATCCTGTATCAAGATAAAATCCGTACTTTACATGCATGTAAAATGCGACAAGCATGATGCATATACTGCACACAGGATACAAACAGGAATCCTACGTGTATTACACACAGACACAGCTACTGTCAACAAGGGGAAAGACACAGAGTGTGAACTTACGTATTTACACAGTACCAGACTGCCCAGATTCTGACCCATTTCTGATCTATGCCTGCACTCCAGTGGGATAAGATTAATGTGGTTTCAAATTGAAGTGTACAGGACTTGGCAGAAATGCTTCAAACCACTGCATTTTTTACTGTGGCTGAAATAACAGAGCTGAGCATGAACATGGAATGAGGCAATCGAGGAATCCCCCCATTGCTAGAGGAAGAACCAGGGCAAGCTTCTGGTTTCTGGGGTTCTGGTCTGTCCCCGCCCTCTGAATCTGAAGAATACTTTTAGGAAAAGCCAAACAAAATCATCTTATCTGAATTTTCAGCTACAGTGGTGATAAAGTACATGAGCATACATGTGCAGATTTCAAGTATCTTCCACACGCTAAGCAAAGTAATTATGTGCCTTTGGCTGAAAATACACTGGCACTGAGGTGAGCACTTCAGGAGGTACATTAATATTTAATAAATATTCAGGTATTTAAAAACAAATATTTGACTTTTCCCATGAAACATTTACAAGCTGAAAAAGACATCTTCTCTGTGCTCATGTGTGAAGGAGTAATTCTGGGGAGCCAAGGAGCATGCACCTCAGGGTAACCCACCAAAATGCACTTCAGGAAGCCTTTGCAGCTCAGCACACAGGTACTTCCTGCAGTTCCTATGCCAAGAGCTCCAGAAATCCTGCAGGGTAAAATGCCTTGACTCCAGCATAGCCCCAGAGGTGATGCTGCCCTCTGGACTGGCACATCAGCTCTCCCAACTTCCCAGGAGCAAAGATCAGTCTGACAGTCCAAGAGGCTGCTGCTCCAATAGCAAATCCCCTGCAGCCTTTGCTGGCACCCCCTGCCATGGGAAACCCCCTCCCTCCCACTGGAACCCCACACAGCAACATCAGTGACAGGTTCACCTGATTAAAGCACAAATACACTTACCCTTTCTGCAGCTGAGCATTTTATAGACAAGCTCTAAAGATCATAATCTATCTTAGAGGAATTATATTGGCACTTTACAAAGGCCATTATCTTTACAAATTCTTATCTATGTTTCTGTCACTGTTTCCTTCTATGCATTTTGGGATCTCAACATCCCAGAGGACACAATGAACCATTTTTTTTGTCCACTACATCTTACATCTCCTCCTGCTCCCACAAGATGACACTGAATTACCACTCCTGGCATGGAGGCCGTGCAGAGAGAAGGTCAGTACCAACTCACAGCCCCATGCTCCTGCTCCTCTCCCAGCAGGGTTACAGAGCTTCTGCTTTACAGCTCAGAGCAAACGCCATAAGGACCAGGGGACCTGCCACGTCCTGACCTTCTGATGCATCCAAACACTGAGCTCCATCCAGGAGGGACCAAAAGGCAAGGCCAGATTTTGACCTGGCCAAAACGTTCTTCCCAAGCAGGTCACTGGCCCAGCAATGACTGCATTTTGCCTATTTCTTCTGTCAGAGCTTGAAGGGAACAATTTGTTCTCCCCGTTCACAAGAAATAACGCCAGCCTACGTGTTAGGATACTGTGCCCTGGAAACAACCACCTAAGGAGAAGAGAGTCTCCACCAGCCAAAGTCCTTAAGAACAAGTTAGACAAACACTAACCTGGAGCAACATCAGTCACAAGTCCTGTCCGAGGGTGGGTACAGATTAAACAGCCTTTAGTCCCTTCCAGCTGCAGGAGTTTTGAACAAGCAGGACGCCCTTGGCACTTACAGCACTAAGAAACTGAAACAGCAGCTAAGGCGATATCTGTCCTGGGAAATAAAGCCTCCCAGATCACATTCCAGTTTTCAAGAAAGTTCCTGCAAGCAACACCGCTGCATGACTTCCCTGACCAGTGCAAGCAGAAATCTTTTGCCAAACATAATACCAGATGCCACCTGAGCTCAGACAGGCAGTGCTGGGCCTTGTTTCCTAAGAGAGTTCTGGCTTGGAAAAAGAAATCCTTACACAGAATCCTACAGTGTGTAGTCAGGGAAGGTAAAATAAAAAACACCAAGCTAGGAAACCCTGCTATCAAAAAAACACATCCAAACATCCACGGATCTTGGGATTTCTGGTCTGACAACTCTTTGCAAAAGCAGTAGCTGCTCCAAGTCAATGCAGCTTTCAGCATCGTTTTTGTCTGGTCCCTCTCGAAGCCTCCCCACACAAGGTGCACTCACCCTCCAGGTCTCTTCTTCTGCTCATTTGGTTTCGTGTCTTCTGCTGGAGCCAGCTTCAGAGCACTGAGCTGCGGGGGTGCTCCTGGGTGCTGCAGGGGCTGGTGGGGCTGGATGGGCTGCTGAACCACATGGTGCTGGGAGATGGCCAGGACGGGCGCTGCGTAATGCTGGAGCTGCTTCGGGCTGCCCGACGGGGGGGTGGCAGCCTTCCCGTCCGGCAGCAGCGGGCCTGGCGGCCTCTGGATGACAGGGGCCACCGAAGAGGCTTCCTTGGTGACACCAGGAGTGCTTAGGAGGGGCTGGTGGCGAGGGGCGAGTGGCGGGGACAGGGCGGTCTGGGCTGCTTGCTGCGGGGGACTGGTGACCACAGGGATGGGGATGACAGAAATGGGGGCTGGCAGGGGCGGGGGCGGCGGGGGCGCGGGGGCCGGGGGTGAGGTGGGCAGCAGCAGCTCTCCGCGGGGCTCCTCGGGGGCAGCCGCGCTGCTGGCCCGCGGCACGCTGGCCTTGCCAGCCTTCTTCTGCTCCTGCTCCCTCTCCAGCCGGAGCTTCTCGTGCTTCTCATTCTCCTCTAGAAGAGAAGGGAGACACCCACAGTCACTAATGGTGCTGTCCCCACATTCCCCACCCGCAGGCTGTAACCGGGCTGGTGACCAACTGCCCGCATTTCTGAGAGGGCAGTGAGGGCCCTTGGGGGTCCCAGCCACCACAGGACCCGTGCCTGAGATCCACCCCGTGTCCCCACCTGCTGCACCTTCCACTCCTCACCCTCTCACTCCAGCACACACTGAACACAAACCCCGTCCTGCCACCACATTCAGCCCTTCGGACCAAGCCACGGAGGCAGCTCCTGGCTCCTCTGCTGTTTGCAACCCTGACGTCTCCAGGGACACCACAACTGCAGCAGCAGACGAAAAGCAACGCACCATCCATCCACCCTGCTCCCCCATTCCCCACGTGGAGATGAATGGCCTGACCCAGCCACTTCCTACTCCGATGAACAAGACTGAAAGACCTTCAAGAGCTGCAACTCGACTGCTGACAATGAGCTTGTGCCCACTCCTGGGAGGGATCTGGTGTAGGTGCAGCATCAGTCCCTGCTTGCCCTCACCCAAGCTCGCAGGGATGGACTCAGCACCCCGAGTGATGCTTCTGCAGTACCTTCCCAAAGCTTTCCACGCTCATGTTCACATGTGAACACATCACTGTGCTCTACAGAAATCAACCCACAACAAAACAGGTTCAGGTCTCCCTTTTCTGTTTCTAAATTGGCAAAGAGCTACCAAGCACATTATCAAGGAGTGGCCCTGGCCCTGTGACAGCCCCAGGACAATGCTGCTGGTCACTCCCAGGGAGGTGAGGACAAACCCGGGGAACAGCATCTCAAAAAAAATAATATGTGCACTTCAGGATCACCTCCTAAACTACAGCCAGCATGAGAGAGCCAGGGAATCCTGGTGAGCAAGGTGTCCCAAGCTCCCAGTTCTCCCAGCATTGACCCAGGACACCCGACAGCCCAGAGACAAAGAGCAGCCCCAGGACTGCAGCTGGTCATAACCAACCACCAGGCAGGGCAGAGCAGGGTTCTGAGGTTAAAATCCCCTGTTTTGTACTATCAAGCATAAATCTTAGCTCAATAGACTTTAAACTGATACACACCTGTTAGGGCACTTCTGTACTGCCGTGGGTTTTATTTAAGCTCTTAAACTTGTGTGTATGTTCCTGTATGTTTTTAGAACACCAGACAAAGTAAATGAAATCTGTGTGGCCTGACTAGCAAAACAAACCTTATTAAATGTGATCCAGGTCTCCAGCTTTAATTGTGTGAACATGGCACAAATGAATTTATTTATACAAGTCCCGTGGCGCCAGTGGCCCCAGCATCTAGACATCTCACAGCCTCTATCAAATACCTCCAAGCACACTGTCCATGAAGCTCAGTGCATTCCATTCCTGACAGCCTCCAAGGAGCTGCAACAAAAAATGGTGCACCAGCAGCATGCTTCCAGCTACAGCTTCTCCATGGTAATACTCAATTATTTGAAAAATAAACCTATACTTCATCAAGCAAAGGATCACAGAAATGATGCATACTCTCTTAGAATCAGGTAACTCAGAGGAAGCTCTAAGAAAATCCCAAAAGAGCCTGCCCACAGGGGAAGCTTCAGCTTGACCTAAATGCTGAAGTTGAACTGTGTATGTAGGAAATTTGGTAGAAAAGCATGTATACTGCAACCCTCCAACCCCTGATTACCTTAAAGAAGCAGCTGTATTAAGTACAAGTGAAACAAGGGGAAAAGGGCCCCCTGGCAATGCAACCTCACCAGCTGTGGAGCTGCCCCAGCAGCCCTGCTGCTTGGACTCTGAGGGGTGTCATGCAAAAGCAACAGAGCAATAAAGGGAACAAAACTTTCATTGCTGATTCTGAATGACCTTTGGAGCATGTGACCACACAGCATCACTGTCCCTGATTCACAGGCAACGTGATTTCCTGACATCCCTTCAGCCCAGAAGTTCTGCAGCAAACACCAAGTTTCATCCAACCTCCATTAAGGCATTTTTGGCCCAACTCTGCTCACTGGTTGGCAACTTCAAACCTTCTGAACCTCAGCAACCCCAGTTCAGCTCCCAGCTGCAGCAACAGCCAGAACACACACAGCTTATGAGACCAGGAACGGGGGCAAGCACCCAGCTGACAGCCTGAACGCCCTCCAGCTCCTGCATGAGGAGATGGATTGAGCTCCAGTGCCAGGCCTGCATCTCCAGACTCCAACTTGCACCACTTGGGAAGGCACCATGTGAATTTCAGTGTTCTGGAAGGATTTCACATCCAGAGAGTGCTTCTCCCATGGTTGCCTGAGACTCAAATCCAACATTTTTATTCAACTCCTTGTAGCACCAAGTAGGAGGGTAAGTGAGCTCTAGACTGCTAACTGTGAGGCTGCTTAATCAGAAGCTCAGAGTCTGAATGCAGTATTTCTCTACTCTGAAATGTTTTGAGAAAATATAATTATCAACATTTCTTTAAAGGGTGAAGTAAAGCAGGGCAGAGCAGCAACCTCCCCAGCAGGAATCCCCTGACGCAAACACCACAAACATGAGCTACTGATGACACCAGCCAGGTTCAACTGAACAACGTTAATAACTAATAAATAAAAGCCCTTTGTCTGCAATTCTTTTGCTCCACTTTGCTGCTTGGTTGGCAGCCAGAGCCAACACGATGGCCCTGGCACGGGACGCACGAGGAAACCCAGCCCTGCCGACCTGCTGACTAATGCAGCTCCCTACGTGCTGGGCCGCGCGGCCCGGCTGAGGGAGCAGCGTCCTGGGACCCACCCGGCAGACAGGGCCCGGCTTCCAGCCCCAGGAAACCACCGGGCTGGAGAGGGCTGCAGCAGGGCAGGCAGCAGGGAGAAGCTCCTGGCACTGCTGCAGGTCTGGTGGGGACAGCAGAACCTGCCTCTGCAGAACCCAGGCCCGCGCCGGCTCCTGGCACACGCGTGGTGACAGTGGAGGGTCCAGCAGGGAGACCTGCAGCCCAGCACTGCTTCCCAGACACTGCTTCCCAGACACTGCTTCCCAGGACACCAGCAGGAAACTGCAGTGAAATTCCCACAAGTAATCCTCATTCACCAGGGAAGCAAGAGAACAGGAAAGTAAGGTTACAAGCGTGCGTTACTGATCAGAAATATTTATGTAAATGTCTCTGTGAAGCAGGTGCAGCCCTCGGGCTGCTGACAAGCTGCCAACAAGGCCTTTGGTGTTGCAAATCTTGAGCTCCCTTGAGCTAAAGAATTTATTTCAAGGATTTTTTTTTTAATCCAAAATCCCACACCAATGAGACACTGTCCTGTGTCTGACCCACTCACTGCCAAAAAGGAACCGAGCTATTGACCCCTCAGCCAGTGAGAGGACTGAAGAGTCCGTGAGCCCCTTGCTCCTGCACACACACCACCAGGACACAAACACTTCCATCGAGCCATGAAGATCTGTCTCCTGCTCACTTTGAACTCACACCTTGCAAACAATTTAAAGACATGCTTTAAAAAGCCCCCTAGAGCTCTTTGTTGTTCCATATGAAGTAAGTTCACCCGCTTTTCTTCAACAGAGAGAAATAAAAGTGATTTCCACTCATTCCTGACACTCTCATCAAGGGACTGAGGACTGTGTCAAGGGAGTGAACCAGCCCTGTGAACCCCTGGGGGTCTGACCCATCGCTGAGGCATGAGGGGAGAGGGACCCTCACCCTGCCTGCCCCAAGGGCCATGTCATGAGAGCAGGGGACCTCAGCTCCCTGGCCAAGCCACGGAGGCCACGCAGCACAAAGGAGGACAACAGCAACAGCAGCAGGACCAAACAGCAAATCTTGTCAGAGGAGGACACAGAAACAGGGTCAGCGTTCCTGACCACTGGACTGGTGCTATTTTAGGGCCCTGATGGTCCAGGAATACACAGTGCCAGGCACTCTTAACTTTGTTACCTAATAATCTGCCGGGTTTAAATTTATCTCCTCCCTTCTGCCTGCCCTGAAAATGCCACCCCAGTGCACTGGGGTGCTGCAGCCAGAGCAGCCACCCTACAGGCTGAGCCACTCGTGTCCCCGGCAGCAGCCAGGGCTCCCCGACCTCCTGCCCCAGTCCTGCTGCAACAGCAGGCAGTGAGCAGCCTTCAAGGAATGTTAATGCCCTTTTAATGCTCCTACTTTGTAGTAGGGGCACTATCAGTACTCAGAATTTATCAACAGCGTGTGCCTTTGCATAATCAAGCACCTCTCCTTGCATATGCTTAAAGGTCCTTCCCCCACACAGAGGGAACACCACTGAACTCCATGAACCATCAGGCACTGGCAGTTCGGTGGTGCAAGCTTCTGAATAGTCTGAATTGTTTCTCTGCATCATTCAGTGCTTCCAGGAGCTCATTCTGTTCACCATGAACCAGTACAGACCCAGAGAAGAGTGCCCTGAATTTCACTCACACCAGTTCTTCAGCAGTATCACCCCCAGGAGTCACTCCTGATTCATTCCAGGGAAGTGCTGGGGACAGAAGGAGTCTCCAGAGGTTTTCCATGTCTGAGGCTGTCCTGGCCACACTCAGGGAGGGAGATCACCACGTGGAGAGGAAGGGCAGGCTCGAGTCTGAAGGTTGGTTTCGGTTTCTGCAGGTCCTGAACTCCAGATGGGAGAACCAGGCCAGGGAGATAAGAACAGAGTCAGCAGTTCTGGAAAGCAGCAGTGCCCAGCCTGAGCCAGCTCTGAGCCATGGCTGAGGCTGCCAACACAAGGGGCTGTGACAGCAATTGGCTGCTGGTGCCTCCAGGTGTCTGAAACAAGCTGGAAAACTGGGACCCCTTTGAAATGGTGACCCCTCTCTCTGAGCCCCTCTGCTGACAATGGCACAGCACAAGCCTGACTCTTCTCTCCCACCCCATACTCCCTCTGCTGAGCTGTCCTCACTGGCACACCACACTTATCATACCTTATCTGCAGACAACATCACCATTCACTATTAATAACAAAAATACCTGAATCTCCACTCTCTCAGGCAGAGCATGATGACACATCCACGTCACAGCTGCAAAATTCAAGGAAAATCAGCCTTCATATGAACTACCCCTCCTTAGCACCAACCAATACTGACCACTGATTGTAGCATGATGAGCTTATCTGTAACTCTCAGAAATCAGTGACAGTGACGTCAGTATCCAAAGCTGAAATAAATTCAAGAAATAACAAGAAGATACTCTTGCCTGATAAAATCTAGGGTGCAAACATGCTTTATTCCTACTTTATGGAGAGAGGTGGCTTACGAGGCAGTGTGTCCCTTCAACAAAACCACTGTGGCTCCTGGAACACAGAAAGGAAGGCTGGAAAGACCTTCAAAAACTCATGTCGTTCATTTCCCAAGCCCCAAAGAAGAACCAACCATAACTAAACAATACCTGGCAGACATTTCTCAAAGCAACAGCTTCTCAAATCTCCACAGATGATTTACATTGTGCTTTAATTTGCTATTCCAGTGCTTAACTGAAACCCTGATCCAACTCCAGATTGTCATTTTAGCTGCATTTTAGTTACAACCAACTTTTAGCAGACAGAAGAAAGAAATAAAGGGCCAGGGTTTAGCAGTACTACAAAGGAAAAGAAAACAGATTGAGACTGCTGAAAGCATGAAACCATCACAGCCTTGTACACACCCAGACCACCCCAGTGCCTCAAGCTGGAAAGGTGCTGTGGTCTCTACGGCAGCACCACAGCTTGGCAGGCTGGACTGACGGAGACTCATGTTGCACTTCATGAGGAATTCAGGATAAAGTGCAGAAAAGCACTAGCTCTGACAAGCAGATTGGGCACCAGCAGCATGCGACCAACCACTGGTTGCTCCACTGCCTGAGGAGCTCCACCTGGGCACAGCCACAGAGCTGCTCCCACGTGGGAGGCTGTCCTGATGCTCCTCCATTGGGCACTGGCAGGTTTAAGAAACTGGGAGACAAAGTCAGGTGCTCTGATGAGCTGGTACTTGTAAGGTGAACAGTTCTGTGTCGCAGCTTGGAGCGAAAAGCAGCACTGAAGACTGGCAGGATCCTGCCCTACCTGCTCCAACACAGGAGGATGCTGCTGCCCCCCTGGCCCTGGGACCATGGGACACCCCAGGGGCTGCAGAAACTCAGGGAACAGTGATGCTGGTCAGAAAAGAATGGCAAACATGAGCTGACTTATTAAACCGTATTATAAACAAACCAGGTACTCTTACAACAAAAAGCCCAGACTCTAGATGTGCCCACAGCAGACACCAAGACCCCACCACTGGCAGGCAGGTCTCAGACCATCGGTCTGCAAACTTCTGGGAGTCAGACAACACACTGCCTGTATTTTACAAACACCAGGAGCTGAAGCAAGACAGGTTAAGTGACTTCATGTCACACACTGAGTCATGGCAAAACCGGATCTGTGGGTTAATTACCAGCCTGTTAGGTAAGAGTATTTGATGGACACCAGTTCATGTCCCTCAGTCCCCATAAGAACACCAGTCCACTGCTGCACCTTCATCCCAGGGGCTGTTTCCACAGGTCGTTCACACTGGTCAGCTCTCTTCTCAAGGCAATTAATAGAAGTGCAGAGCCAGCATGCCACCAGTATCCTGAGAAGAAGAGCAGCTCTGGAGCCAGCTACATCCTCCTCCCATACACAGTGCAGCATCATTGTGATCTTGCCCACCTTCACAGCAAAAACCTGGAACCTACAGCATCTTCTGCCCACAATCCAGCCATGGACTACACGTGTGCTTCTCATCAAACACACCTGGTATGGTCTTTTCTTGCATGGCTTCCTGCAGGTGGGCAAGAGCTCAAGCTGTATCACACCTAAAACTGCAGCATGTCCTGGCTAGCACCATCCTGCCATTTGGCCACTGCAGTGTTAAACAGGGAGAACAAAGCTAATCAAAACCAGAGTGACGAACTTGCTTGAATGCTTCAGGCTCTCAGGTGGCAGCAGATTTTCCAGAGAGAGATACCTGCTCTGCACAACTGTCTGACACCACCCAAACCATCACCTGCTCTATGTGAGGTGCTGCTGATGGCTGAGGATGTGGTCACATGCATCCAGAGATGCTCAGGACCTGTCTGCACCTCAGGCTGGCCAGAACACCACTCAGCTCTGGCCTGAAAGCCCTACGTGGTTTCTGGAGATGTGTCTCAACATCACACTTACTGCTTGATATCGATCCCCTGCAATTATGTGTGCACAAAATAGCAGCTAGAGGAGATGGGAAAGGTCAGGGCTAGGGCTACTGCTTGGTCACCATCCTTGCTGTCAATATCCAAAGAAATGAAAGGCTATGAACATAACTGAGCAGCACCAAGCAAAGCAGAGAGTGCAAGCTGAGTGGGTCATAAGCTACTATCTATGGGAAAAACACTAATTAAACAAACATTGATTACTTGCAATTATAAATACACTTGTTTTCTTACATCATGAAACATTCTTGGATTAACCTAAATTCAAAGAAATCAGCCCCTCTCTCATCCAAGTCAAACATCTCTGGAGTTTGCAAATGACAGAAAAAGGATCTCAAGTTTGTGGGTTTGTGCAAGTGTAGACATAGACCTTTATGTACATGGGAGCCACTTATTTACAGAAAAAGGGTTCTCAGCAGCAACACTATGAAGGATGAAAGGGCAGATGTGGATGAGACAAGAGCACTTCAAAATCCTGACTCCCAAAACAACTGGGAATGCTGAAGTATGTAGCCAACATGGTGAATGTCCAGGGTGTGTCTGTGTTGTTTGCACTCCCACAGCATCAATATTACAATAAATGCACAACATCAACTATCCCACTCACCTCCCCCAAATCTCTTGCTTTTTTCCCCCATAAATTAATGAGAACCAAATAAAATAATTGCTATGATCATCACTTACACAACACTTGTCATCAGGAAGGAGAATGGGTCTGCTGGGCCTACAAACCAGAGCCTGGATGAGGAGCCAAACCACTCACGTTTCATTTTCGTTACATCTCAGCACATCTGCAGAGACCCATCCTCATCAGTCAGAAACTCCTTCGGTGCAGCAAAACCAGGCATCAAACCACGGGTGCCACGAGCACATGAGCAAAGGAGCCTCCAAAACCCAGCTGAGTCAGTGAGAGCAGAATGTTTATGCTGTGGAAGTGTCATCAAGTGTGAGGATTCTACAGATGTAAAAATCACTAGATGCATCTGGGTAGTTTGTTTAATTAATAAGCACAGAATTCCCTCCAACTTAGTCTGATAATCACAGTTCCTTTGCTCCCAGTTTACTTGGGAGATAACCAACCACTTGTGCTGCGTCCTTCAAACTCCAGCAAGTGCTCCACAAAGCCTGAACTCTGCTGTAGTAAGGACTGGCACAGCTCAAGGATCCCACCGCACCAGCGTCTCCTTTGTCCCCGAGCTCCCAACCACAACTGCACCACACTCTACTGAGCTGCTGCTCTGGCACCACCCTGCTTCCTGCAGCACATCACCTCACTTCAGGTCTGCCCACTGAGCTCTCCCAGCAGCTCTACCCTGCATTACACCCCAAAGCCTGAGATTACCCAGGCTGCCCCCTGGTAACTACCAACCTCAACAAAGCTGCTGGCCTGACCTCCTGGTGAGTCCAGGGAGAACTCTCTCCAAAACCTTTCTGGTTTTCCCTACTATCAGTTTTACTCCTCATAAAGACAGGAGGATGGAGGTCTGGCTGACTGGAAGACTTTTCCTCCTCTACTCCCTGGTTTGAAAAAGCAACAGTCCAAGTATTTTTGGTATGTCACCATCTGGCTGCTGGGAAGGCCTGGACACCAGCTGGGCAGGCCCATGGGGAAGAAGGGCAGATCACACTCCCCACACATTAGAGGGGGCTCCCAGCAGGATCCCATCCTGCTCTCCCACCCGATGCCCAGCACCCTGCGGCACCTCCCTCAGCTTTTGACTCAGCAACCTTAAACCACTTTTATTTTAGATTTTCTAATGCTGTTCCCAAATTTAATTGATTTAAAGGCCAGACTAGACCCCCAGAGCTACACAGTGTAACTGTGGGTGTAATGCAGACCCTAAAGCTCATTTGAAGACACATTTGAAGTGGGAGGAGAGGAAGAAGGCGGCGAGGGAAGGAAGCCAACCTAGAATGCTTTATTGTTGCCCACAGAGCCTTTCCCAGCTGTTTCTCTGCTTGTGCTCTCCCCTGACATCTTCCTGTTACCCAAAGTTCAGGCCACGAGCTCCTCCCTCTCATGCCACACATCTTCCTGGTGCTCAGGACTTCCCTGAAGGAGCCACGTTTGCACTGACGCTGCTGCTCCACCAGCCAGCTCAGCCCCAACATGTCTTTTGCAGCAGAAACAGTCAAGGGTGGGCTTGACAGCAGCACATGGTGCTGTGCAGCCCCCCAGGCAGCTCCCACCTGGGCTGGGCTTTGGTAAGAAACGCCACCCTGGGCAACCCCGTGTGCTGCTCCTGGCAACCAAAAAGCCCCCAATTCCTGTTGGGTTTTGGTGCACTGCTCTGCCCGTGCCTTGCTTAGGAATAACGCCTGCCCTCAGAGGTCGTCCAGCAGGATGCAGCCGGGCCACTCCTGCCACTCCTGCCTTGCAGCCAACACTTCTTCCCACGGATCCCACATCCTCACTTGTTGCATCCATTTACAAAACGATCTCATCATGCAGCGTAGCTGGATAGTAATTAAAATATTTTCCAGCAGCAGAAGATATAATAAACAATCCTGCTCAATACCAGTTCTGCAGCGTTTGACCTCTGCTGTACCCGGGGCACGCTCACCACTCGTGAGCCCCAGAGCTGCAAAAACGAACAGCCCCGGAGCACGGCTGAGGAGACAGGCGTCGGAATTGTCACAACAGGCACAGGGAGCTCCCGTCACCGCCCTGGGGGCTGCGGGGAGCTCCGACACCCACCCTGCGGGGACAGCCCCGCCCCGCCGGGTGCCCGTGCCAAGCGGGGCCGACGGGACCACCGCGGTCCCGAACCGCAGGTTTCTGCCCCCGTCTGGGACGACTCTGGCCCCTGCGGGTCTGGCGCTGCCTCCTCCATCACATCCCGCTCTCCCGCATGACTCATCACCCGCACAAAGGGGCCGCAGCTCCCGCCCGGCGCGGACACGCCGCGGGTCCCCCCGCGCTGCCGCAGATGCCCACGCGTGTGTCTGAGCTGCTGCCGCACCACGGCCACACCACCGCGACCCGGCGGCGGGAGCAGGGGCGGCTCCGCGGCCAGGGCACGCCGGGCCAGGGCGCTGCGGTGCGGCCCCGGGGGAGCCGGGCCCGCAGGGGCGGCGGGACCCGCAGCGCCGGGGCCGGGGGAAGAGGGGCCGGGCGGGCAGCGCCGGGGGCGCCGCGGCGGGCGGGACGGGGCAGCCGCGACCCCCGGCGGGAACCCCCGGGCGCGGGGCGGGCGGGGGGGGGGGGGCTCGGCGGGGAGGGGGGCGCGCGGGCGGGGCTCCCCGCGCGCACGTGGTGGGGGGCGGGGCCTGCGGCGTCACGCGGCGCCGCCCCGCCCCCGCCCCGCCCGCGCACGGGGACACGCAGCGCGCCCGCGGGAGGGGCGGGGGCGGCCGGAGCCCCCGGCGCGGCCCGGGCAGCGGGTCCCGGGGGTGCGGGGCCGCCCCGCCCGCAGGGAGCGCCCGCCGGGCCCTCCCCCCTCCCGCCCCGCCCCGCGCCCTGTCACCTCCCCGCGCCCGCCGCCGCTTCCCCCGCCGCCGCCCCTGGCCGGGCCCCCCCAGCAGCGCCTGGCACCGGCACCGCCGCGCTCCCGCCCGCCCCAGCGCCCGCTCCCCGGGGAGCTGCCGGCGCGACGCCGTCCCCGCTCCCGTCCCCGCGCCGCCCCAGCCGGCCGCGGGCTGTCAGGCGGCGGCCCCGGCGCGGCGCGACCGGCCCCTTACCACGTGCGGTCTGCTGCTGCTGCGCCTGCCACTCCAGGAACCGCGCCGCCTCCAGCAGCGTCTCGATGCTCATGGCGCGGGTCCCGGCCGCCGCCGCCGCCTCCCCGGTGCGCGGGCCCGGCCCCGGCGCCGCGCCGCCCCGCGGCTCGCCCCGACGGCAGCAGCGCTGGCGACAAGATGGCGGGCGGCAACAGAAACACAACAGGCGGGCGCTGGCGCGGCCCCGCTACTACGCGGCGGGCGGCGCTAAGACGCGGTGCGGATCAGGCGGCGCCGCCCGGACGGGACGGGGCGGGACGGGACGCGGCGGCGGGCCCGGCGCCAGGCGCGGGGGGCCCCGCAGCCCTTCCTGCCGCGCGGGGCGGCCGCCAACGCCGGTTGTCCCCGGGGCGGGCGCGGAGCGCGGGAGGGAGGCGAGCGCGGCGGGGGCCGGGCCGGCGGGGCAGCGCTCCGGCCGCCGGGAGCTGCGGGCGGCCCTCCCCCCGCAGTGCGCTGGCGGCCCATGACAAGATGTCAGCGCGGCGCGGGCCAATGGGCGCGGAGCACAACACGGCGTGGAGCGACTCCACATGGGCGCCCCGCGCCGCCGCCGCGCGCCTTAAGGGGCCCCGCCCGGCCCGGCCCCCCCCGCGCGGCCCCGGCCTGGCGGCTCCCGCGGGCGCGCGCCTGGCGGAGCCCCGCACGGCCCCGCACAGCCCGGCCCCGCACGGCCCGGCCCCGCACAGCCCGGCCCGGGCACCGGGACGCGCGGGTTCCGGAGCGTGCACAGACACGCGTGCGCGGCCCGCGGCGCCGGAGGCGGGGGCTGTCTGCGTGTGCTCTGCACCTCCAGCCCGGTGCGTTTCCCCAGGTACCCGAAAATCAAGACAGGAACATTATTTTTAAATGCCCGTCCCGCGTGGCCCGGGCTGGCCCCGGTGCGCGGCTCGCTCCGCCTGCAACGCGGCAGCTGCAGCGAACCCAAGTTTCAGCAGCCTGGGGGCTGGGCAGAGTCTTTCTCGCGGCAGATTTTTTCCCCCGGTTCTGGGCTGGTTTAGCAGAGCCCCTCCCGCGCTGCCCCAGAGCCCCAGCCCCGCGGGATGGGGTGGCGGTGCCGGCGGGACGAGCTGAGCCCCAAAGCAAAGGACGAGGCAGCCTTTGGAAAGTGGCCACAGGCAGGCATCAGGTGTAGTCCTTCCTCTTCTGGAAATACCTCACCGTGGAGCTGGAAGTGCTGCCTA
This sequence comes from Apus apus, assembly GCF_020740795.1. Taxonomy (NCBI): domain Eukaryota; kingdom Metazoa; phylum Chordata; class Aves; order Apodiformes; family Apodidae; genus Apus; species Apus apus. The sequence continues at coordinate 658,700 of NC_067299.1, read as the reverse complement.
CTGTTAACATTTTCCTTTGTAAGGCCCATTTTTCAGTAGCCTACAAAACTAAATTAAATTTCTATTATCCACACTGAAATTTTCTGTGCTATGTACCTGTCTCTGACTTGGTGTTTTGGGCTGGGGATACTGACATCAAAGAAACTGATTAGACAAGGTAATTCTCCTTGTAGGGATGGGATTGAAAAAAAATATATGTATATATTCTTGTGAGAGCTTTTGTTGTATTTTAAGAAATAAAGGAATGTACAGACTAAAATCTCCCACCCCAGCCAGGCAGGGCGAGGTCTCATCTTGCTCCCGCAGCGTGTGGCTGGCTGCTGGCCATGCTCCCTGCACACTCATCAGATCTCTCTGCACATGGAAGCACTCATTTCCTCCTGGGCTTTCCCATCAGCTCATCCCTGTGTTACCTGAATGCCTCACAACTTCAACACGTCACCGCTCACAAGTGGAAGACGTGGAAAGGTGTCTGTGAAAGCCTGGTGGAGGAAACTTCCCTGGTACCATCAGGTGGTCATTGCCAATGCATGAACCTGCTTCATTTTCCAAGGAATTTCCCAACTGCTCTTCAGCCATCTGTCCTCTTCCTGCTAGCCACCTCAACCCACTCCTCACAACTTCTCTAATAAAAGAGAGTTTTAAGCACATTCAGAAGGACATTCAGTCCTTCATCACCCAGCCCTGATTCTCCAGAGCAGAGGTCCAGGCTATGCACTGCACCCCAAACGAGGCCTGTGCACCAACAGTCTGACCACTTATGTGTCATACAACATGTGTCCTCAAGGAGCTCAGTAAAAGCTACTCCAGGGGACACCTGATCTGGCATTTCCTAAGTCCTTCCCTTTGTAATTTGGACATATTCAGAGATATCTTGCATGTGTTGTGTAGGTTTGCCCATGTGACATCCAAAAGTCTGGTTTGAGCATGGCAGAGGAGCCAAGGATCGAATGGCACCAGCAAAGCAGAGCTGAGGAACAGCAGCAGAGCTCTGGGGAGGGCAGCCTGCAGCTCCTGCTGCTCCTGCTGAGCGTGGTACAGTCTGCCAGAGTTCAGGTGTCACACGGGTCACCACGGCACTCCAGAGAGCAGGCATTTGGACATGGAGATATCACAACAGGAAGGGGACTTAGCCCGTCTGCCTGGCAGGAGCGGGGCGTGAAATCCTCAGCTGGGACTGACACTTGTCACAGTTGAGGTTGATTCTTTCTCCAACCACCTCTCTTGTCTTTCATCCCACGAACCACAGGGGTTTGCAGAGTGCTCTTCTTAGATGGTCCCAGTTTTCTGATGGGTTTGCTGTGCTGCCATCACACTTGCTTTACAAACTGTGCCTCTTAACCACAGCCCTGGCGCCCGTGACCCCTGCCTGTGGCTGCCCAGCCAGGGCCCCGCGGGGCTGCAGACACTTGCTTTGTAGCAGGTGAAGTAAAACAACTAAAGCAACAAAAATGAGTCACTAGAGGAACCTTACTGACGACACAAAAGCCCACACAAAAGCCAGTGGTCTAAAGGAGTACACTTTTAGCACACAGCTTTTAGAAGAAGCATTTTCAGATGTGTTTGAATAGGTTAGTCCTGTGCTGGGTTAACACTTCAGTAGGAGGCAAAACTTTCCTTCTGCCTGTCTGGTAACGTCTTTTCCAAGACTCTAATCTCCAGGGACAGTTGTTTGTTCTGAAACCTTGAGCTCTGTGGGCTCTCGACTGCTAAGCTAGCTCCCAATTTTGGCAGCTGAAAATATAAAACATTGCCATTAAGCATTCATATCAGAGTGATGTTTCCTGGTTAAATTCATTTATTATGAGTTTTTGGACCCAACCAATGCAGCAGCTTGGGAACACATCCAAAATCCATCTGTGCATTCATCTACCTCTGGAGGATTATACTAAGATTTTCGCTGAATCATTTGCCCCTGTTACTAGGGACAGCAGTAAAGCAGAACACTTAAATTATTTGGGTTGACTTTGTGAATACTTGGAGGAGTTTTTAAAACTTTGCGTTTGTGCGGGAAGTACAAAGAGGTCCAAGGTCTCCCCGGTTACGCCCCAGGCGCCTGAAGAGCAGGGCTGGGCTCTCCAGCCCGCACACGGACCTGGTCGCTGAGGACACGCAGCAGCAGAGCAGGGACGCAGCCCGCCCGGCCTCCTGGGCTCTGCTCGGGGCTGCCCTTCCTGGTGCGGGCTGCTCCGGCAGCCCCGCGGGCCGGGACCGAGCACCCGGCACCAGCCGGCCCGGGAGAAGCAGCAGCTCCGGCCGTGCTGGCTGCGGAGCCGGCGGGTTCCTGGGGCAGCCCCGGGCTGTCCTGGCGCTGCTCCGGGGGTCGGGAGGGCTCCGCAGTTTCCATCTGGGGTTTGGAGCGTTTCAGTCAAATCCTTTGACTAATCTTTTTTTTTTTTTCTTCTTCTCCAAACATTAGATGAGATTTTAAAGTTTGTGTTTCCTTGACAAGCACGTTGAGGTTCAAAGGTGTGTCTTTTTACCTGTTTGGAAGGAATGCCAAGGGCATTTTAACTTGGGATCTGTTTTATTTCCTGTGCAGTCAGTCCTGTCGATAACGTGGGATGATATTCAGAAGGTACAAACATTAATCTCTACTATATTTGGGCTGTAGTAAGTTTAGAATCGGTAGAGTTGAGATGAATGAAATTTCTCCCATACACTGTGAGTGATGAATTTGGATATTATCTTACACATGAAGCTGGGTTGTGAAAAGCACGTTGAAGTGTTTTGCATAGTACAACAAATGCCAACTCCTACTGTACTCAGTAAAACACAAATGTATTTATTTTCATAGGGTTATTGATGGCATCATGTAAAGTTTGAATGGTTTTAGATTTATTTAGGTATAGTTATGAACATGATATTCATATATTGATAGTGCAGGGAAAACGAGCTACAGTTACAGATCCCATTCGCTTTCCTTATATTCACCCTTCCTATAAAAAGGAGAGAAAAAAGAAGAAGACCTGCAAGGAGATGAAAAATTGACATTTTGAGGATGACGCTCTCTTGCAATGCCACCAATTCACTAAATGCCTAAAACACCTACAATCCTAAACATCATGTTCTTTCTTAGGGATGTGATGGATGTCTAGAAAAACCCAACCTCAGCTGTGCAAATTTGGAAGAATAACTGCACCACTGCTTAGGTCTGGACAATCCCCTCCTTCCTGTTACTCAGATTATTTCCTCCCCGCCCGGGCAGCAAAACAGCTCCTCCAGACACAGAACCAGCCTCAGCATTTTTGGGCCATGGAGATAAAGTCAGCTTGGGCTTTCCGGCAACATTCATCACTGAGCTGTTCCCCCCGTTCGGAAACGGCTCCCATCGATCTCCTGGCGGGAGGGGACTGGAGCAGGAGGTGGCTGCAGCTCCCCGGAGCAGCTGGTGGGTGTTTCCACCCCTGCTCCAGCCCGGAGCAGCAGTCGGGAGCAGCCTGATCTCCACATCTCCCCGGCCCGGTGGTGAGCAGCCCCAGCAGTGTCCCCTGGGCATGCATCAGTGACCTGTTTTCCTATTATTTTCTCATCAGCAAGGAGCTTAGATGGAATATTGCTTCCTGGTTGTGCCTGTTGGTAGCAAAACCAATCCCTAAATGGGAGCTTTTTTGCTAGCAAGGTAAACAGTTAATCCACGCCAAAATTTTTAGTATTTAATTTTAAATATAGTTGGTTGTAGAGCACCTTGGGTAATGTAAGCTCATTAAATGTCTTTTAGAAGTCCAGCTGTATCACTTTCTAAAGTTATGTAATTTTCATCACTCATACTATTTATAAAAGTTTATAAAAGTTCAAATAAAACTAAGATGAGCAACTTGGGTCCCTGGTGCTGTTGCCACATGCTCACACTCACACCAGGCTGGATCACCAGGGCAGTATCAGACAAGGTGATGTGGATTTCTCAGGTGACACAAACCCTGTGAGCCAGGGACTCGTCCCGGTGGCTCCTGCTGGGGCCAGAGCTGCTTCCCGAGCCCCAGATCATCAATGCCCATCATCCCTCTCCCCAGCTCGGGCACCACGACTCAGGTCCCAGCACAGGTGAGTTTGCTTTGTGCTGCTCTGAATAAACAACTTTTCACTTTGGGCCTCTGAATAATCCTTCTGCAGTCGGTGGGAATAGCTGACTGCCTGAAGTTTTATAGTCTGCTTAAATACTTTGTTGCTCAGGGCCCAAATTATCACTGAACGTAAATGATTAGATGAGTATTTATTCTCCTTTTCAGGCTGCACACTGAATAAGAAATTAAACCAACTGTACTCACATGAAAGCAGGAGTTTATAGAAATATTTTCATTTTGAAATTCAAGTATTGAATGCAGAAAAACCCACAAGGGTGAAAATAATTAGTGCTCTTTCCTGACTGAACCATTCTGACTTTCTCTGTAATCCTTATATTTATGGGTTTAATGGTGAATAAATTCTTACTGTAAATATTTAATCATGAAGTGGTTAGGCAGGAGGTGTGTGATGAATGGGTCTCACACTGATCTGCAGACAGGGCTGAAAACCTGCCTGTTCCTCCCGCAGCAGCGCCCGACACCCGCCCTCGGGCAGCGCCGGGAAGTGCTGCCGCTGGATTCACAAGGTCTTGGATACTCTCCAGATTCCTCCTGGTTTTACCCAGTAACCTCCATACTGGTCCAGTAACTTTGGCATGAGACAGAGACAGCCTGTATTACACTAAGGTGTATCTTCCAAAAAACACCTAGTTGCCATCTGGAGATACCATCAGCAGGAGCCAGCACTTCCACCGGTCCGTGGCTGTTCCCACCTCCCACTCAGCCTCCTTGCAGCTTTCTCTGCAACCTGAAGGAACTGACCAGTACCTGGTCCCTCCTCCCAGAAAACTGCTTATATTTTGTAATACCATCATCTTCCAGTGTTCTGGGTGAGCCAAACAGACAGTATAAAAGCATGAGAGGTAGCTTTTCTTCACTCTCCATTTTCCAGTCACTCTTGTGGACCTCAAAGCACTGTACAACATGTTAGTGTCAACTACAGCACAGAACAAAACAAAGCAATACAACACAACACGTGGCAGATGTTTGGAGTAAGAGAGACTGGTTCAGAGAAACTGAACCAAAAAGTAGTTCTGGCATTCAGAAATAATTATTGGGCTCCCAGTGTTCACACTCTGTGTTGGCTTTTTGGGGCACGCTGCTAAATCCTGTGGTCTTTCCTTGTGCAACCTGAGCATGAACTTCTGCTGGGCTCTGTGCTGAAACAGTCAACATTGTCTTTGCAGATTGCTAAACGGGTAAAATCCTGGCCTGTTGTCTGGATTTGTTGGTAAATAGTGGGGGGGAAAGGTCCATCCAAAGTTCATAGGCTACAAGCTAAGGTCTCCCGGGCTTGGGGAGCAAATAGCCAGCTCAGAGATGGGCACTGAACACATCTCCCCATCCTGCTGCAAACCATTGGCTGTGGAAAAATGGAATTACACCATTTCATCCATGAAACACACAGAGAAATCAAGGTATTCTCCACTGACAACCGGATCTGCCGACCCTACCTTGCTTCAAGTCACCTCTTCGCTGCATTAAAATTGTCCCCAGCAAAAGGACCGCGGAGCAGAAGCTGCGCAGCGAGCCCGGCCGCTCTGCAGCCCTGAGGAAAAGTTTAACACCCGCTCGCCTCCTGTGCCCTGGGAAGGTGCAGGACTGCAGAGACCGGCACCCGGGGGTCCGGGGGGTCTCGTTCTGCCGCGGGGGCACCGAGCCCCGGTCCCGCCCGCGCCGCGCACCCGCAGTACCGGCAGCCGCCGCAAGAGGGACCCCCGGCCCCGCCGCTGCCCCGGCCCGGCCCCATCGCGGCCCGTCGGTTCCGCCGGGACCCCCGGGACCCCCGGGACCCCGGGCTGGGGGTGGCAGTAACCACAGGGCTCAGCCGCGGCTGCGGCAGCGCCTGGCTCGCTCAGCCCCCGGGCTGGGGGTCGCAGAGCTCTCCCGACACGCCCGTCACTGACCCGGCCGGCAGGCAGCGCTCAGCTTCGCGATCCAACGCTGAAGAGCGAGGAGCACAGCAAAATAAAGGTTTGCTGTTGTTCTCTATTTCAAAGTCATACCTCAGCACCGTTGCGCTCTAATACCATTTCAGTGCTGCAGGCAGGACTGGCAGTCAACAATCCCTGTCAATAACCCGCCTCGGGGGCGGCCCCAGGACCTCCTGGCGCCAGGACAACGCGCCCCGGGCAGAGGCTGCAGCGGCGCCCGCAGCGCGCGGGTCCCTGAGCGGGTCGGTATTTGGGGTCAAGCATCTGAGGGGTGGAAGCTGGTGTGTTTAGGTGAGATTATTGCAGTGCTGCTGAACACAGGCGTTTGGACCTGCTCAGAGCAGGGCTTCTCAGACACCAGGCTCCTCTCCAGCGAGGCTGTGACCTCTGAGGGACACAGAAACTGGCCTAGAGAAAACGGGAGGAGAAATATTTGCTGCTCCCTGCAAGTTCATTTAAATTGAGGACTCAGCAAAAGAACACTTAATAGATGTTTCTTGCTTTTGATGATTTAACCAAAGCTGACCCAGCACTAGAGGACAATCAACACATTCTGCCCGGTTTGCTGCAGTCAGGAAAGATGCAAAATATTGAAATTAAAATCAAGTTGTTAAAGAAATTACATACCTATCATTGATGCCCGCACATGACTTAAACCCATAGAGAAGTATATTAAGCTCTCCAGAGACAAAGTCTCTGCACAATGACAGTACAAACACCCAGTTAAACAGCTTATGTGTCAACACACTATTTAATTTTAAAATACATTCTAAAATAGACATGTGTGAAAATAGAAGGTTTTGAATGACAGAAGCCAATTCCACTTGACAAAAGTTCTGAGAAAGGTTTTAGATTTATGATCTACACCTGCACAGTTCAGGGAACAATTTTTCCTTTCTGCCTGTAAGTTCTCATGCTTGTACTGAACAGTTCTACATAATATTATCTGGCCATAATAAAATGGAATGATAGCAAAAGCAGGTTTTAAGGAGCAGCAGCTCTAAAAATCTTGCTCTGTACTTGCACTAGGATGACACTATTTGACACTATAAAAGAAATCCTCAATAACATAATGTCAGAAAAGACCACCCCTTTTTTAAAGCAGACACTAAAAAAAGAGTTCAAAGTTTGCCTGCACCTTAAAATAGTCATTGTCTGGATCGGTTCTGAGAAGGGCCAGAGAAATCCAACTGCCACAATCTAGTTCAGGAGGCAACACACACACAAATTATTTGGCATTCTAAAATCTAGAAATCGGTGCTTTACCCTGCACAATCCAGCTTTGTGTAACCATCAGAAAACAAATGTATGGGCAATTTTAGATTAGGTTTCCCCACAAAACCAAGAGAACTGCAACAGCAACACAGAGCCAGAGGAAGGAGCCTGTGCCCCCCAGTTCCACCCACAGCCCATTTCGCAGGGTTCGTGCTGGGCTTGCAGCGTGTGCTGGGACACGGTGCTGCCTGCATCCTAACCCTCCTCCCCTGCACTACTGCTAATGAGGAGCTCTATATAAAATGCTGACCTAAGTCTTTTAAAATGTTCCTGCAGCCTGAAGTAGCAGTCCTGCTGGAACTCTCACATACCTCCCTGTCATTTCTAAATCTCAGTGGGATGAATCAGGAACAAGGAGAAGCAACACCCTGTGCCTGCGCAGCGCCCGGGTGGCTGCGTCGCTGCAATCCCTGAGAGTGCCAAGCAAACTATCAGAGCTTAAATAATTAATACTCTGGCTTATGATGGACCTTTCACCCCAGGATCTCCAAGCACTTTGCAGTGTGCTGGGCCGGATTTTTATTTTGCTGGAGTAAATAGGGTAGAGAAAGATTAACTGACTGACCAAGGTCACGCTGCGTTAACATCGTGCTTCGGTACTGCCATTTAACTGGCCAGCTGCTGTGACCTTGTAAGGCTAGGAGAAGGCTGCAGTTCAAAGCTACCAATGTAAAGATAATCTCCTTTAAAGTGTACTGTATGGTGTGATTAAGCAAAAGGAAAAGCTTCAGAAGAACTGCTGGTCCTGTGAGTGTTCACAGCGTTCTCCAGAGTGTAACAGCTGGAAATTTCAGTGGAGCCTGAGAGAAGTGGATGCAAAGCCCCTCTTCTGTTTCAAGGAAAAACAGTTACTCAGCATCCCTGGGCTCTGCTGAAAAATGAAGCTCATATACCTATGGAAGGTTCCCAATTAGAAAAACTGGAGTGGTGAGACCATGGAAGGCATGTGGTCAATTCCTGCAGAAGTTTTGATCCAGAGAGCTCTGGATGCCACCACAAAACCATAAATCAAATATTTTAGCAATGGACACTGGTCTGCATGAGGGAAGCCATTTGGGATATAGGTGTTAAAACCAGGTTGATGATCTGATATGTCAGTAAAAGATAAAATAGATTAGTGGATTTTAAAAAAAAGCTTATCAGCATGAAGGTCCTCAGGAGCCAGAGCATGGTGCACTGACTGGCTGTGGGCTCCTTCAGCCCTGTCTGTGCTGGTTGTCCCATCAGTGCTCCAAGGGCAGCCAGGAGTGGGCCCTGCTCCACCCTGGGCACAGCCCTGGCAGCTGGAGCCTTCCCCAGGTTGCAGCGTCCCGGGAGCCCCCCGGCCCAGCGCTGTCCCCAGAGCCTGCCCAGCGCCTCCCGTGCTCTCGCGAGCTGACATCCTCCGTAAACAGATAAACCCAGACCATTGCCACAGATTTCTCAAGGGGATGAGGATGTCGTAATGTTTGACTGTCTTTTCTCGTGGCCCTGAGCTGATTCAACAGAGCCACACCAGCCTCAAACACCAGCCAGACGAGCTCAGGCGAGAGCAATGGGCTGCAGGGAAGGAGCCACTTGACTTGGCAGGAAAAGAAAACAATCTTTGCTCTCTGCGCGGCCCCCAGAAGTGAGTCAGTAGGCCTGACGAACAGAAACACAAGTTGCCATAGAAACTCGCATGCCTTCCACCAGGAGGAGAAAAAAAAATGTAGGCCAATATTTCTGCTTAGCTGGCTCTTGTTCTGGCTGTGCTGCTCAGCCCGCCTGAACCCAGGGCTGCCAGAGCAGCTCCCTCTTGTTGTATCCCCAGAAGAACCACGCTTGCCCCCACCCGCAGCGCCCACTGTGGCCGGGAAGAGCTAGAGGACTGGGGGGGGGAATGAAAGGTTTGTGCTGGATTCTGCCAGCCACCTCTGAGTGAAATGAGCTCCTGTCCTCCCTGTCTCAGCTTCTCGCCTGTGGAACCCGGGAGCCGGGGCAGGTGGGAGCACCTGGTGACGGCGCGTAGTGCTCGGCGGGGTTACCCGCCATGGGCAGAACCTGTCACTGCCAAATTACCCTTTGGCTTATTTTATCCCCTGAGTATGCTGATGGGTTTGCTTTTAAACGTACACACAGGGCAAGCTGCTTTACTTCTTTTCTTGCTGTCCTGGTTTGAGCCAGGATAGAACCAATTTTCTTTTCAGTCGTTCTAGTTTTCAGTGAAGTCCCCTCTTAAGCAGCTGCAGCTGCTGAATTAACAGCATGTCCTTTCCTTGCAGATTCCATAAAGGACAAATAACATACAATACATCCCTGGATCTGCTGTGGCCTTGGGACAGAGGCTTCTCACCCTTTTCTCTTTACCCTGTCACTGTTTCTTTTGATGTTGTTTTTTTCTGTCCTGAATGCTTGTTTTCTATGACAAGACCTGCCTGTTTCAGTGGTACCCTGTTTATTCTAACAGTTACTGTAATATAAACAGTTAATAATCACTGTTTGGTTTAGATATCTGCTTTGGGAGTGGAAGAGTCAGGAAACTTATTTTAGACATAAAAACCACTGTATAGGTTTAATAAAAGTAGAACAAAACTTTGTAATGTTTTCGCTGGGGAAGCAAGAGTCTAATTCTGTGGCTGCCATTCTGCTGGATTCAGTATGTGGGACACTTCCCTCTGGGAAGGAATGAGTAAGATAATGTAGAGTTAAAAAAATAAAAGCTTGAGAAAGATGAGAAATTGAGAATGTTAAAACTCAGCAACAGCTTGTGAAGGGAAGCTGTTTGAAGGGATAAAATATCAACACCGAGGAATAAATTTCTTCCATCTCTATTGTCCTGTTACATGATTTTCACGTGAGAAGTGTGATGAAGGAAGTGTCCAAGCAGGATGGACCAGAGCATGACAGAGATGGGCAGCTCCACCCTGCTCTGCTCCCAGCCTGGGGGTTTCCCAGCTCCCGTTGCTCCTCCCAGCCCCGCGGGGCCGGTCCCGCCTGCCGAGCTCATCCCACCGGCTGCGGCTTCCCGGGCCCGGGAAGCGGCTCACGCTCCTTCCCCCCTCAAGCTGTTGGGCAAGCACGGCTGCCCTCCCGCCCGGCAGCTACCGCCCGTGAAGTAGTGGGAACCAGCTGAATTCTTTTGACCTAAAAAGGTCACAGTTTCGCAAACATGAAACCCAGCCCCGTGACCAGCAAGGGCAGCTCGCCCGAGACCTCAGTCCTTCACGTGTAACTTGGCTTAAATCGCACTGACGTCTCAGCCTTAAAAGTGAAGTTTGCCATGTGGGAAGTATCAGTAAATCTTTAAAAACGTAAAAATAGTGCAGAATTACAACTGAAAAATCCTTACTACAAAAAGAAAGCAACTCTTTCTCTTCATAGCTCTAAAAAAATGAGGGAGGAACATGATCCCTTGGATGATGCAGGCTCCAGCCAAGGAAGGTGTTTTGAGCTCAGGGCTAGGATCCTGAGGCCAGCGGCAGTGCCAGAGCTGAGCCCCTGCCTACCTGCTGAGCTGAAGCAGACGGTGATTACTCTATTGCTTCCTGCCGTCTTCCAAGGAAGAAAAAGTTTAAGGTAAGAAGTGAGAGTCCTCTCTCACTCTGAAGCTCTCTGCCTATGACAAGGTGTTACTTCTCACCACAATAACCTGCAAAGTCCAAAGATGCAAGCCAGGCTAGAAGGTTTAGTCATTGCCACAGGAGATGTAGTATAAAAGTATAGTATAAAAGAAGAACCACAAAGGAAAATATCTGTCCAAGGATGAGTAACAGGTAACCAGCTTCCCAATATGCTGAGTTTAAATGTTAGTGTCTGTCCTGAAGTTACTGGCGTTACCGCATACAGGGAGCTTTATATGTTCAAAGGAAGAGAGATAATTGGTGAGTAACCAAAGCTTTCTGCCTGATAATTTACAGTCATTTTAGGGCAGATTCCTGTAGTGAGGAAAAACAGACATCAGTAGGATGCTAAATGATAAAAAAGCTCCTATGGAGGCAGCTATACATTCACCCAAATCTCCTGTAAAAATGCAGCTTTAAGGCTTATAAACCTGCTTTTCTGTACAGGAGCCCTGGGGTCAGAAACGTGCATCCTTTGTGTGCTGCACAAGGAGACACTGACAAAGATTCTTCTCTCCTTTCCAGACCCTGACTGCTGGGCAGGCATTGTGCCTCCTTTCCCTGCCTGTGTTTTAAAGCCTCTACATCTGCCAGCAGGAGGTGGTTGATTTTAATAGTACGAGTTGCATGAGTAAAACTCCAGACATACGGAGCCCTGTGTCACCAGGAGGAGTCCTCCCACCCCAGGCAGACCCTGCCATGGTCACCAGCCTCCTCGGGAGCAGTGCAGATCTCATGGAAATACGGATTTGATGGATTTCAAGGAAATACTTGCCACTGAGACAAGGTTATTTTTAACACAAATTTTAACTTACACTTTCTGTCAGCAGAATTTTGATTTACACAGAAGCATTATTTCACAGTTATGTGTCTTTCTAGGTGGCTGCATGCCCAACACCCCCAGAACACCAGAGCTGGCAAAGATCATGTTTCTTCCATGCATGACTGTGGGAAGCATTGCTCACTGGAAAGTGCTCAGAAAAGGCAATTTTAATCCAGCAGATACTGATTTCTCACAATGGCTATTTTTACAACCGCAATAAGATTAATGAAGATTGGTGATTAACCTAAATTACTCTCACTAGAAGAATCAAAGCAGCACTGCTAGAAGTCCCTGCTAGAAGGTGATTTCCCCCAGCTGGGCTGGCTGGTGCCCCCCTCCATGGTGTGGTGCAGGGGAGGCTGCCCAGCAGCTGGGAGAGGGCCAGGGCACCCCACGAGTGACCTTGAACATCCCCTTTCAGCTGGGACAAGAGCAATAGATGACATCCTCAGAGCTTTAACCGTGACTTCATGTTTCCATCCTTAGGTCAGGAAATGAGCAACTCCTGCCTCCATCATGGCCTGGGTCAAATACAATTCCCAATGAGGCACAGTCCGTGCAGCCTCCCATGACAAAGGCACTGCACACAGAATGATCTCTGCTGGCTGGTGTGGTGGCACAACACCAGTCCAGGAAGCCTGTGCTTGAATGAAGGCACCATCCAAACACTGACAGCTTTTGCCAGCCTGGAGCCCCCAGGCTGCACGGAGCAGGGGAGGCAGGGAGCAGGGACCCGGGAGCAGGGATCCTGCCCTGCCAGGCCAGGCTCTGCTGGGCATGGCCACCCCGTGCTGGACACAGACATCTCTGGGCGGTTGCATTTGCTGTGCTGGATTTAACCAGCAGTGTTTTGGGTACCAGAATGTCTTTATCACATTAAGAATTAACAGGAAATGTTTCATAATAATGGCAGCATGCTGTGAGAGTGATTTCAACTGTTTTTAATAATCCTAGATCAATTTTTTTCTCCCACTTTCTCCAGATTTGAAAGCTCAATTAATTTTGAGCTAAAACTCTGTCATCTCAAGCACATGTGGCAGAGTGAGAATTCATGCGAGACAATGGTTAATTTTTTTTATCTTCAGCTGCCTAATGACAGGTGTGCTGTCCTAAATAATTAGCTTTCAAAACGGGATCCCTTTAACCCTTCTCTGAAACTGGTTACTGATCTCAGTTTTACTTCATTAAGCTCTTGACAGCTCTATGTACTCACATCTGTTACTGTTTGGTAGTTTGATTCCAAGAACACAAATCGCTTCAAGAACTGGCAACAAATTCATTCCGCTCAGGATGCAGATCAAAATCCATCTGTTTGCTAATCAAAAGCCATATTTTAGTCACAGCACACCAGTGGTTTTAGCACTATTGTAACTTAGCCTTTCTGCCCTAAAGATGATGGGCAGTGCTCTGCTCTCAGGCTGCATTTACACGGGCCACAGAGCACTCCTGAGGGGCTGGGAGGGCTGTTCCACCCCCTTGGGAAGAGAAAGCAGATGATCTGCTGAATATTTCAGAGTCTTTGGGATGAGAGATGGATGTGAGCACAATGCAATAAAGTGACTTTTTGGTTCTTCATCTGCTCAGAAAAAAAGAAAAGTGCAAGCTACCAAAACTGACATCAGAAGACAGACAGAGGAACACGTGGAAAAACAGTGAGTGAGACCGTGAGGAGATGAGTGACCTGCTGTTGCTGCCCTGGGGGGAGTCAACTCAGATGAGGGGATCTGTAGATTTATGTTCCAAAATGCAAATCCTAAGAAAGTACTTATATGTGACAAATCAGCACGACTGTATGTGTCAGCTTCTAGTTTTAAGGGACATTTTGATTTTAAAGAGCAGGGGAGATGATTGTAAAATGATGCCACATCATTTAACTGTGGTTTCTACAGCGCTGTCAATGGATGGCAAATGTAGAGTGGTCAGAGGCTATTACAGGACAATCACCTCTTCAGATGAGAAAATCTGCGCACATTAGGCAGCATAATTTCCCATGGAATTCGTTCTTTGAGGCGGGCTGCTGTCCTTGCAGCAGCTTAGCTAGTAAGGGAGTTAAAAGTGACCCCAGTTGTCCTCTAGGAAGACGACGTGGGGAAAGGCAATGGGGAGGGAATCATTCCAGGCTAGAAGAAAGCTAGGTTAAGTAGAAGGTCAGAAGACACTGACAAAATCTTTGTTGATTTTTGGATGCAAAAAAAAATGAAATAAGGATTTGTAATAAGATTCTCCAGGTTTTTATGTTTGTTTGTCATTTCTGCTCTCTGGGCTGTTAGCTCATGAATGTGCTGATCTTCTCCATCGTTATATTTTCAAATGAAAACAAGGAAGTAGAGGGTGCAGAGTTGTGAGATAATATGAGTGTATTCAACAGCTATTATGAAAGATTTGGAAAGCAAGGACTAACAATAGTGCCTAAGCAACCAGGCTGTGTAGCTCCTGCTGCCAAAAGCAGCATCAGGCATTTGGTTTGCATCTGGAGTGTGTGCCGAGAGGCCCCGAGCCAGGCAGACACTGCTGGCTCAGCCAGGGGGCACAAGGTCTAGACTGGATATAGCAGGTTAGTGAGCATCTGCTGGAGGGGAGCTAATCCAGGATTATAACACACTCTTCCAATCCCACATGCTTTCAGAGCAATGGAACACACTTGTGGCAGGTGTTTTCATAAAGACAGTTTCTTTATGCCCATACTAACTGAAAATGTTAAATAGAAACACGTGTGTGTGGCAGGTGATGAAAAGAGCATTTGAAGTTCAGAAAGTGCAGTGGTATTTCAATTAATCTGAAAATACTTGCATTTTTCAAATGGTAAATTTGCATTTCCATGCACAACAAATACATAAGCCTGACAAGCAGGCTTAACTGAAGATTGACTTCATTAAAAATCAAATTTGCAGATTTCTTGCCCTTGCATTCTAGTGGTGGAGTAGCAATTTCTCATTGAGCTCATAGAGTTTGTTCTTCTAAAGTCAGTCCAGAGCTGTGAAGCTGTGATGAATTGCAGCACTGAAGCTATCAGTGAATTCTTGACCCTACAAAAATCCATGAAGTTTTGACACTAATTATACATCTCACCCATTATTTTCCTTGGTGTATGGGAAGTCAGTAAGATCTTAGTTTATTCATACCTGAGAAGAAAAGCCTAAGGGATTTTACAAGATGGTTAACCTATGACCACTACATTAAGGCTTCAAAATAAATGTAACTCATGTGCTCGAGGATGGCAGATTAATAAATTGTTCCACCTCATTATCCCTGTACTACCTGTCGGCGGAGCTTAGAAGAAATCTGGCAAATGACACAGGCCAAAGGTCAGTGCTCCTTTCTCAAAAACAAGATTACAAACCTTAATACAAATATAAATGATTCAGTGAGTTTATAAAAAGGCAGTAGAAATCCTGGTGTGAACAATAGTTATGGATGTAAAAAGGGCACCTCAGGCTATACAGCACAGTGCTTGGCAGGAGAAACGGAAACTGATGCGACTGTGCTTCCTTTTCTGCCTGGGTGACTGTCACCTTGGCCATGCTGGTCCTGCCAGATGTCCCTGCATGCCAGGTACCACAGCTGGGCCACCACCCACCTCAACAGGTGCCTCCTGGTTCCCTACTCTGGTGTGGAACATCAGCATAAAATAACAGAGAGAATGAGCAGTGGATTAGACACGGTTCTGCAACCCCAAAGCCACGAACCAGGATGAAGACTCTCACAAGTCAGGCTTTAAAATAACACCTCCCTGCAAATGGTTAAGCTTGTGCTTTGTAATGTCCCTAGAAATCATCAGGCCAGTGGAGTCATATTTGCAAGCTTTTATCAACAACTGCACAACCAAAAGGAATATTTGGAATAACTAAACACTTGCCTGCAGGAGTTAAGGAAAAGGTGATGGCCATGAAAGCTGTGATGAAATTCGGAGACCTGGAAGCTGTGAAATACAGCTCTTAATATAAAGAGATTAAAGTAGCTGCAAACATGCTGAGGTTTACATATTGATTAGTCCTGGCAGAGAAGCTCATAAAAACAGAAGGTAATAGGAGGAAAGGTTGGGGCTCAAAAGAATTACTCATTATGATACCAGTCATGCATTTTCTATGCAGGCATGTGCAAACTTTAATGGATAATGTGTAGAATAGAGCAGGGCAGAGGGAACTACATAACTAAGCAAAAATACTGTTTCTTTGGAATTGCTTCTACATCTGTGGAAATAGGTGCAGATTTGCTAAACTGTAGAGTGGACAATTTTAAAATGATTGTAAAGACAGCTGAGGACAGCAATTTGAATAGCATCACTGCAGCCAGACCAGAAGCAGAACACAGACTTTCATGCCCTTATTATGCATGGAACTGTAAATGCTTTCTATTTCCAGAGTCACAAATAAAAAAACCTACCAGGTCAAGAATGTCTGGTGTGCCAGGTCTAACAAGAAGCATGAAATAACCTTAAACCACCCAGAAATGGTAACTGAGGAATTCCCCTTGTGAAGGGAAACCTTAACGGGGCAGCAGGGCAGAGGTCTCAGATGCTCTGGTGGGTATTAAAAATAAGGAAGAGCGTGAATGAGGAGAGTTTATTTCCATAAAAAATCACTGGAAAGTCAGTGTCAGGATACAAACCGAAGCTGTTCCCCTTCAGTTTTAACATACCCAGAGGTCTGTAACCTCAGGGCCAAGGAGCTGAGACAGGAGCCCTGCAGTCCAAACTGAGCTGAGGGACAGAGAAACTGCTCCTTGGTTCTAGACATCTGAGCCTGTTGGTTGCCACTGCTGGGCTGACTGCAGCAACCTCCTGCCAGGTCACATTCTGCTTTGCTACGAAGAAAATACCAGGTAAATAAAACCGGAAAAGTTTCTGTAAATAAAGCTGTCATGTATAAACAAACATGGATTCTGTTTGGCAGCAAATACTTTTGTTACCAAAGCACCTGGCATTTAAAAATGTTGATATTTGTTATCTTCCTCTGCTGAATATTTTAAGCAGGAAGAACTGCTCTGGAGGAAGAATTATAGTAGGAAAGGAACACTATAACCACCAGCCCCAGCCACGTTAGAGATTAAGTCATAATGTCAATCACACTGAAAAATTACTTGTATTTCACCTCTCTTTTTCCAAGGGTCTTTAATTCTTCCTCTGAAAAGGAATGTTATTTTTGCTGTTCAATTACACTTTCACCATTCAATCAGGTCGAGCTCTATAGAAATGTACAGACTCTTGTTTCAGATTCCCTTACTCAGCTTTTACTCCATGAAGAGCTGTGTTCCAAGGTCAGAACTGATTAATCTTGACCTGTGAACCTTGAAAGTGTAAAGTCTTCATATAAATGTATTACTCTACATAGAAAAGTGAAATGTACCCTGTATCCATGACAAATAATGAACTGAATTTTTCTGACTTTACTCTTTCGTTGCTAATTAAGCACTTAACTATAAGATCTGTTAACTCTTTGGTGCTCTTTGGATAACTCTTTGGTGCTCTTCAGCCTCACAGGGAATATATTATTAACAAGTGTTGAGGCTGTGTATAAAAGGGGTTTAAGGCTTCCAATAGCATTGTGGCAATGTTTTCATATTACTGGTACTACTATATATTTCTGGTAGTATTTGTTAGAAATTCAGCCACAGGACAGAGGCAAGAGAAATAGAGTTATTTTTGAAGGAAAAATTTTGCTACATTGATAATGTAATAACAAATTCAGTTATATAGTAAATAAATTAAATAAAGGTTTGAGGGAGAAAAAACCCTCTTTCCCTTTAGTGGCATCACAAGAAGTTAGGCTTTTAAAAAGAAAATACCTTTTTTTAATATTAATTAATAAGTGCTTCTGGAATATATATCTCATGCATCTTTCTCCAAGCAAGTCTAATCTAAGCAGAGTGGAAGCTTGTGCTGCCAAGAACATCCACAGTCAGGTCAGCTTTGTAAGACAGATTTCTCAAGTGTGCATCTCAGTGGCAGGCTCTAAGGAGAAAATGAAGTATACTCCACAGAGGGACTTCCATCACCCAGCATTTTTAAGTTAACCAGAAGACAGTAAAGTCAAAACAAATTTACCACGTGCTTCTTGTAATTGCAACCAGGACTGGAAACATTTACAGTTGTGACAGTGCAATTAGTTGTACCTAACAGACAGACTACATGAGGACAGTCTTACCTGGTGTTCTCAGCAAGCAGACACTGTATTTCCTGCAGATCTGAAACCCAATGCAATTGAAAACATAATAAACCTATTTTTATCTTTAATCATTCATTTTGAAGTACTGACAGGCACATTAAACTCTCCAGGCTAAAACTAGTTCTGTTCATGCTGGAAGCAACCATTTATTCTATGAAGCTTACTATCAGGACACTTCTTCTGGAAGATGTCACTGGGTTTGTGTGAGGTTTCTCTGAAACATCTAATTTGGTTCCTAGAAGACAGTATTTCTATTGTCATTAACATCCCAGAGCTCTGTGAGTTATACCTCATTAACATCTCCTTTAACTGCAGACTGCTCCAGGAAACAAACACAAATGTGGTCTCAGGAAGCTAAACAGCAGGACAAAAGGATGGCTGGTGTAGGATGTGCCAGACCCCGCTCCCACCATTGCATGTTAACATCAGGAAGGAGCTGCAGCCCTCACAAACCAGCAGTGGGTCCTTTACCCGTGGCATCAGGGCTGCAGTGGTGGCTCTAGCAGCTCCAGCTGCCTTTGGGCTCATGGCCAGGAATAAATAACATCTCTGTGACAGATAAAACCTTCCACCATGCACCTACTCTGATCAGATGCTGTAGGGGCACAGAGAAACCCTAACTCCGTGTGTGCCTCTACACTGCCACTTCTACTGGTCACATTTTCTCCATGTAGTTTCCTTTTGAGGGTTTTGGGGACTCCTGAGCACACAGAACAATCTTCCACATTTTGATCCAGCACTGCTGTTCAGCACTGCACGTTCCCCAGCAGCTCTCAGAATAGCCACCAGCTTTGCTTGTATGCAACGTGATTGGGCACGAAGCAAAATTCCTTTAGAGAGATAAAATGAGGTTTTTAACCAGGTGTCAATTTGTG
Source organism: Apus apus (assembly GCF_020740795.1). Classification (NCBI taxonomy): domain Eukaryota; kingdom Metazoa; phylum Chordata; class Aves; order Apodiformes; family Apodidae; genus Apus; species Apus apus. The sequence goes on along the minus strand of NC_067299.1, from coordinate 639,984 downwards.
TCCAGAGCTGCCCACCACCACAGAACACACAGCAATTCCTCCTCCAGACACAGTGCCATTCCAGTTCAATCTTCCCAGCAGAACAAGCGTGAAGGTGGCCAAGTTTTGGCCTTCAGAAAAGTCCTGAAGGTGGCAAATTACGTGTACTTACTATACACTCCATCTGATCTAAATCCACAACAGCTCGTCGCTTCTGGACGCTCCGTCTGAAACGTTAGTAGTCCTGTGGTTGGGTTAATCAGCCACTGGATGTCACTGCTGGTCTGAACACATCAACACAAACTGCATTTGTTTGGCATTATAAAATTTTTAAAGACAGGATGAATCTGAGCACACTACATAGTGATGACATTTTGAGATGCTGGAAGTATTTGCTCAAGTCTCACGTTTCTATCAGGTGTGTGGTATAAGAACTGCCTGATTTAATACTTATTTTCTTTTACTTTTTTTTGGTGATTCATCTATGAATCTGATAGCCACTCATACGTTCTCAGTTTCACTCCTCTCCTGGCAGTAAATTCATGTCCTGTGCCATGTGCTCATTTCCACGCAGAACCAGCATCAGAATCCAGCATCCTGCACAGTGTTCCTGAGCCAGCCCCAGACACGGCGAACTTTCCCAGGGAGGAGAAGCGCTTTTCCCACCCCCCTGGAACAGCTCACTGTCTCCCTCCCATGGAGAGCCCATACAAAGACCTTCCAGAGCTGGCTGGCTTTCAGCGCAGACAACAGATGCCTTGAGATCTTCCATTCCAAACCTAATTCTCACTGATCACAACGTGTCCAGAGTCACAACTACAGAAAATGCCCCAAATCGGGAGCTGTCAAGATAGACTGCTGAATTAGGAGGGAAGAAAGGGAAACTTTTATTCTTTATCACCTTAACTATTCAAATATCAAGTATCAAAGTACAGAAAACTAAGATAAACTAATGTTCCTCTTTGTAGGGTTAAAGGCCAGAAGATCAGTTTCTCCAAAGGGCAAGAAAAGCTGCACTGGCAAAGTGGTTGTAGAGGTGTTGGCACAACCAGCCAGAATACACATAAAACCATTGCCCAGGGTGCAGAGGGGTGGAGAGTCTGAGCCATGAAGGGAAAACAGAAAATCCAAATACTACTACTACTATTTATAACTTATAGCTATTATTATTGTTGGTATTATTACTACTACTACTACTATTACTATTATCCCAACTCTATCAGCTAGATGCTGTGAACACTATTTTTATAAAACCCCACTTTGGCAAGGTCCCAACTATACTGCAAGGGGAGCCAGTCACAGGCAGCACAGAACAGAAACCCAAAATGCCAGCCTCTAACTCCTTCCCTAGGGGGACAGGGTTGTTATCTTGGAGCAAAAATTGACTGTAATTCATTTTGCCTAGGGTGGAAATCTACCGTAAGGAAATACACGAGCACTCAGTAATGATGCTCAGGACAAAAATAACCTCTCCTGAACGTCGCACCAATAGCAACAAAAAGACAGTGAAAGAATAGTATATAAAACCAATCTAGATAAAGTTATTTTAACATATAAATTAGGGTTTGTTTTGACAATTAAGAGAAACACTAGAAAGCGACTTTGAGATTAAAAATTCTCACTGATTTTCACTGGCCCTCTTAAGTAAAACAAACAAACAAACAAACAAAACTGGTGGCAATTGCTTTTAAGTCTATGATACACAACTAGAATAAATGAAATGGGGGTTGGGTCCATTCTGCTGATGGTGTGTACTTCTGTGCATTTATTTCCTACTGAAATATCAACTGCATGATTTTTCAACCTAAAATAGAACCCAGTTAATTATCCAATTGACATTATATGAAGCCAGCTCATTAGAAGCTCTTTATCTCAAAGAGCAACAGCTGTTAAGACCAGCACTCATAAAAGGGAGTCCCAGCCAGGGCACGAGACCTGCTCCTGCAAGGTCACCATCCAGTCTCCTTGTGGTGACAGGTGGGTCTGGGACAGGGGCTGCCAGCGCTGGTGGCCTCTGGGAGCAGGTAGAGCTGCCCCTCCTGCCCGGGAGAGCCCAGCACCAGCAGGCTGGTCCCATCCCTGCTCAGCCAGATGTGCACAGCAGTGGGGACAGTGCCAGGAGCACAGCTTGGCTGCACCTGGCAGTCTAAGACAGAACAAGAGGCAGCTTCACATCATCAGTACATCAAAGAGGAGAAGAATGAAGTAAAGGTATTAGAAGCATTTTTATAAAAAAGGATGCTGCATTTGTTTTACAATTATTTTGAAATAATTATTTAAAATAAGCAGATTGCTCTGAACCAATGCTGTAATTTTAACACAGGTGTAAGCACTGTGAATGACATTAAGAGCTTGTCTAAAGGCAAATTGTATCGCTCAGATTATAATGGGATTGTTAAATTCAGCAAAATCCCCAAGTTCAGATATTGTCGACATGGCAGAAAAGGAAGAGAAAGAAGTTATGCCAGAAAATCTAAAACATCTTGGGCTTACACTGACAAAGCTATTTCAGTCAAAAGAACTCCTACCCAGCTAAAACAACGGGACTTGACCAGCAGCCAGGTGTGTATCAGCTCTGAAACTTGGAGCTGCCACGGAAGCAAAGCTGACACCTTGCTACATCTCAGCTTGGAGGAGAATCTGCACGTGCCATCAGAGTTGCCTTTAAAGGTGTCCTGCAGGATGGACACCAGCTTGGGAAGAGATGTGAACACACCACTGTCCAAGGGGAGGCTCTGCAGCATTAACGATCCCAACCTCTTCCCACCGGAGCTCTGGAAAGGGCAGCTGGCCTGAGGGACCTGCCCTGGGGATTCTCCAGGCATGCTGAAGACTTTTTAATAATAGCTTACAAAAACAGTACAGATAGTTCTCTCTCTTTGAAAAGTTACACTAACTTCTAATCTGATAATCCAGTATCTCCATTTATTCCCCTCTAACTCCTGAAGAAAGTGAAAAATAAAAAGGCCACAGCAAAAGGTAAACATGAACTGATCAGGAAGAAAAGAAATTACATCAAACAAACAGGGCTCAGAATCAAAATCCCTTGGCCAGGCATCTGATCACCCCGTTCCAGGAACATGAGCAGGCTCCACTCCTCCCTCCTGCACATCAGTAGGTGTGCTGGAAGAGCTGGCAAGCTCAGACCACAGCACTGACACAGGGGAAAGGCTCCAGGCTGCAAACATTTCCACCAGATCAGAGGAATTGGATTATTAAATAACTTTAGAGGAAGCCTTAGGAGCAGTCCTGGCAAAGTTCACACTAACTAGTGGAAACAGAAGTGAGTTCACATCAGTAACTACCTGCACCAGGTTCTGTCTCAAAAGCTGCCAACTTGAAATGAGAACAACTGACCTAAATATTCAGAAATTACCTAGTGACTGCCAGTGAGTCTATTTTTGAGTGGTTAACTACAGACTTCTCACAGAAACTTGATCACCAGAGATGAAACTTTAACAAGGCAGCACCTTTTAAAGTGTTTCAGTTTGAGGCATACAGAACTACTCATCACTTCAGCGAAAAATTGGGTCAGAGTTATCCCCATCTTCCCCAAAGTGCTATAAAATTAGATATAAGTGTATATGTATTTAAATTAATGTATAATTATATATTTTTACATAATTTTGTATTCTGCTTAGCAGAGGTGGCAAAGTACAGTAAGTGCTGAAGCCATTTTGGATGGCATTCACTAAAGGACAGCAGAACAACATCAACCACGGGGCATGTTTTGCTAAGTTCACTTTCAGCCCTGTTCTCATTAGATAAAAAAATCTGTATTAATCAGCAATTAAAAAAAAACCCCTACAAATCCTAATGCACTAGGCAGAGACAGGGGTGTTTTGTACCTGTTAATTAACAGATATAAGATGCAATATGGATGTAAACAAACACATTTAGGTGTTTTTTATGGTTGCACAGATCTGTGAATATGAAAATAGGGGTAAGTAAAATTGTATTATTTTCCACCAATATTTCCAAACTGCTTCATTGTATTTCTACCATATGTTCATATGTGAAGTCTTAAATTAAGAAAATTTAAGCTCAGCATGCCCTTAGTGGACTGCATCCTCATAACACAGCCAGCAGTACATCAGGGCTATTGGTGCTGGCTGGCAATGCAGCCCCAGATTTGCTGTGAGCATTATCTGTGCTTTCATATTTCTTAAGCAGCAGCCTGTTAAGGTTCCATTTTCAAATGTTTTTCATCAATAGTGCCTAAAGGTGGCATGCTCACAAAACAATCTTGGTAGAAACAATGCAAGATAAGACATAAAAGACATATTAGATTATCCAGTCCATGACTCCAAACACAACAATAAATGTGAAATGCTTTGGGGTTTGCTGCTTGCAGCACACAACAGCTTTTCCATTATGCTTTGCTTGATCCTTTGCCAGGTTTCTTCTGAAAAACTGAGCATGAGAACAAATGGAAAGAGCTTGTCTAGAGGTCACACAGTGGGAGCTGAGGAGCAGCAGGCTGCTGGTCCACTCCTGCCTTGCTCAAAAGCCTTCCCCAGCCTTTCCTGCCCTGTTCCACCCAACGACTGATACGGACATTTCGGCTTTCTTCCCATGTAAGTCTCACAGATTATAAGCACTTACATCAGCTTTAGTATATTTATTAACTAACGTTAATGCTGTAAGTAAAACCAAGATCCCTCAAATGGGTTGGGACTTCTGGTGCTGTGGGACATAGCCAAAGATGCAGAGTTTAAATTCCTAAATCATGGAATCATTCAAATACAAATTATAGGACCTGAAGTGACCAGGTATGCCAGGAGGAAACATTTACTTTCTACTTCCCAGGTAGTTGCTACTAAAATTATGAGGATCACTGCCATTTCAGTAGTGTTGTAGAAAACATTTGATGCTAAGCAAGTGTTCTGAAGCTGAGAGATGCTAGATAGGCACTGCTGTTATAAATACTAGTTTCCTAATTCATCATCCAACTACGTTAGTAATAGCACAACAATCAGCTAGGCTAGAAGAACACTGGGAAGCAAAACAAACCAGATGAGTTTAGTTTTCTTTTGGTGAGGAATTACTCTTTATAGTTCTACTATGCAAGCCCACAGTGTTGGTTTAGAGCTGGCAGCTTCTCAGGGCAAGGTTTCCATTAAGTCCTCTTCTGCTTGCTTTTTTTTTTTTTTTTTTTTTTATCAGGGAACTATTTATATGCATTTCAGGCTTTGTAATCTTCTCCAACCCACTGTTAAAAAATAACAAAGAAACAAAAGAATACCCAAAGCTAAATATTGACTCTAAACCCCCTTTCCAGCCCTCCTGTTTAATCAGCCTTGTGGCATATTGGAAAATAGATAATTTAGTTCCTCTTCATTATCATGGGGATAAAAGAAAAATCTTACAGTCAGGCTTAAAGCACCTAAACACCTAAAGCCATATTCTAATCTGTAAAGCACATGGGTGTAAAACAGGCAGGCAATTTTCCTTTCCTTGGAGCAACACTGTTCCTGGTGACTGGCAGGGGCTGTTTGTGTTCCACCAGGCTTTGTGAGTGCTCTGCAGGCACGTGTGGACCTGGCTGCCTGAGGACCAAGTTATGTGCCGTGGGACATCCATCCTGGCAGAAAACGAATGTGTGGCTGCCAAGGGGGGCAAAGGAGGGACTGGGGCAAGGAAATTTGAAACATCTAGGGCTTAACATGTCCAATGCACACTGAAATTAGCATGCATTTAGTAGGACTGCCAGTGAAAGCCACATGCAGTCAAAATGTCTTGCAGAATACTCCCTGCAGCTACCTGGGAGATAGTTTCCTGCCTGCAGGATGGATGTCAAACCACCAGAGAAGAGAGGCTCAGGAGAGGTTCTTCTAACCTGGAGAAGACTCTTATGCATGAGCTAAAAACCCCCACAAAATGCTGTGGTGTCCCTGGCACTTAGGAACAGGATGGCATGATCCCCTGTGGTGGCAGCTGACTGGGCTCAGCTACAGACGGTCCGTTCCAATTCTATGTTCCTTCAGCAGATTTTCAACTGGCATCTGACAATGTGAGATTGTTGATTAACAAGCCCCAAACTACATTACTGACAAAGTGATAATATCTTTGAACTCCTTTTGGTTTGGTTCTCTGACACGTTGTTCATCAACATTCTAATATCAAAATAAACAAATGTAAATACTGCCTGATGATGTTGGTAAAAAACATCAATAGAGATTGAAGAAGTAATTAAAATGGAAAAAAAAAAATCTGGGGAAGGACAGATCTTGGACTTTTTGTTTTGAAATATGTAAAGCTGACCATTCCTTTCTGTCTTTTTTCTTGGACTGGGCACTGCTTCTATCCATGCATACTGCTACATTAATTGACTGCCCTCAAGAAGCTGATATGAAAACACCTTTATTCTGATCCCAAACCATGGAGGTATTCTAACGGCAGTTGTGTCAAAATACAAGAAAAGGGCACAAAGTCCTCATTTCTTTATCTTTCACCGAGCTCTCTTGCTCTGAAAGAGCCTCTTTCTCCTTGCGTGCAGCGGAGGGGCCGGTCAGGGAGCTGTGATGGGTGCTGGGGGGCCGGGGGGGACCGGGGGGCTGCTCTTGGCAGGGGGGGCAGCGGAGTTCTGTGCTCTTCGGGAGCCACGGAGCTCGGCACCGGGAGCGGCTCCTTTCAAAACACAGACACGTAAGCAGGAGCGAAACCCCACCTCCGAGTCAGCGTCCGAGCGGGATCAAACGGGCAGCGACGCCAGCGAGACACGCTCCTCCCGCAGCCCCCGGCCCGGGAGCGGATCCCCCGGGACACGCGGCCCCGCAGCCCCCGGCCCGGGAGCGGATCCCCCGGGACACGCGGCCCCGCAGCCCCCGGCCCGCTCCACCCGCCCGCACAAAGCTCTGCCTTTTCCTCCAGCAGCGCCGATCCTCAGAGCTCATTACAAAGAGTAATTAAATGGTCATAACGTCCCTAGCCGTAACCCTGTTTAGTAGATAAAGTGGATAATTAAGCATTGTTAGCTTCATTTTGCATCTATGGAAACGGGTGCAGAGGCTAACAGGAGGTGATGGGGCCACCCTGGGTTAACTCCGGATTATAACACACCAACTCCTAACTCCTTCCTCCAGCACTGCTGGGGCCTTGCACTGATTCTAAGGAGTTATGCATCAAAACGGCTCTTCTTGCCTTCTCACTGAGAAATGTAACAGAGAAGTCTTACATGATTTCACCAAATCAAGTATTTGAGAGCTTGAAACAAACACTGGCATTTTGTGTTTGGCCTGTCAGGTGAGAACCACCATCTCTTTCTAAACAACCTGTGTGATGTAGCTGATGCAAAGTGAAGCAGTCAGATGTGACAAATCTGATACCTGGCCTGTGGAACTGAGTTTAACTGTTACGATTTGTAGCTGCCTGGCTAGAACCCAAAAGCCCTGACATGTTCCCCATCAAAGTCCTCCCTTTGTGTATCTGCAGGGACAGCTCCAGGATGTGGGACCAGCCTCCCCCTGAGCACCTTCCCTGGGCTCATCCAGAGTCCCTGGGGATGATGGTGAGAACCTTCACATCCTCCAGGCTACTTACAGCTCTGTTCCTACAAACTATTATCTCACTGTGGGCCAGCCAGCTTGCTTTGCTCAGCAGTGTTCCTCTTGCCCTAGCAGCCAGCTTAAAGGGGGAATGCTATTTGCAGACTATGAGAGAGGCCTAAAGAGAGCTGAATTTTTCAGTATTCCTCTTGCCCCAGTGTTTTTATACCTTATTACTGACACAAGACACTACAAATCAAAGACCTCTAGTCATAGTATGAGCATAAAACTGACAGATTTTGTCTACTGACAAGTCTCAAACTGATTTCTAGGGAGTGGAAAAGACTTCGAACATTTTTAATTTTTGGCTTTGCACTTGTGGCAGACCAGTAAGGTTTCACTGGGCCATCCTGTCTCCCAGCTCCTGATTGTCTTCCAAGGCTTTCTTAGAAAATGCATTATTATAGCCACATAATCACAACAAACGTTGAATTTCATGCTTCCATATAAACCTATGGAAAATCTATGTCAGACCTAAAAGGTGGGAGAAGTAGGGCCCCCAAGTAATATTTATGTAATAAAAAGCATCTCACAAAATCCACTGAAGTGAAAAAGCCTTTGAAGAATAATTCCCATTATTAAATGTTGGAACAAAATAAAAAACAGAGTTTGAAAACTGCCCTCACATCTGAAATTCTTGGTGAGGACTGAGTGGAGGATCCCTTCTTGTTAAGTAATTCAGGTATAATCAGGTGAGATCCACTTGTGCCACAATGCCCGGTACCAGCCTTGGGCTGCATCTCCTAAACTGGGGTAACACTCAAACACAGTTCAGAGGGTAAAAGACTTGGGTGGTTTCTTTCTAGTATGGACAGATCCACCACTGAAAGTGTGGCACATTGGAGACATCCAAAATATTTAGACAGCTTTATTGCTTAAAAAAAACCCCCAAACTAACCAAACAAGCAAAACAACTCAAAGGAAAGACTCACAAAAACCCAGCTCTCTAGAAAATGTAAAGGCAGCTGGACCTGAGGTGGAGCTGGACTGGTGGTGCAGCCATGCTGCCTCTCCCCACCTCACAGCCGCCTTCCCACTTGGCCCCAGCCCAGTGTCCTTGTTAATTGGATGCTGAGCAGTGGAGCTGGCCACCTGGCACCCTGTCTGGCTCCGAGCTGATCACCAACTCACTTGGCAGGCTGAGTGGGGAACTGGCCACCTGGCTAACGCGGGGCTGCAGAATCTCTGCCGAGCTGATTGCCAACCTGCTCCGGCACGTTTTTATTGTGGATACTGGGGGCAACTTCTCTCTTTTGCTCTCTTCATCTTTCTCAGCACAACTTGAATGCTCACAAACACCCACCTCGAGGCCCCCTCCTCTCTTTACTTTCCTTGGTCTGCTACAACAGATAAAGACAGACTCCCGCCTTAATTGCTAAATGAGAATAAAATAAGCTTTCCGCCTTCTCCTCCAATTTCTTTACATTATTCCAAGTCCCCTACCCCCATTCCTTCCTGTCTTGCTTCCCCCCATCGTTCTAAACATTCCAGATTAAAATTTGTATTAGCTGGTGAGTATCACAATTTTTGAATGGCGTAGTTTGTCGTTTATTTCTTTAATTATTAAAAATACTGATAAAAATTAAGAATAGCATCAAACAAAGAACTGGACAAGAATAATGTGAAATCAGACTCATGCCTGAAGGCAAGATTCTCCACTTGCCTTGCACCCTATTTTATTATTAGCACTTGCAAAACCTTAGTGAGAAAGGCCACAATTTTGATTTGACTTTTTAACATTCATTTTGCATATATGTAAATTATTCCACACTGAGCAAGACAATAGAAAATGAAGAATGATGTGCACAAAAATACATCAGTAAAGAATTCTAGAACACTGCCAGCATCACACAGTGAAACATACTAAGATAGCCTATGAAAATTACTTTTATTATTTCAAGATCTTGAAGAAAAGAAGTATTACAAATACTGAAATCTCTTATTCAATTTCAAATGTACTGTGAGGGGCTTCCACAATGTTTTTAAGCGGGTCTTGGGATAGAGTAAGTAGCTAATATCAAGCTCTTACATCCCTGAAAATAATGTACTTTCCTAATTGCAATCATCGTACAAAAATTAGCTCCCTGATTGGAACAGGGCTGTATTCATTCCTGGTGTGACTTCATTAATTTAAACTAAAGATTCATTTCCACCTTAAAGGGGGTACTCCAGTTGACTTTAATGGGGGATTTTGCATAAGCTTAAAGAATTGGATCAGGCTAAGAAGAGGTAAAGTGTCCCAGGGGGTGGATCTTCTGAACCCTTAAACAGCCATAGTTTAACTGATTTTAATAGAAACATTTTGATTTATCCAAGGGGAGATTGTGGAACTTGTTTTTTGGTTTGGAACTTTGTATTATGCTACAAATACTGCAGGGAAGTGCACTATAACTCTAACATCACAGTTTAAACCAATATAGCTTGGCACTGGTGCTGAGAGCAGCAGCCACACGCTTCTCCACCCACTCATTTCTACCCTGATACAGCCCTTTTGTTTCTCCCAGCCAAAGTTTTCATGTAGCCACATGACGAAACACATCATTAAATGGATCTAGATAAAAACTAGTACCTGCTTCTGTGACAAAAGCTTGTCACTGCAAGATGATGGAGCCCTCAGTACTCACAGTTCACATTAGAGAGGCTCCTGCTTGCTTACTTGATCCCATTTCTCCATTCTGGCTTTACAACCATGTGTAACTTCACTTTGCTCTCCTTTATGTCTCACAGCTCACACAAACACTGGTCTATTAATGCTAAAAGAAGAAACAATCCAGTGATTCTAGCTGACTTCA